>NW_025999827.1:1200000-1584761 GCF_019419815.1 Pyrus x bretschneideri | reverse complement strand
AATCAATTTCAAGGTGGTGGGATCAGTTACAGGGACTTTAGGAATCCAAACGGCAGAATCAGGGAGGATCACTATCCCCTCCCATTCATTGAGCCGTACTACGAGAACTTGATTGAGCATGTTGTGGAAGAGATCTCATTGCATGTTGTGGGTCCTAAGTGAGAAAATAAGGTCTCGTCCGGCTGCAAGACGTAAAAGAAAGCGCTACTTGGGAGGCAACCCAATACACTGAATAAAACAAGCATGTTCATTGATTTCCGAGAAATTACAAGTGCGAAAAAAAAAAATGTATCTAACAAAGAAAGAGAAAGATGGAGCCTTCACAAAGGTTGTTTACGTGAAGCCCCACTACGTGGCAAAACTCTAGGAGCAAGAGGCATCGGAGTGGGAGGCATCGGAGCAAGAGGCATCGGAGCGGGAGGCATCGAAGATAGATCATTCGGGCCTCAATACTTGGTGGAACGCTAGATGACGCAGGAAAAATGTGCCTCTGGAAGAAAGCCGCAAGCCTTTGACGGTCACTTTGAATTCGACCTTGAGATTCTTGCATCTCATCAAGCTTCCTCTTCATGCCTGTCGAATAATTATTTGCAAGCACGTGCAAACTTCTATTCTCGTGCTTAAGTTGTTTGATCTCTTGCTTAAGATTTTCCACCTCCGCCATCATGATTCAACTTGACGGGATCGAGCAAGTAGGCGTTGGCCCATGTTGGAAACAGAGCCCGCACACTGAACACTGAGAGCTAGGGACTCTTGAACGGCCAACTCATCGGACCGTCCTGAAAGCAGCCTACTGTCTTTAGGAGTGAGGAGGTTCCTAGCTACTATCGTAGCTGTTGTTGCATTCGTCATCACGGAGTCTTCACCTGTAAGAGGCCATTAGAAGATAAGAAAGACGGGCACCATACATTACCTTGACGCGGCGCAACCGGATCACTGCTGAGACTCAAATCTAAGCAAATGTTAGATGGGTTAGCCATTTTCAAAGATGTTAAAGGAGAAGGGTTGGATGGAGTAAAATCTCAAAGGGCCGAAGATGATTTTCACGAATGGGCAATCTTCAAAGTGTGCATGTTAGAGGTGATCGATCACCTCTATAAAGGGAGAGACGACACAACCACCGATTCAAATTGAAGAGACACCACTCTTCAAAGCCGGATTTTCCTGCGTAAATTTCGCCAACTCTTCAGACACAATCTCGGCTTTTCAGATAAAGCGTGCAACTTTGTCAAAAGCTCTCTGACAAAGTTGAAAACGCGTGGAGGTCTTTATCCCAGCTACACACTTTTGCCGACAAGCGTGGGTGACAAAGCCGCAATCTCGGTTTTTCAGAAACCGCGTGCAACTTTGTCAAAAGATCTCTGACAAAGCCGCATCCGTACTACTACTTGCCATTACAATTCCTATATACATCAAAATTCATGGCAAGGCATACATCCAAAAATGCATGACTGTCTTCTCGGCCGAGAATGTAGCTGCAACCAAACCTCTCAAACATGCTCAGTTTTCTTCTTCCCTTGAGAACACATATTCAACCATTGATGTATCCCCCAAAGAAGATACCAGATGCCTGGAGTACAGATGAGGCAAGAGGAAACGGTGGATCGAAGCATGTGGAGACAAGCGCAACAAATATATGTGCTGATTCATTCGTTACTTCTTCAAAAGCAAAAGTATCTCATATCAAAGGGCGAAAGCAAAGGTATCTCATATCATGATCTTCCCTGTCTTTTCCTTGTCCTTGTTATTACTCGCATGGCAAAGTGAAGTGAGCAATCAGCCGGCACTTGGAGTCAGTCTTCCGCTCTGGAACCGACTACCTGGAATCTATTCCCTGGTTGCTTACCTAGCGTTGCTCTCGAGTAGTCATCTTCAAAGGTTGATACACTTCCAGAGAAGGGACCACATCTGCTTGGAGAAAGACGAGTGACAATGAAAAATCAATCTTTCTAATTCGTACTCTTCAGTACGAATTAGAAAGATTGAACAAAGAAACAGGTCATCACCTCCACCTCGTGCTTGCCTGCCATGTGTCAGAATCCTCCAGCCCAGTTCAAGATTAGCCTATGGAAAATCAACGATTGGAGGAAACCAGAAAATCTTCCAGTCAAACTCAAGATCAAGCCTCAATGCAATCACCAAGGAGAAGATGGAATTTACACTCCATAACCAGATTTGCGTCCCTAAACTCTTCTCTTTGTTAGTTACATTCTGCCATGTTTAGTATGTAGTTGCTGTTTATGTGTTTACTTTTGTTTGGTGTGAATTTAAGCTTAAAACATTGAGGACAATGTTTGATTGAAGTGTGGGGGGGGTAACTAAGTATGTTGAGGCAAATTCGTGGGATTTTATCACCCATAACTTCAAGTGTTGTTCCTTACTGTTTTAAAATGTTTTTAAGCTGATTTGGAGTGTTTTAGTGTGTTTTGTTTTATAACTCCGAAAATCACATAAAAATTGAAAAACATGTTTTGAAAAGCCTAAAAGAGTGTTTTGAGTCGTTTTTGTGTGTTTGTGTCTTAGGGTACCTTCCAACACAATGATGAAGATTTGGTTTTTAATTGCATGACTGTTAAGAAGAGTTATAAACATGGAAAAAAAGTTTGATACTCTTGGTATATGCTTGGTTATGGTTATTGATAGGAGCATATTTAGGCGACTTACTTAGCTTGTTTTCGTGCATCTATGTTGTTAATTCATAGTTGTTTTAGTAGTTTAAGCCATTTTCGTGTGTTTTTAGGTTCATATGGCTAAGGAAGCAAAAAGATGCATTTTGGAGCATTTTGGAGCAAAATTGGGCTTGGAATGGATAGCATATGATTGGAGCCAAAGTGTTGGACGAATTTGAAGGCCTTGTATTCATTTTGGACATAAAACAAAGGGCCTAGCCCATTCTCTCTTAAACCAACCCCAAGGCCATGCATTTCCTTCCAATTCCAAAGCCCACAATCACTTCAAAAGCCATGCAAAGAACCATCCATTCCATCAAAAACAATCCATCAATTCACATGCAAAACCACCATTAACACACATGCACCCAAACAAAGCCAACCTAGCTAACCCTACATGCATTCTTTATGCAACTCTTCATCATTCCACCATTCATTCTTTATTCCACAAACAAGTCACATGCATTTCCACCTTCCTACTTCATCAGTTCACCACATTCTCCCTCTTTAACTCATTTCATTATTCATTCACTTTGCATTCATTCAATTCACCCCACATGCACCCTTTATTCTTCATCATTGCAACCATGGCACATTTACACCAACAAAAACAACTCCCATGCCATGGCCTACTCATATTCCCATTTCCTTTCCAACATCTCACATGCATTTCCACCTTCCCACTTCATCATTTCACCACATTCTCCCTCTTTAACTCACATGCATTCATTATTCATTCACTTTGCATTCCCTTTGCAATTACACCCCACATGTCCATTTAATCATTCAACCACATTCCCATTAACCACAAAACAAATCAAACAACACTACCCATGATTCCATCCATCTTCCACACCTTTCCAACCTAGCCACACCCTTTAATCATCCCCCCTTTAATTTATGATTTTATTTCCTAACCCTACATGCATTATTTATTCACTCTTCATCATAAAACCACATTCACTCTTAAACAATCATCCACATATTCTCCCATTCCCCCTATAAAAACCCATGCATTCATACACAAAGGGACATCTCATCTCATTTCACAACACAACACCCCTCAAACACTTCCATTTCTTCCCTTCCCTTTCTCCTCCATTTCTTCCATTTCCATAATCCCCCAATCCATTCAACACAACCAACAACATCCCTTAGTCCTTGTGCTACAACGAAGAGGAAGAGAAGAGGGCCTAAACGTTCATACAATTCACGTTTGAGTTGTTGGAATGTTTACGCGTTTCTTTGATTTCAATGTTTAAATTCAATTCTCTTTGTTTTGTAATATGAGAAATGGAAGAGAAGAGTGCCTAAACGTTCATACAATTCAAGTTTGAGTTGTTGGAATGTTTAGGTGTTTCTTTGATTTCAAAGTTATGAGGAACTAAACCCTTTTTGGCTAGGGGTGATTTCAATACCATGATTATTTATGTAATATGAATTGATGAATTCCGGTTATGAACTCTTGATTCGTGAATGCAATTGGCTTAACTATTTGATGATTAACTTATTTGTGTTTGTTGATTGAGGGTCGACACTTAATAGCATGCATGAATATGTGGCTAAAGTTTAAGAAGGTTCACATAATCGTTACTAACTTATACTTGAAAGTAGTGAAGGTCGCTTGTCCACGATCGCGTTAAGTTAATTCTTAGCATGAGTAACATGATGTCATAGTTGCAAGTGCTTTGTCAATGCTTATGGTTTTTCATTATTCTTAATGATCTTCGATTGTATCTCTATTATGATGACATGTAGGGAACTTTTGAGAATGTTTTGGGTTGTCGAATGATGCCATCCAATCCAATAATATAAGGAAAATCTGAGGGTTAACTAGTGATGTCACGGTTAATTTGGGGCATTGTCGTTCATAATTCAATGAAGGAATAACTGGAAATTGATTCATATGCATAAATATCATGTGTGGAGAAAGAACCTCTAGCTAATTCACCAACCATCTTATTTCATCAATTACATTCTGTCTAGTTATTAACTTGTTTCGTTATTTCAATTTTCATCAAACCTCAATCCCCCTTTTGCTTTAATGTTCAATATAGTTAGAAATCAATTTAGTTTGTGTTTTTAAAGCATTTTGATTCTTTTGGTTTGTCTTAGTGTTTTAACGTTTAGTTTCACATTCTTTGAGTCTTGTTTAACGTTTTATATTGTTTTTACGTTTTAGTTTTAATTCGTCCAAATCCAATTCCCCCCTATTTCGTTGAAGTCTTAGTCTTAATCTTTCTTATTTTTAGTTTTGCTTTCTTCGAGCATTAAATAGTGTTTTATATTGTGTTCTTATGTTTTTAAGTCAATTTAGAAGGTTTTAGCAAGCCCTCCTAATCCCCGGTCTAGAACGATCCCTCACTTATCCATTCTACTACAATTGTCAAACGAGGGTTTAATTTGAGTGTCAAGTAATTTTCGCATCAAATTTTGGCGCCGTTGCCGGGGATTAGCAACTTTGCTAATCTCTTGGATTGTTTTATTTTCTTTTGTTTTTATTTTATTCCAAATTCTTAATCTTGTTTTGTTTCCTGTTTTAGGTACTAGTTTATGACTCGGAGTTCTCATCCGATTCGTGAACATATATCGAGCTTTAACGCTGATTTCGAGCGAGAATTGAGACAAAAAAGGAAGAACTCAGAACCTAGCGAATCAAGTGAAAGTTCCGAGTCCGTTTCTGAATCCGAAGAAGAACCCAAGATAACAGTTGGTGAAAAAGACATGGCAGCAGACAACCGAACAATCAAGGAGCTTTCCGCTTCGGGATTGGCCAATGCCGCCCCATTATGCATTCAATACCCCGTGGCTGCCCAAGGCAAGACCGATGAATTCGAGTTGAAGTCAAGCTTGTTGCACCACATTCCGAAATACCATGGGCTTTCCATGGAAGATCCCAACAAGCATCTCAAGGAGTTCGAGGTTGTTTGTTCGAGCATGACCCCCGTCACTGTGGATGGGAGTATATTGATGATGAAGGCCTTTCCATTTTCACTTATGGACAAGGCCAAAGATTGGCTCTACGAACTAGCCCCGGGAACTGTGACTTCGTGGGAGAGTATGAAGCGTGCTTTCTTGGAGAAATTCTTCCCTACTTCGAGAGTGATTCTCCTACGGAAGAAAATTAGTGGTATTCAACAGAATCATGGTGAGACATTCCCGGCTTATTATGAGCGCTTCAAGGGCCTTGTAGCTTCATGTCCTCAACATCAAATGAAGGAGGAACTTCTCCTTCAATATTTCTATGAGGGCCTCCTTCCTATCGAACGTCAAATGCTTGATGCATCAGCGGGAGGAGCATTGGTGGACAAAACACCAAGGGATGCCAAGATGCTCATAGCCAACCAAGCGCTCAACGCTCAACAATATGAAGGAGTGGGCCAAAGGGAAGCCCCACGGCAACAAAGTGTAAATGAGGTGAGTGCTATTTCTGAAATTCAATCACAACTTGCTAATCTTACTTCTCTTGTTTCTCAGGTTGTGATTGGTCCAAAAGCACAAGAACACCAAGTTTGTGGCGTGTGCTCAATTCAAGGCATCCATCCGACAAGTGCCCTCAACTAATCGAGAATGAGTGGGTGGGAATCTGCCAATGCAATTGGTTTCCAAGGACAAAATCAAAACAACCCATACTCGAACACTTACAATGCCGGATGGAGGGACCATCCAAACTTCAAATGGAGGGAACCACAACAAGCTGCCCAACAAGGAGGATTTAGGCCAAACCCCCCTGGTTTTTATTCCAAGCCGTATGCACCCCAACAATCCCAACAACCTTCGGCATCATCTCATTCAGGTACGTCTTTGGAAAGTAATCAAGCTATGCAATTACTAACCTCTATTTCGCAGGGGTTGCAAAATCAAAACAACCGGATAGAAAATAACGAGAAGGAGATGATGGATATGAAGAAACAAATAGGGCAGATTTCTGAGTTCCTTGGACAGATTAGAGAGCAAGGAAAGCTTCCTAGCTCAACCACAGTCAATCCAAAGGGAGGATTCGAATCCGCCAAGGCCATCACCCTAAGGGATGGAAAAGAAGTTGGGACCGAGCCAAACAATCCCAAATCTGCCTAGAAAGTAGATGAAGAGACGACACAACCTGAGGAAGTGTCTAGCTCACCCACAGAAAGAGTGAAAAACCCAATGCCGCAGGCCCCCAATCACCCTAACTCGGCCAAATCAGGTAATTTAAAATCAAATTCATGTACTTCACATCCTAATCTTCCCAATGTACCTTTTCCTCGCAGGTTCATGCAAGAAAAAAAGGAAGAAAGCGAGAAGGACATTCTTGAAACATTCCGGAAGGTGCAAGTGAACATACCGCTTCTCGATGCAATCAAACAGGTTCCAAAGTATGCTAAATTCCTCAAGGACCTATGCAATACAAGGAGAAGAAGGGCAAACAAAGAGGTAGTGAAGGTAAGCGAGAATGTGTCCGCTGTTTTGCAACGTAAACTGCCTACCAAGTGCAAAGACCCCGGTAGTTTCACGATTCCTTGTGTGATTGGACATAATTGTTTTGAACATGCCATGCTTGATTTAGGTGCATCCATAAATGTCATGCCTTATTCTATTTATGCATCTATGAATTTGGGTGAATTAAAAAAAGATGGTGTAATTATACAACTGGCCGATCGTTCTAACGCGTATCCAAAAGGAGTTTTGGAAGATGTGCTTGTGCAGGTGAACCATTTAATTTTTCCGGCTGATTTCTACGTCCTAGACATGGAGGATTCAGCCCATTCTACATCTTTGCCGATTCTCCTTGGTAGGCCATTCATGAAGACGGCCCGAACGAAGATTGATGTATACAAAGGCACCTTGACAATGGAATTCGATGGGGAAGTGATTGATTTTAATATTTCTGAAACTATGAGATATCCCGTTGATGACCATTCTTGTTTTTCCATTGATGTTATCGATTCTTTGGCGCAGGTATACCTTGAAGAATTGAACGAGGACGCCCTGGAAACAACCATCACTAAGGCCATTAGAGTGCAAAAATGAAGGATTTGGGCCAATGCAAGGCCACGGCAAGGAGAAGGAATTCTTTAGCCATGGGTTCTAGTGAAGAAATAATTGAGGTTGTGGCAGCCCTTGAGTCATTGCCACAACAATATGGTAAGGTTCCACTCTCACTTTCAAATTCAGTTTCCACTAAGATGCTACCTTCTGTTGTTCAGGCACCATCGCTTGAACTTAAGCCGTTGCCGGACCATTTGAAGTATGTGTTTTTGGGAGAAGGTGAAACATTGCCCGTCATCATTTCATCAAGTCTCACGGCAATGGAGGAGGAGAAGCTTGTGAGGGTGCTGCGAGAACACAAAACGGCCATAGGGTGGACTTTGGCCGACATTAAAGGAATAAGCCCTACCACATGCATGCACCGTATACTTCTTGAGGAGGGGACTAAGCCATCCCGAGAGGCTCAACGCCGTCTCAACCCTCCGATGATGGAAGTGGTGAAGAAGGAAATAATCAAGCTTTTGGATTGCGGAGTGATCTACCCTATCTCCGATAGCCGTTGGGTCTCTCCAGTTCAAGTCGTTCCCAAGAAGTCCGGAGTAACTGTTATCAAGAATGATGAGAATGAGCTCGTGCCTACACGCATTCAGACTGGATGGCGAGTATGTATCGATTACCGGAAGTTAAATGCCATGACTAGGAAAGATCACTTTCCTTTGCCATTCATCGACCAGATGCTCGAAAGGTTAGCCGGTCATGCCTTTTACTGTTTTCTTGATGGATACTCTGGATATAACCAAATTGTGATAGCCCCGGATGATCAAGAGAAGACCACATTCACATGTCCCTTTGGAACATTTGCTTATCGTCGCATGCCATTTGGCTTATGCAACGCACCGGCCACTTTCCAAAGGTGTATGGTAAGTATATTTTCCGATTTTGTTGAAAAGATCATTGAGGTTTTCATGGATGATTTCAGTGTATTTGGGAGTTCATTTGATAATTGCTTGGATAATCTGACCTTAATTTTGAAACGATGTGTTGAAACTAACCTTGTCTTGAATTGGGAAAAATGTCACTTTATGGTGAAACAAGGTATAGTTTTAGGACATATTGTTTCAGAAAAAGGAATTGAAGTAGATAAATCGAAAATAGACCTTGTACGTCACTTACCCTCTCCTACTTCGGTTAGAGAGGTACGTTCGTTTCTTGGCCATGCAGGGTTCTATAGGCGTTTTATCAAGGACTTCTCCAAGATGTCTAACCCTCTTTGCCGATTGCTTCAAAAAGATGTGCCATTCAAGTTTGATGAAGAGTGTAATTCGGCATTTAACCAACTCAAGGAGAAGCTAGTCTCGGCCCCCATTATTGTACCTCCAGATTGGAGCCTTCCGTTCGAGCTCATGTGCGATGCATCCGACTATGCATTAGGAGCTGTTCTAGGACAAAGAAGAGACAAGCGGCCGCATGTCATATACTATGCCTCTCGGACTCTCAATGATGCCCAATTGAACTACTCCACGACGGAAAAAGAACTTCTAGCTGTGGTTTTTGCTTTAGATAAATTCCGTTCATATTTAATTGGTACTAAAGTAATCGTTTATTCTGATCATGCAGCTTTGAGGTACTTGCTCACGAAAAAGGAAGCAAAGCCGAGGCTTATCCGTTGGATTCTTCTTCTTCAAGAATTTGATATTGAAATCCGGGATAAGAAAGGGAGCGAGAATGTAGTGGCTGACCATCTAAGCCGAATGATCCACGAGGAGCATGAACATGCCGTACCTATCCCTGAAACTTTTCCCGATGAGCAGCTGCTATCCATTGAGGTAAGTGAACCATGGTATGCAGATTTAGTGAATTACTTGGTGGCTAAAAAATTTCCAAATGAACTAAACAAGCACCAACGTGATAAGCTTAAAAATGATGCACGTTTCTATGTTTGGGATGACCCTTATTTGTGGAAGTATTGCTCAGATCAAATTGTACGTAGATGTGTGCATGATTCTGAATTTCACTCAATTCTAAGCTTTTGTCACACATATGCATGTGGTGGTCATTTTGGCACACAACGCACTGCCCTCAAGGTTCTAGAGTGTGGTTTTTATTGGCCGACTATATTTAGGGATGCTAGAACCTTTTGTATGTCTTGTGATCGTTGCCAACGAATGGGTAACATAGGTACCAAGGACCAAATGCCGCAAACCCCTGTCTTTAATGTTGAAATTTTTGATGTTTGGGGCATTGATTTCATGGGCCCTTTCCCTCCATCTTATGGTTTCACTTATATCTTGCTAGCCGTTGATTATGTTTCTAAATGGGTGGAAGCAAAAGCCACCCGTACTAACGATTCTAAGGTGGTTGCAGATTTCGTGAAAACTAACATTTTTGCTAGGTTTGGAATGCCGAGAGTAATCATAAGTGATGGAGGGTCTCACTTTTGCAATCGGACCATTGAGGCGTTGCTAAGAAAGTACCATGTCAACCATAAGGTCTCCACACCTTACCATCCTCAAACAAATGGCCAAGCCGAGGTGTCTAACCGAGAAATCAAACAAATTTTGGAGAAGACCGTTGGACCAACAAGGAGGGATTGGAGCTTACGTTTAGATGATGCACTGTGGGCATATCGTACGGCGTACAAAACACCCATTGGGATGTCACCTTTTCGGCTCATCTATGGTAAGCCATGTCATTTGCCCGTAGAGTTAGAGCACAAGGCACATTGGGCCGTGAAGACTTTCAACATGGACATAGATGCAGCGGGAGTTCATAGGAAGCTCCAATTGAATGAACTTGAAGAGATTCGGAATGAAGCCTATGAGAATGCCCGGATGTACAAAGCCAAGACCAAAGCATTCCATGATAAAATGATTCGAACCAAGACCTTCACAGTTGGGCAGAAAGTGTTGCTTTTCAACTCTCGCCTACGTTTGTTTCCTGGTAAGTTGCGTTCTAAATGGATTGGCCCGTTTGTTGTTACTAACGTTTTACCTTATGGTACAGTCCACATAAAAAGCTTAAGGAATGGCGTAGAATTCAAGGTGAACGGGCATCGGTTGAAGCCATATTACGAGCATGGTGTGGGGCAAGTGGTGGAAGACATTCCTTTCCATTCCGTGGGCTCAAATGAAGATTGAAGAGGGTACTCGTCCGGCTGAAAGACGTAAAAGAAAGCGCTTCGTGGGAGGCAACCCATGCATCCGAATAGAGAAGAACTTGGAAACCCCTTTAAGAGACTTATTTTTATTCCTTTCCTTTTCTTTACTGCCTTTACTTTGCTTTCCTTATCGTATTTGTTTATTTGCTTGCTCTGTTGTGACTTTCTGCTTAAAACATTGAGGACAATGTTTGATTTAAGTGTGGGGGGGTAAACAATTTGTTTTTGCATGAATTTCGTGGGATTTATTCACCTATCACTTAGAATGTTGTTTCTTGCTGTTTTAAGCGTTTTTAGAGTGTTTTAGTGTGTTTTATAGTGTCTTGGCATAAAACTCCGAAAATTTGATAAAAATTTGAAAAAATTCTTTTGAAAAACCCAAAAAGATGTGTTTTTAGAGTCATTTGAGTCATTTTGGTGTTTGTTTGTGTCTTAGCGCTACTTGGGAGGCAACCCAATACAGTGAATAAAACAAAGCTTTTTCATTAATTTTCGAGAAATTACAAATGTATCTAACAAATGGAGCTTCACAAAGGTTGTTTTTGTTTTTGTTTGCGTGAAGACCCACCACGAGTCAAAACTCTAGAAGCGGAAGGCATCGGAGCAGGAGGCATCGGAGCGGAAGGCATCGGAGCAGGAGGCATCGGAGCAAGAGGCATAGGAGCGATAGGCGTAGGATATAGAGCATTCCAGGCCCCAATACTTGGCGGAACGCTGGATGACCCAGGAAAAAGGTGCCCCTGGAAGAAAGACGCAAGCCATTGACGGTCACTTTGCATCCGACCTTGAGATTCTTGCATCTCATCAAGCTTCCTCTTCATGCCCGACGAATAGTTATTTGCAAGCACATGCAAAGTTCTATTCTCGTACTTAAGTTGTTTGATCTCTTGTTTCAGGTTCTCCACCTCCGCCATCAAAGATTCAACCTGACGGGAGCGAGCAAGGAGGCGTTGGCCCATGTTTGACACAGAACCAGCGCACTGAACGCTGAGAGCCAGGGACTCTTGAACGGCCAACTCATCGGACCGTCCTGAAAGCAGCTGACTATCTCTGGGAGTGAAGAGGTTCCGAGCTACTATCGCAGCTGTTGTGGCGTCCTGCATCACAGAGTCTTCACCTGTAAGAGGACCGTTAGAAGAAAGAAAGAAGGGCGCCATACGTTACCTTGACGCGGCACGCCCGTATCACTGCGGAGACTCAATTCTAAGCTAAGGTTCGATGGGTTTGCCATTTTTCAAAAGTGTTCAAAGAGAAGGGGTGGACGGAGTAAATTTTCAAAGGGCCGGAGACGATTTTTCAGAATGGGAAATCTTCAGAGTGTGTAAATTGGCGGTGATCGATAGCTCTATAAAAAGCCAAGGCAACGCGTCCACCAATTCAAAAAGCCGGAATTTGAGGCGTAAAGTTCGGCGACGCTCCCTCGGCTTTTTCAGAAAACGCGTTCAACACGTGGAGGCCATCATCGCAGCTACACGTCTTTAGCCGACAAGCGCAAAGTTCGGCGACGCTTTCTCTGCTTTTCAGAAAGCGCCTGCTCAGAAATCGAAGAGGCGTCTTCAAAGATCGAAGAGTCGTCACTATTTCAAAAAGCCGGATTTGCGGGATCAAAACGTTTGTCGACAAGGGTAAAAGAACAGTACCATCACTTGCTATTGGGAAATCCCTATATTTGTCGACTTTCATCTTTTATGGCAAGGCAAACCTGAAGAAAATGACCAACTCTTCCTCACCTCTGAGGGCGCACTCCCAGCAAAGCCTTTTGAAATACTCAATTTTTTCTTCTTCCCCAAAGATGATACCAGATGCCTGGAGTACAGATGACCCAGGAGGAAGCAGCACAACAAATACATGTGCTGATTCATTCACCGCTTCTTCAAAAGCAAAGGTATCTCATATCATCAAGGTCAAAAGCAAAGGTATCTCATATCATGCTTCAATATATCATTTTCCTTTGCCTTACATTGAAGCATGAGGAGACAAGCATATGCTGAGCTATCCTCTAACCCTCTTCAATACGAATTGGAGAGATTGAACAAATAAAAGGAGTAAGCTCAGACCTTCGGGGGAGACCAAAAGAATCCTGCTGCCCAGTTCAAGAGTAGCACAAAGGAAAATCAACGATCGGAGGAAACCAAAAGAAACCTCAGCCCAGTTCAAGAGTAAGCCTGTGGAATCACCAAGATCATGCCCATGCATTCAACAACGGAAGGCCGAGAAAGCACTCCAATTCCAGATTTGCATCTCTAAACTCTTTTCTTTGTTAGATACATTCTGCCATGTTAGGTTGTTTAGTTGTTGTTTTGTTTGTTTGTTTGTTAATTTTGTGAGTCTATGCTTGAAACATTGAGGACAATGTTTGATTTAAGTGTGGGGGGGTAACTAAAGTGTTTTGATGCAAATTCGTAGGGTTTTATCCACCATAACTTCAAATATTGTTTTCTTGTTGTTTTTAAGTGTGTTTAAACTGTTTTAGTGTGTTTTGACTTAAAAATTCGAAAATCCCACAAAAATTTGAAAAATTGTTTTGAAAAACCCAAAAAGAATTGTTTTAAAGTTGTTTTTGTGTGAGTGTTTGTGTCGTAGGTACCTTCCAACACTTGCCTCAGGATTTGGTTTGTAATTGCATGACTGTTAAAAAGAGTTATAAACATGGAGAAAAGTTTGATTTACTCTTGGTATATGCTTGGTTATGGTTATAATGTATGACTTCACATGCAATCATAAAAGAAAGATTAGTTTTTGTAACATGCCTGAAGGAAGGAACTCAAACAAACGCTACAACCCTGAGAGACTTGAGCCTATAACGTTCTTTGGAGAGTATAATCTGTGATTTCTTGTTTTCTAAAGTCGTTGCATGATCTCATTATTCTTTGCTTGGTTGCTACTTAGAAGGCGTTTCATCATATAGTTCCAAATGCTAGAACTCATGCCCATTTCATTCAAAGCATGTTATTGATTTGCATAACACATATTCAAGATGAAGTTGTGTAGTGACCACCACCATAGCCAAATAGCCTCACTTCCCATATTTCGTATATGTTGTAAGTTTTACCCCCGTTGAGCTTGTTTAGCCCATGTTCTTTGTTAACCCTTATCATCCTCACCTAGCCTAGATTAGGACGATTTGTACCCTTGTTCTTGAAGTATAGTGAGCATGACTTAAATGAATTCCTTTTGAGTTACATTATGCAAGAAAATGAGTGTGGGGGAGTAAAAGTTTGTTTTTAAATTTATATGTACGTTTTGAAATTCAAAAGAAAAAGAAAGAAAGAAAAAAAAAAAAAAAAAAAAAAAAAAAAAAAAAAAAAAAAAAAAAGTTGAAAAATATTGTTGGTTGAAGTAAGGGCCCAAAACAATAAATTAGGCCCTAAGAGTTGATTGAATCTCCCCCTTATGTCTAAAAGTTTATTTCTGCATGCCAAGTGAATTCTAAGCCTTAATTTCATTACCTTGCTTGCTATTGTTTAAAGAACTTTTGTTTATCCTTACCTTTCCTTGTGAGCCAATATCCCAAGCCCTATTACAACCCGTGACTTCAATCTTGAGTGTTATGTGTTTCAATTTGTGGAGTTTGAACTTGGTATGAGCATATGGTGTCACTGGTTCTCGCGTCTAAGTAGTAGCATTCCATTCATGAGATCATATCTAAACATGCTTATTAACTCCAGAAATTGCGTTCTTTGTGATACATATATGTGAGTGTTCGTTTTCATGTTTACATCAATCTTCTCACATATGACTAGATTAGGGTGTGTAGTTAGAAAATCTGAGTGAAAATCGAGTGCATATCTTGTAAGGAATTGAGCAAATTCTCTAAAGGCATGTTACTACATTCAAAACATGGTTTTAAATGCTTAATTGTGAACTAGTATGTGGTGACTATGATTAAGAATGTACTTAAGTGTGAAGATGACTAAAATCTGTGGGAATGGTGATTTTTAACATGTCATGTGCATTGGAAATCCCTAAGACGGTTGTTGGAAGGTGTAGGTTGTGTTTTACGTGTTTAGTGTCGTTTTGTTTATTTGTTTTTATTCTGTTTTGCTCGAGGACTAGCAAAAGATAAGTGTGGGGGAGTTTGATAGGAGCATATTTAGGCGACTTACTTAGCTTGTTTTCGTGCATCTATGTTGTTAATTCATAGTTGTTTTAGTAGTTTAAGCCATTTTCGTGTGTTTTTAGGTTCATATGGCTAAGGAAGCAAAAAGATGCATTTTGGAGCATTTTGGAGCAAAATTGGGCTTGGAATGGATAGCATATGATTGGAGCCAAAGTGTTGGACGAATTTGAAGGCCTTGTATTCATTTTGGACATAAAACAAAGGGCCTAGCCCATTCTCTCTTAAACCAACCCCAAGGCCATGCATTTCCTTCCAATTCCAAAGCCCACAATCACTTCAAAAGCCATGCAAAGAACCATCCATTCCATCAAAAACAATCCATCAATTCACATGCAAAACCACCATTAACACACATGCACCCAAACAAAGCCAACCTAGCTAACCCTACATGCATTCTTTATGCAACTCTTCATCATTCCACCATTCATTCTTTATTCCACAAACAAGTCACATGCATTTCCACCTTCCTACTTCATCATTTCACCACATTCTCCCTCTTTAACTCATTTCATTATTCATTCACTTTGCATTCATTCAATTCCACCCCACATGCACCCTTTATTCTTCATCATTGCAACCATGGCACATTTACACCAACAAAACAACTCCCATGCCATGGCCTACTCATATTCCCATTTCCTTTCCAACATCTCACATGCATTTCCACCTTCCCACTTCATCATTTCACCACATTCTCCCTCTTTAACTCACATGCATTCATTATTCATTCACTTTGCATTCCCTTTGCAATTACACCCCACATGTCCATTTAATCATTCAACCACATTCCCATTAACCACAAAACAAATCAAACAACACTACCCATGATTCCATCCATCTTCCACACCTTTCCAACCTAGCCACACCCTTTAATCATCCCCCCTTTAATTTATGATTTTATTTCCTAACCCTACATGCATTATTTATTCACTCTTCATCATAACAACCACATTCACTCTTAAACAATCATCCACATATTCTCCCATTCCCCCTATAAAAACCCATGCATTCATACACAAAGGGACATCTCATCTCATTTCACAACACAACACCCCTCAAACACTTCCATTTCTTCCCTTCCCTTTCTCCTCCATTTCTTCCATTTCCATAATCCCCCAATCCATTCAACACACCAACAACATCCCTTAGTCCTTGTGCTACAACGAAGAGGAAGAGAAGAGGGCCTAAACGTTCATACAATTCACGTTTGAGTTGTTGGAATGTTTACGCGTTTCTTTGATTTCAATGTTTAAATTCAATTCTCTTTGTTTTGTAATATGAGAAATGGAAGAGAAGAGTGCCTAAACGTTCATACAATTCAAGTTTGAGTTGTTGGAATGTTTAGGTGTTTCTTTGATTTCAAAGTTATGAGGAACTAAACCCTTTTTGGCTAGGGGTGATTTCAATACCATGATTATTTATGTAATATGAATTGATGAATTCCGGTTATGAACTCTTGATTCGTGAATGCAATTGGCTTAACTATTTGATGATTAACTTATTTGTGTTTGTTGATTGAGGGTCGACACTTAATTAGCATGCATGAATATGTGGCTAAAGTTTAAGAAGGTTTCACATAATCGTTACTAACTTATACTTGAAAGTAGTGAAGGTCGCTTGTCACGATCGCGTTAAGTTTAATTCTTAGCATGAGTAACATGATGTCATAGTTGCAAGTGCTTTGTCAATGCTTATGGTTTTCATTATTCTTAATGATCTTCGATTGTATCTCTATTATGATGACATGTAGGGAACTTTTGAGAATGTTTTGGGTTGTCGAATGATGCCATCCAATCCAATAATATAAGGAAAATCTGAGGGTTAACTAGTGATGTCACGGTTAATTTGGGGCATTGTCGTTCATAATTCAATGAAGGAATAACTGGAAATTGATTCATATGCATAAATATCATGTGTGGAGAAAGAACCTCTAGCTAATTCACCAACCATCTTATTTCATCAATTACATTCTGTCTAGTTATTAACTTGTTTCGTTATTTCAATTTTCATCAAACCTCAATCCCCCTTTTGCTTTAATGTTCAATATAGTTAGAAATCAATTTAGTTTGTGTTTTTAAAGCATTTTGATTCTTTTGGTTTGTCTTAGTGTTTTAACGTTTAGTTTCACATTCTTTGAGTCTTGTTTAACGTTTTATATTGTTTTTACGTTTTAGTTTTAATTCGTCCAAATCCAATTCCCCCCTATTTCGTTGAAGTCTTAGTCTTAATCTTTCTTATTTTTAGTTTTGCTTTCTTCGAGCATTAAATAGTGTTTTATATTGTGTTCTTATGTTTTTAAGTCAATTTAGAAGGTTTTAGCAAGCCCTCCTAATCCCCGGTCTAGAACGATCCCTCACTTATCCATTCTACTACAATTGTCAAACGAGGGTTTAATTTGAGTGTCAAGTAATTTTCGCATCAGTTATAATGTATGACTTCACATGCAATCCTAAAAGAAAAATTAGTTTTTGTAACATGCTTGAAGGAAGGAACTCAAACAAACGCTACAACCTTGTGAGACTTGAGCCTAAACGTTTATTTGGAGAGTTCAAATTTGTGCATTATTGTTTTCTAAAGTCGTTGCATGATCTCATTATTCTTTGCTTGGTTACTACTTAGAAGGCGTTTCATCATATAGTTCCAAATGCTAGAACTCATGCCCATTTCATTCAAAGCATGTTATTAATTTGCATAATACATATTCAAGAAGAAGTTGTGTAGTGACCACCACCAAAACCAAATTGCCGTGTATCCTACTTCATTATTTGTTTAAGTTAACCCCGTTGAGCCTTGTTAAGCCTTTATTCCTTGATAACCCACATTATCCTCACCTAGCCTAGTTGAGGACAGTCCACACCCTTGTTCTTAAAAGATAGTGAGCATGACTTAAATGAATTCCTTTTGAGTTACATTATGCAAGAAAATGAGTGTGGGGGAAGAAATGTTTGTTCTTAAGTTTATATGTATGTTTTGAGATTCAAAAGAAAAGAAAAGAAAAAAGAAAAAAAAATGAGTGTGGGGGAAGGAATGTTTGTTCTTAAGTTTATATGTATGTTTTGAGATTCAAAAGAAAAGAAAAAAAAAAAAAACTTGAAAAGATGTAAGAATGAGTGATTAAGTGTTGAATGTTGAAGAAGGGGTCCAAAACACCAAATATGGTCCTAAATTGTCTAAATTTTCCCTTTTTGTTCAAAATTTGAGTTTTCATTCAAAAGTGAATTCTAAGTTGATTCGCATGCTTTGCTCACTATTTCTTTAAAGAACCTTTGTTTTCCATATCCCTTCTTTGTTAGCCAAACACCCCAAGCCCCATTACAACCCTTGACTTCTATCTTGAGTGTTGTGCATTTCAATTTGTAGAGTTTAAATTTGGTATGAGCATATGGTGTCACTGGTTCTCGCGTCTAAGTAGTAGCATTCCATTCATGAGATCATATATAAACATGCTTATTAACTCCAGAAATTGCTTTCTTTGTGATACACATATGTGAGTGTTTAGTTTCATATTTACATCAATCGTCTCACATATACTTAGTGTAGGGTGTGTAATCAGAAAGTCTGTGTGAAAATAAGAGAGTATCTTGTAAGGAATTAAGTGATTTCTCTAAGGCATGTTACTACATTCAAACGTTGTTTTAAATGCTTAATTGTGAACTAGTATGTGGTGACTATGATTAAGAATGTACTTAAGTGTGAAGATGACTAAAATCTGTGGAGATAATGAATTTTTAACATGTCATGTGCATTGAAAATCCCTGAGACCATTGTTGGAAGGTTTAAGTTTTGTTTTGTTTTTCTGTTTTGCTCGAGGACTAGCAAAAGCTAAGTGTGGGGGAATTTGATAGGAGCATATTTATGCGACTTAATTGGCTTGTTCTCATGCATTTACGTTGTGTTTCTTTAGTTATTTTAGTCCTTTATGCCATTTTCGTGTGTTTCTAGGTTCATATGGCTAAGGAAGCAAAAAGGTGCATTTTGGAGCATTTTGGAGCAAAATTGGGCTTAGAATGGATAGCTTATGCTTGGAGCCAAAGTGTTGGACGAAATTGAAGCCTTGTATGCACTTTAGGACATAAAACAAAGGGCCTAGCCCAATCAAACAAAGCCTTAGAACCAGCAAAACCATCCATTTCAGCATCCACAAGCCCTTGCCGTGCATCCCATTTGCATTTCCAGCTTCCCACTTCATCATTGCAACACATTCTCTTCCATATTCCCTCTTTAATCCACATGCATTCATCATCATTCACCCTATCTTTAATTCCCATACACACACAATTCTACACCTCCATTCACCACAGAAATTCCCATTACCACAACACAAACACATCCTGAAAACATAAAAGCCGTGCACACCATTCCACATTCCAGCACCTCCCCTTCATTTCCAGCATCTACCCTTCCATTTCAACCACTCCCCTACCATCACACAACCATTCCTCCATACAAATACCACCCCAAAACCTATCCTTAGACCTTGTACCGCAACAAAGAGGAGGAGAAGGGCCTAAACATTCATACAATTCAAGTTTGAGTTGTTGGAATTTTTAGGTGTTTCTTTTCCTTGATTTCAATGGTTAAATTTACTTATCTTTGTTTTGTACATATGAGGAACTAAACCCCCCATTAGCTAGGGGGTGATTCGAAACCATGTTTACGCTTGCAATATGAATTGATTACCTTTGGTTGGAATTTCATGAGTTGTGGATTCAATTTGTTTAACTGTTTGATTGATAACCTATTTATGTATGTTTATTGAGAGTGCACGCTTAATTTTCATGCATGAATATGACGCTAGAATGTAAGTGAGTTTCACCTAATAGTTATGAACTTATATTCACAAGTAGTGGAGGTTGCTTATAAACAATCGCGTTAAGTAAATTCTTGGCATAAGTTTCATGCAATTCATAATAACGAATGCCTCGTCAACACTTATAGTTTTCATGATGCTTAATGATTCTTGCTTGTATCTCTATTATGCAATTCATGTAGGGAACTTGTGGGGAATGCTTTGGGTTGTCGCATGCAATCATCCAATTCATTAACTTAAGGAAAACTTGACGGTTAATTTAAGCGGACCTAATTAACCCGGGGTGTTGAGTTTCATACTTCATCGAAAGACCAACCGAAAATCATCTTGTATGCAAGTGTAACATGTGTGGAGAAAAACCTTCTAGCTAGCATTCATATAAATTGCATTTAAGTAAATAAATCTTGTGACAAGGGCTTTAATTCAGCACCATTCACATAAATCAAAACTTAAAGCAGTAGGCGGTAAAAGCGTCCATGGTAAATAAATTGCTTTAAAGTAAATAGAACTTATGAAAGGATTTGAAGCCAACACCATTCACATAAATAAATATATATTTTCCTTCTTTCTTTTCAGATGGTGTAACACCATCCAAAAACCTTTACCCTCTTTTTTATTATTATTATTTTTTCTTATTCATTCACATGGTGCAACAATCCAAAAAACCTTTGTTTTTTTTTCTTGGTTTCCACATGGTGTTTGATGCACCATCATTTTTCCTTTTATTTTAATATTTTGTCTTATGCTTTTTCAAAATGTGCTGATGCATCATTCCTTTGCTTTTGCCCCTTTTTCTTTTTGCAAAAACCCACAGACTGTTACTTTTTCCATGGGAGAGGCCAGATAAGGAATACCATTTCCCATCCTCGTGTTTTCTTCAATTTTCCTTGCATGGTCCAGAGAACATGGCATCGTGAAGCAAGAACTTCCATATAGGAACATAAATGACATCGGGGTTGATGGAGGTACAAGAGAGGGAGGCCTATGTAGAGTCAGTCCTACCATCACCATCTCAGACAACCGAGTATTCATAGAAGTTCTCGAGATCCGTTGAAAATGACGTGATCCGGGTTTCCAAGTCTGATGAGATTCTTCTAGATCTCTAAAAACCAGTTGTCAAGTACGAGTTTTCTTATCTCGTGACGACTACAAGTCGTTGTAAATTTCAATTCTCACTGGAATTCAGTGGGGCACTTCTGGCATGGTGGAAGAGACGAGAAAATGGACATACCTTTGCTTGTTTTGTTGTACCTTTGTTTGTCCGAATTTATGGCGTTATCCTTTCCACTGACATGAGAGCTTCTCGTGCTAATAACGTGCTGTAAAATCGATGATGTGTGCAGTGGAATAAAAGAAACAAGATACAAAATTTACAATGTTCCTCTACAGTCAGTATGACTGGAGTATGTCCTCGGAGTAGCAGTGGTGCTTCCATTATAATTTATAATAATAAGAGTACAAAATAACTCTCTATTATCCCCACTCCTCTTCCTCTTCTTCTCTTTTCTCTCTTCCTCTTCTGTGAGCCTTGTGTCTTCTGCCTCATTTCATTTGTGTTGTGTGGCGTGTTGTATTTATATAAAAAGCATGAGTCGTATGAAACAAGCTTCGGTAGATAGTGGAAGGGCAACTTGCCCATTATTTAATAATTTGAGTGGACATCCACTGTTATACAACAGCTCGTTAAATTTTATTTTCGTACTCAATTATCTATACAACTGCAGATGCTTATAGACTAAAATGGCCCTCTACGTATGCAAAAGTGCGACACATCCGTGAATTCTCACAATCAGAACTACATAGACTAAAGGTGAAATTTTTATCCGAAATGAACAGAATAAAAGAAGCAAATTATTTTTTATACTTTAAAATACACTTACAAAAAATATAAAATGAAAAATTTAAAGTGTCCATAACGATTACTGAAAAAATATCTTTGATTTAAGATTCGGTCCAACCAACAAGCTAACCTCATTTCCTTCCTAGTTTTCCGGGTGCTTTTTGACAGGATACAACAACCACACATAAAAGGAATGACAAAAAATAGGTTACGAGTTTAGGCAGGGCCCCACACCTAAAGAGGGAAAGGAAAGCTGGAGTGAAGAAGCAGGTAGTGTGTGGTTTGAAATAACACACAAACACGGACGTACACACCACAAAGTCATACCAGGGGCCTTTAAAAGTGACATGCGAGTCCCACATACTCAAACACAGATGCACTACGAGCTCACAACTAAATGCTCTCACCAAAATGCCGATGAGTGCTAGGTTCAATCGCCCACACGCACGTCAATGACTGAGAGCCACAGATGGGTCAATATGCATCAACGGCTTAGTTACCCTCCAGTATGCACGTGAACGACTGAGCCTAGTACATCTCTAATGATGCTCGACCCTTGAAAACACAATTTTAGAGGCATACCAAAAATGTTGCTTGCATGGATGGAAGGAAATTTTTTTATAAACCAAACAACAGAAACGAAACTACGCACTGCTTGGCCAATATGAAACTTTTATTAGCTACTTCAACAGCAATATAGGTAGGTGGCTATTCATCCAGTTCATAGTGTACTTAGCAGTAACGGCAAATCGATACAACTACCAGATTAAAACTAAAAATCAACTGTAAATATGAAATGACAGGCCTTGTATTTGATTATGCAACCAATCTTTCAGTAATACGGCATGTATCGAGCTGGCCTTCTGAACCTCGGAACCTTTCTGCAGATGAATGAAAGGAAAAAGAAAGCAAGATAAATCAGGCATCTGGCATCTCATTTTGCCTAATAAATAGAGAATTGAGAGCACTGGAAGGAACATACCCATATCCATAGGGCGAGTAAAAGTAAGGAGGTACATATGGCCTCCTGAAGCGGTAACCCATATAAGGATTGAAGCGTCTAGGTCTGTATTGCTTCATACCAGGAACATTCGTCCTTTTAGGCAAAACCTATACACATATTTAAGATGAAAATGAACAAACGCGACAGCAAAAATAATGGATAAGAACATCCAGACCCAGCTTTTGAATGAGTTACCTTCAATTGCCGGCCGTGCAACTCAGATTCGTTTAGGCCGAGAGCCTCTTGAACAGATTCAGTTTCAACGAATTCCACATAAGCGAAACCCTTCGGTTGGCCAAACTTATCTGTCAGTATAGTCACTCTATTAACCGTACCACATGATTGGAAATGCTGCTGTACTTCTTCAGGTGTGCATGCGTAATCCACCTGCAAAACATGATTTATCCAGTTTTTTAAACCCATCATATCATGAGCAACTTACTACTGATGCAACATCACCTTCTCTTCAGTAAACTAGACTTGGCAATAAATCCAACTTTGCCAATTCGGATTGTAAAAACCAAATCACATCACGAGCAATCTACTATTGATGTAAAATCAAACTTCATATTGATCCCTTTAAGGCCTGAGCAAACCTGCTTATCCCATTCAATCCCTTGTCACATTTTTACACATACTATCAAATACTGGAACCAATTTTTAAATTTGGTCCAATGAGATATCCCAACATTCCAATGAATGTTTGATTGGTCCCTGTAAGTATCAGAGAACTTGAGAAGATGGAGCTGTCTCCATCCTACACTCCCGGTATTATTTCAATTACTACTTCCAACAAAATTTTGCACAAGACAAAGAAAAGTCATGGGTAAGACTTATCAATGTAACACAGAAAGCTGTTATCTGTAACAGCCTCCACTAAAATTATAATATAGGACCATGGGTGCGTGCACAGAAGGAAGGAAATGTTTCTAAGGTGAACAGAATTTATAAAAATATTACAAGTAGAAGAAATCACACTCAATCAGTGATTCAGTATATAGTCATTTTTTTTTTTTTTAATTTGGGTGAACGCAGTCGACAGATAAGAAAATCAATCTTAATCAATATAGGGAAGCAGAATCATGTACCCCTCACCACATAAGTACATAAGCACATATTTCTGAGCCACCAACCAACACCATTCCAGCAGCAGAGAAGCTCTGCAACTAAAATTGAATACCCGGCTTTCCTTTGCTCTTGAAAACAGAAGTTGCTGCCCTCTTGTGTACTGAAGATCCAGCATCTTAATTCACATCCTAACGCGTGCCCCACCATTCACTTGGAATATCTTCAGCAAACTGCATCCCTTCTTTCCTCCTTAATACATCATACCACCTACACCTAACTGTTGTAATTTCCAAAATTACATTTCTTTTTTCCAATTCTTTCTTATTCTTTTTTTTTTTTTTTTTTTTTTTCTTTTCATGCTTTTTTTCACATTTTTGAAACTTGTTCTTTATTTCTTTTTTATTTGACATTTCTTTTTTCTTCTCTTTTTTTATTCAACATGCAAATTTCTCCCCTTTAATGACAGCCTAATTATACATCAGAATACTATGCCCCACCCTCAAACTACAGTGTAACATGTCCAGCTCATATACACAGAACTTGATGAATAACTGACCCTGCGATCATAGTACTACACAAAGTCAAACCATGACTCTGAAGTTGCGTATCATCCGCATCCACATAAAAGTAAAATAGAAACATAGTAGGACAGAGCAATATCAGGTGTTTTGAAGTGAAATTGTACTACCATCATGGTATATGATTACGGGTTGTAATATAAAACAACAAAGACAGCGATATCTGATGTTTTGAAGTGAAATCTTAGTGACGCAGAAGTGGTAAAGCCAAGACAACTAATAATTTAGAAAAAGAACCTATTTAAGAAATAAAACATTTTGCATCCGAAGCAATAGCAGGTATGAGTGTAATAATTAAGCTATTACAGTAGTTTATTATCCTTGTTATTCCAGGTTTTCCAACTACTTTGTAATTTGTATACGTTTTTGGCCCATTGATTTGATAATGAAGAATTGAATTTACCCTTGTGACCGAAAATAAAAAAGAATTGAGTTCACCCTACTTGCCCTTCTTTCTCCTTCTGTCTTTCTTCTCTTTTACAACTCTATTCTCTCTCAATTTCTCATCACATCCTTCATACATTGGTGCAAAGCTTTTTTTTCTTTTTAAAACCATTTATCTCGTGGGAAAATAAGCATGCTTTCATTGAAGACAAGGTAAATATAAAGAGGTGCATAAATAATGTCAAACCATGGCATGTTGATCAACTAATGTATAAACCACAAGTTCATACAGAATGTTAGCTAGTGGGTTTTGTTATTTTCTTGGGCACACATTGATATGTAGATTCTAGAATTACACATCTAGAAAGTTTAAAAATCTTCTGACTTAATCTTCATATGACATTACAGCTGTATTTCCAAATTCTAGATAGCCTGTAATGTGAGGGTACCTTTAGATTGTACAGTGATGTATGAGTCCCCAACACAAAACATTTTCATATTCTAACTGATATAAAAGTTATTTTATACTAAAAGCCAAGCATTGTCTTTAAGTAACAAGTTCCTTCAGATCCCTTCATATCTGGAGGTGACTAATAAAATCAGGCAAGCGTTCCTGCTATTGCAAGTCCCATAATCATCTACTTAACAAGTGAATAATCTACGGAATCATCATTAGCACTAGAAAATAGTCATCCTGCACTCCTCCCTTCTTGACTTCTTTACACTAGAGAGGCATGATGCCATTTTGGACTGCAATTAGCAACTCCCTAGTTTAATTCAATGACTGCAGTTCAATAAATATTAACAATACCATACAAAGGTTAAACAAAAATGTAGATATCAACGGCCTATCAATATTACTTCCACTAGATAGAGATATCAAAATATGTGGTCAAATCATAAAACTATCCTCTTCTATTTGATACTGAAAAACTAAATTGGTATCTAAATCTAGTAGTGGACTTGCCAAAACCACATGTTTACTCACACTATGCAACTTCACACAAAGATCACATGACAAACTAGAGGATTTCTTTATACACAGCCGAGTGTCAGGATTATGAGTGGACTGTCGACATACATCAAAAAATGCAGAAAGCAGGGAAACATGACCATTAGGACTGGACATGTTTAAGCTTAACACACACAATGCAAACAGTTTGGAAAGAATAAGAGATTTCAACATTCTGGTACTCACATTGCCAACAAAAACAGATCGTGCGTCCACCTCTTCCTTGTTTGCTTGAGAAGCAGCAGCAATTGCAGGATCTATGTGGAAACAATAACAAAACAAGGTAAATGAGCGTGTTACTCAGAAGAAATTGAACCAAAATTCCTTGCACATCAGACGAAAAAAACAAACGTAAAATGTTAAAGTCCACAGGACAATAAGAGTGTAATTTATCAACATAACACTTCCAAAGACACTTAACTTAGCGCATAACTTGTGGTCTGTTTTTTCAAATTTCATGTCATGCGCTACAGCTTTTCAATAACCATTCAATAGAACATGGCCAAATACAGCATTCTACAATATACATACATATATATATATATATATATATATAAATACACACACACACTACTTTTTCAGGAACCGCAGGAATCAAGAACCAAAACTCAATTACTTTTTCAGAAGAGAGAGGGGGGACCTTGAACAGCTCCCATTTCCTTTTCAACCTTGGCCTGCATCTCGCGAAGAGCAGCAGCTTCCTCCTCCATCTCCTTCAACCGCTTCTTCATCTCATCCAGCTCCTATAATCCAAAGTCAATATACACCCAAATAATTTTGACAATTGTTTTTTATGATTTGGTTGCTGAAACAAATTGAGTTTTCTAGGGTTTTTTATTAGTACCTTTACGGCGTCGTCGTCGGCGGTGGACATGTCGACGTCGGCATGGAGAGCATCCAAGTCGCCGTCCATTTCTCCTTCGTCTGGGATCTCTGCTCCGTACACCTCATGCTCCTCTTCCTCCATTGCGCTACCTCTCTGCGACCTCTGATTTCCAAGATAGGTATACACGTTCGTCTCTCACTCGTATTTGCCGTTGGATTATATTTGGAGGCTACACCATTAATACGGCGTCGTTCCCTAGCACATAAATATAAAATCTTTTCTTCTTTTGGAATTTTATGTCTGAAACGCAAAATTAAAAATGGTTTTTTAGCTAAAATGGTTCTTGAGATTTACATAATATATCACTTTGATCCCTGAAATTTGAAATCAATAGAAGTGATCTTGAGATTGTTCATCATCAACTATTTTGGTCATTCTGTGCAAAATTATGTTAAATAAGGATCAAAATAATAAATATACCCACAATTTAATAAATTATGGCCAATATGATTTAAAAAAATAAAGGGTATTTTGGTCATTGTATTCTTATTTAATGGAGATTTTTCATGGAATGACCAAAATGATTGATTGTGGACAAACTTAAGGATCAAAGTGAGGAGTTATGTAAATCTCAAAGACCATTTAGTTAAAAAACCTTAAAAAATCAATAGTCTTTTGATAACTATTTTAATTAGCTTTTGAAAACTAAAAAATCATTTAATACTTTCAACTTTCAGTTTTCAAAAGGATGAAAAATTGAAAACCAAAAGATAAAGATTTACAACTAAAATTTGGAAACTCAATAGAGTGATTATCACATTTTGACTTTCACTTTTCAATTTTTTTTGAAAATTAAAAATTGAAATAAGTTACCAAACATCATTAATAAAAACTAAAATTTGTAAACAAAATTATTAACAAACAACCATTTTAAAAATAAAAGTCATATGTTAAGGTTCAAAAATCTCACATACAAGCCCAATTATTGTAACTGCATCACAAGCCAAGCTTAAATTCATGCAAAAGTGCAAAAATAAGAGGTATGTGGATTTACGATTATGCCACTCAATAAAATAAATATAAATTGGATGTTTGTATAATTTTGCCAACCCATACAATTCATGCATATTATCATGTCAAGCCATTTTACAACATTAACATTGTAAATAAATCATGCTACATGTTAAAGTAAGTTCAAGCCACATAATGTGACTTGCTAAGTGGATCGTAGTGTGGACGATTACAAAAGTTTACTAGGCCAACGTGGAACTAGGGTTGTGGAAGACCTTGGGCTGCTTGGAAGCACTAGAAGTCTGAACCCATGATTTTTGGTTTCACGTCGAAAGACTTGAGAGAGAAAAGAACCAGCTTCATTTTCCCTTCCAAACCAAATAGGACACTTAGGAAGTAACCAAAGCACAAAGCTGAGATGCCTGAACCATAACAAGATCACTTTTAACCTAGAGTTGCGCTCCTCATTAATAGAGAGAGAAGGAACCTTGCCCTTCCAAGATTATATAGGAACGATGGGAATAATAAAGGGGAGCTTGACCAAAAGATGGAGTATGTGGAACATGGTGCTAGAGAAGACGCTATGGGCAGTGTGCTGAACCCAAGCTTCATGAGGCTAGTAACCCTCTTCAATGTTAGACCTAAGAATGACTCTCTAGCTACAACCATGGAAAGAAGAAGAGAAGACTTTAGAAAAATAGGAAAGACAAAGAAAACCCATAAATTCCTTAGCTGGAACTTGAAAGAATCCTTGCACTTATAAATTAGAGAACATGATGGAAAGAGCAAGGGATAAGGAAGAAAGAGTGAACTAAGGCAAGATATAATGAAGCAGAGCAAGCTTTCTCTAAGTGGAGGAAACGCTAGTTCTTGAGGAAGAAACTTTCCTTACACACTGAGGATTTCCTTAACATTATGTTTGGATGAAGAAATTTAAGATTATTAAGGAATTTGAAAATGACAGGATTTTAATTTCTAGAATTTGTAAATTTTCTTGTTTGGTTAATCTAAAAGAACAAAGGAATTGAATATGGAGTTTGTTATTCTTGAACTCTCAATCATAAAAATTGGGAAATAACGCCTATTTACATGAAATTTAAACTTGGGAATTAGAGGTCCCAAATTCCAAGTTTTTTTTCCTACGCGGAAATTCTAAATTTCTATGTTTATGAATCTAAACAAGGGAATTGGTGCATATCAATTTTGTAAATTCTAACTTTTACTCAAATCTCGAGTTTATTTTCCTCATCCAAACATAGTGTAAGTTTTCCTAAGCACTGTGAAACTATAAAAATACTAGGAAAACCCTAGATAAACCATTCATAAACTATACATGCAAGCACAAGCTCTCTCTATCTCTCTCTCATGCTAAATCAGTTAAATTGGAGTCATTGATTCAACTGGAATGCTTCTTAATTCCCTCTAATGCTTTCGATTTTAGGACTTAGTGCCGGAAATAAATTAAGTAAATTGAGAGTTTTCCCGTGGCCCAAATCCAACTCAATCAAAGGGTCCCCAAACATAAATTAGGGACCATGTCACAACTCTGATTGGCCCCAGGATCCAGAAGAAATACCATCAGGAGTGGCAATGCCTCATAGAAAGCAAGCGAGGCTACTTTTAGGTTGAATGAATCTCAGTGTAAGGAGAAATGGCAAGAAAGCCAAGAGAATCTGGAAAAATATGTCATGCCATACATCATTATTGCCATCCATGCTATGGGAGAAGCCCAAAAGGAGATCGTCATGTCAGTAAAGGAACTGAATAGTTCAATCCCAAAACTAAGAGAGAAGATTAGCGAAAAAGACTGCACACATAAGGAAAAGACCCTTAAGAAGGAATCAGCCGTTGTTGTCGGAAAAAGTTCTGAGAGTAGGAATGGACCATCCTTCGTCACCTAGGAAGATATCATTGCCAAGTTGGAAAATGAGTTATACATGAGCTTTGAAGACTAGAAGTATGTTCCTCAACTGCCATATCCAATCAATCTCCTCCACATGCCATATCCTAAAACTATGAAACTCCTAATTTTGTTCTCTTTGACGGAAGGAAAGGTAGCCCAAATAAGCACATAAGTTGCTTCATCGATACTTTGGGTCCTCATGTCGGCGATTATAACCTCCGTCTTAGAGATTTTTCAAAGAGCCTTACTGATCGTACTTATACTTCGTACAAGAGGTTGCATTAAGTTCTATTTGGTCCTGGGAAGAATTGGCAAGCAAGTTTTGCAAGAAATATTTCCAACATGAAGATAGGGCTACTACAACCTAACTCAACAACACATGCCAAAAACATGAGGAAACCCCTGTAAGTTTTGTCCTTTGCGTCCAGGATCTTGCCTTTGACTGCTACAATAAAAAAGATGAAGAAGCACTTACGGAAATTTGCATTAACAACAATGTCCCAGACTATAGGGTGTATTTCAAGAATATTGGCATGAGCCAGTTTTCGAGGCTCTTGGAAGCAGTGAAAAAGAGTAAAATGTTAGTCAAACCAACTACTGAAAAGTCTTGGAAGAATGAAAAGAATGAGACTCATCAACCCTAGCCATTGATGACAAGCCTGACTATAATTTGTGAAAAAGAAAGGAAAAAGATGAAGAAAGAGAAACCTATCCACCACTATTATGCAAGGTTACAGCTACCATCAATACGTGGGACATCATTATGTTGCTTGTCAAACTCTAAAAAGGATCCTCCATGCAAAAGTTAACGGAGGAACACTAGAGCTACCTTAAAAAAAACAAGCCTTTGATACTGACCTTGTACCGAGGCATAGAAGGAAGCAAGTAGTGGCAGTGATAACGTGCTCTGATGATGACGATGCATATCACCCGTGGAAGAACGATCCCTAGTTGCCATAAAATATTTGGGAATTGTCTGGGAATATGGAAAAAGCATACTGGTACTCCAAACCCTAAAGCTATGACACACTATGGCCCAAGCTAAGGAATGTGAAGATAAAGATAAAAACATCACAGACTTGGATCTCAAGTTTAGCGACGAAGTCTTCACCATCAAGATGCCAAAAAATATGTCGCATAAACTTCATTTAGACAGCAAGCTTGTTAGGAGATGGCAGTTGTAACCTTGCACAACATTTCCAATGTCGAGTCCAATATAGTTGAGTGCTACCTTGCCCAAAACCAAGGACTGACTGCGTCACAAGTCCTCCAAAGAAATAAAAAATTTAAATCCCTCTTCGAGCAACTCAAATATGGTCCAAAAGCAAGAATAACCAAAGCATCAATGAATGTTTTCGAGGACTATGGTCCTCAATGCTTCACCGCCCAACCACATAGGGCATTCTTGGAAAATGACAATGTCATTATCTTCATGAACGAAGGTATGAAAGTTGTTTTCCTAGACCATTGGAGGTTGTTATACTTTGAAGGCCAATCTTTATTTGGTGAGCTCTAGTTGATACAGGCTCTCTTGTCAACATACTGCCCTTAGCAATCCTAGGATTCTTCTGGTTTAATATGGGTTCCATATCCTAAAAGGATCATATCTCGACTAGTATAAGTACACCCTTTTAGGGTTCATCTCTAGTAATGCAATTATCGCACACTTATTCTCTTGCCTACTGCTTGAGTCCTCTAATATTGCTTGCTAACTAGACCGTCGTAGAGCCTTTGACCGGCACACCCCCTGGTTCTTTGTTGCTTACAGTTGTTTGTTCTATTACAAGTAAAGAGATTTGTGCATCTTCCACTACATATGGCAATGTGCAAATTTGGTTTGAACAGTTGTTTGAGGTGAAATAGAGTGTGTAAAAATCACCACCCATGATGTATTGATACTTCTTTCATATTTCACTTGTATGTTCTAGATTTTAAGTTCAACTCTTGAATTCTAAATTTGGTACAAATTATTGTTAAGTAGTTGAGTCGCTTACCCTAACTCTTACATCCATATCATCGTCAAAACATGAAGGTCATATCCTAGAGTTATTAGCCAAGAGGTGCTTATCACTGATTTGGTTGAAAGAGGCTTAAGATTCAAATCAGCTGGATTTTAAACATGAATTTTTTGTACTATTCATCGCACGTGGCATGATATGTCAATGGGTTTTTAGATCTGATTTTTTGAATTTTTTGAGCAAATAGAAAAGGAAAGATCTTGGTTGCAATATTTGTAACGACCCATCCCCAATTACTACGAATTTTATAATTTTAAAATGTGAAATTTCAAAAATACCCTTCGAGGCAAATGCGTTGACTTTTGTTGACCACTTTGTCGCGGCACATAAGACCTTTTTTCTTGGCGTATCTTTGTTGTACTTGTCGTTACGAACACATGAATGTAAACGAAACACAATTTGGAGTTATTAACGACCGAGGTCGAGGACAAAATGGTCAATTGATCATTTTTTGGAAGGCTCCAAAATTGTTGGAGAAAATATGGGAAGCCACGTGTGTGGCTGTGAATGGAAAGATAAGGAGAGGAAAGAGGGGGCTGCTACCCAATCGGAGGAGAACGACAGGAGAGAGGGAAAGCAACCAGAGAAGAGGGAGAGATCAATCGGGAAAGGGGAAGAAAAGAGTGACCAATTAGAAAGGAGGAAAGGAGGAAAGGGAGAGAAGATAGGAAACCCCTAACCCGGACCCTCACTTGACCCGGTTTCTGGCGACTTTTTCGTCACTTTTTCCATCAGATTTCCGGCGTGTTGAAGCCATCCAACACCACCACCAAACTCACTGATCTTCCCTTTTCAATTCCCACCCAAACTCGACAGCGTATAGCCCCAGTTTCTTGAGGAACCGAGTGGGTGGTGTTGAGGGTCTCATGGCGGCGATCCGCCATTCCTGAAGCAAACTTTGTCGACTACCACTATAGGTTGACTCTTCTTGAACCCAGGAACAAGTCCTAAGCCTTGGTTGGTGTAGTGGAGCACTGGAGGTGACAAATCGAAACACACCCTTTATAGGGTTTCCGGCGGTTCGTGGTAATCTCAAACCACTTCCTGATCGAATTAGATTTTGGACCAAGTATGAAATTTTTTCCCCTCGTTGAGATCTTCATTCCTGTAAAATTTGAGAAATTTTTGAAATAGTTTAATTTTCGGTAATCGGGGCTGTCGGTCGCTACGTGAGCGGCGCATGGGTAGAGACACCACTTGACTTCCCTAGGCTAAAATGGGTGCCCCAATTCCATATTAGACATCCAATTGACGAAATTTCGTTATTGGGTTATACTTCCGTTAAGGGCTGCCACTTGGTTATTATATGATTCAACGATTTGACCATTGGATCATCACTAAACTTTAATACATAGTAGTACATAATATTTAAGGATATTAGGAATCGACGGATCAGAAATCTGACCTATGGATCTTCCCGGATGGGTTTTCTAAGTTTGTAAATCTAAACGTTGGCTGCCACTTAATTTTAGCGATTGTCGGAGATCCGACCGTTGGATCGTTCCGAAACTTTAGAATGTTGTGCTAGAAGCTTATTGAAACTCTTAGGAAGTTACAGATCCGAAATCCGAGATACGGATCTTCCCGATCGAGTTACATAGGGTTATGGACCCTACCGTCGACCTTTGATCAGCAGTTAACTTTTGGTCAATGGGTTACAAATCATTCTAGAACATCCTTGGGGATGTGTTTTATGTAAGTTATATGTTCTATTGATAAGAATTCTGAGATGTGATTTGATATTTGTTCTAGACGACGATTGTTCGTGCTAGGGAGTTATAACACGGACTTTAGGTGAGTGGGTTTTTTCTTTTATATAGTATATACATATTTGTTAGTTTCCATTTATACATTGAAGAAGAATTTACTACGTATGCCTAGCTTAAATTAATGCTCATAAGAATTAGTGAAATAACGGAAAATTACGAAGTGATCATAAATCCTACGGGATGCACATGTATGCGTATGTTTATTGATGCCATGATTATACCTATAGCTATGAATGATATAATGTTGATTAGAACTATCAACCCACTATGGAATGACTATATTTATGTTTTATGCTCATCGTTTGCTGCACCGGTATTAGTGCTCGCCTAGGGCCAGGACCAATTTTTCACTTGTATGTTCACATCCACACCACACACTCGCCTTGGATCCAAGTAGGTGCCGGTCTTGTCGTACAGGTTGCAATAAGCAACTCCGACTCGTATATGACCGCGAATAGCGCTAGTCTTCACATGATTGTAGTACTAAAACGTATATCATTATTACACTTAGTCATGTTCATGTCAGAATAACTCTGCATGAACTCGTGCATCAACATGTGTCGATGAGCACTTGGTTTGATATGTTTGCTTATGCGAAAGTATATGATTACTGACGTCATGCACTTATATGAACTATTGTGCCGTATTGATATCTTGATATTTTGCAGGTTATGGTGAGTATTTTCATACTATATGTAGTACATATATCTTGGAAATTATACATGTTTTACGGTGAAGGATTATAACGTTTTCAAAGGTTTTTATTAAAACTTTATTTTCAGGCCAACTCGCCATTGTTTTTCGCCCTTCTAGGTTTTAGTAGCTAAGCTTTCTTATTGACGAGGATTCTTGGTAAATCTTGGTGTAGACGATTACCTTTGATGTATAATTCTCACCCTATCTTATTGTACTGTACTTATGCTTTGACATCACGTGTGAAATGAGTTCATTCCCGTTCACAGCGCACTCTTATATTTAGGCACCTTTAGGTTTAAATTTATTCACATATTCTACCACACTACACTTTATAGCTTTGTCACCTTCTAGGTGTCGGCCACCACAGCTTGATTCGGAGTCCAAGTGGACATTCCGGGTCGAGGTGTGTCAATATCTATACACCAAAATATATTAAAATTTGACAACAATATTTATATTATTTAATTTAATTATTATGTGAATTTTGAGATTAATTATATTAAATATATGTAAATATTGTGACCAAAATTGACATTAGATATTTGATTGCGTAAGAGCATCTCTAATGGAGATGTCAAAAAATAAATGTCAAATGTTAATTTGATGGCTGACGTGGCAATGTTCGATTTTCTCTTTTTCCCACTGATATGTTTTTTGTTATAAATGATATTTGTAGGACTCATTTTAAAAAGAAATCAATTAAAATTAATTTTCAAAATCTATAATTAGTGCATTTAATGGAACTCACACAATAAAATAATAAAAAATTATTTGACATCATCTTTTCTCATATGCCAATCCACATAGGATTAACATATCAGTTGAAACTTGCTTCTACCTTCAATTTGATTACATGACATTCCACTTGGGATTTAACATCTCCTTTAGATATGGTTTAACGATTTTAATGTTTAAATTAAGGCTAAGTTACATTTTACACCCTCAGGTTTGGGTGCAATAACAATCTCATACAACATTTTCAAAACATTTTAATCTCATACATTAGTTATCATTTTATTTCAATTCCATACAACCGATAAAAAATCTATTAAGTGATGATGTGGTAATAGTAAACTCTACAATTTTGTTGACGCGACTGCCAGCTTGTGCCACGTGGCAAAACAACTAATAATTTTTTTTAATAAAATATCAATTCTTTTGTTAACTTTTTATTAAAAAAAAAGGAAAAACCAAACCCTCCCCAGGCCATTCATCCTTGGAATTGAATCCTCTCCTGAGCAGGAGATCAGGATCCTCCTGACCCACTAACACGGGTCATTGGATTTTGATTCAATGACTACAATTATTATAACTTTTAGAAAGGCCTTCTATTTGTAATCGTTGGATTGATCCAATGACCCATGTTAGTGGGTGAGGAGTATCCTGATCCCCTGCTGAGGAAATGATCCAATTCCTGCATCCTCTCCCCTTCGGTTACAATTAAAAACTTAAAAAAATAGAAAGAAGAAAAAGGAAAACCCTAAATCCTACCTAGTCCCATGCCCCCCACGATACCCAAGCCCACGACACCCCACCCTCGTCCTATCCACTTTGCCATTCTCTGCGACCCTGACCATATTCGTCGTCCGCAACACCTAATTCCAGAACTCCGTCCTTGATTACAGCATTGCCTACTTCCTCACCGGTTTTCCTCACCTCGTCTTCTTCCCTAGCAACCACCTCGCCACTCTTCGTCTTCCTCACCTGTCGCTACGTTGCCTTGCATAGCCACTCTACCTCCTGATCCTCGCCGAGGTCGCTAGCCTTGGCCAGAACATCACCAACGAATTGATTCCATGGTGGGTTTGGGTTTCTTGGATTGAGGTGGCGATGGCTGCCATTTTTGTTAGCATTTTGTGCATTTCGAATCCCTGGGAGCAATTGGAAAAGAAAACTAAATAAAAAAAAAATCAAGAAGGAGAGGAAGAACAGCATGGGCTGGCGAATTGGAGAAGAGAACTGATTAAAGAAACCAAAGGGGAGGGCAGAGGATGAATGGCGCTGGATTAGGGAGGGTTCGGCTTTTTAAAAAAAAAAAAAAATTTATGTTTATACAAAAATTTAACAAAAAATAATATATTATTAATTATATATTTTTAATTTTTTTTTGCCACATGGCACAAATGTCACGTCAGCAAAATTGTAAAACTTATCATTACCATGTCATCACTTAACAGTTAATTTAAAAAAAATTTTGACGATCGTATAAAATTAAAATAAAATAATAACTAATATATGAGATTGAAACATTTTAAAATTATTGTATGAAATTGCAATTACACTTAATATTTGAGGGGGTAAAATAATTTACCCTTAACTTAAAGACAATCATAACTGATAAATTAGTTTTGTCGTGCAACTAGTGCATTACAGACATCCTAACATTTTTCAAAAAAAAAAAAAAAAAAGAAAAAGTAGAAGTCTTGGGGATTCGGTAAGTTTCAAGTGTTTTCCTTTGCGGAGGTTTGATAGCAGAAGTAGCGATCTGGGTTTTCTTCTCATTTGAGTGGAGAGTTGGAGTAGTTGAGTTGGGAGGGGATAGAGAAATGGCGAGTTATGGGGATGCGAGCCAGAAGGTAGACTATGTGTTCAAGGTGGTACTGATAGGAGACTCTGCGGTGGGCAAGTCTCAGATTCTGGCCAGGTTTGCCCGAAACGAGTTTAGCTTGGACTCCAAAGCCACCATCGGTGTCGAGTTTCAGACTCGGACCCTCCTCATCGAGCACAAGAGTGTCAAGGCTCAGATCTGGGACACTGCTGGCCAAGAACGGTCTCTCTCTCTCTCTCCAGCTGTAGCATACAACCCTTTTCTTTCAATCTGCTACTTGGGTTTTTTGGATTGATAGTTTGCAGCGATTTCACTAAACTTTCTGCTTTTTTTACTTTTTCTTGTTTTAGTAAAAGTTCTTAGTTGCTTTTTTGGTGAGCTGTATGCATAGATTGCATTACATCCTTTGAAGTTTTTTCTTTTCCTTCTTTCTGGGATGATTTCTTCAAGTAAATTTTTAATGTTGGTAAGTGAATTACTTCTCTGTATGCTACATATGAATTAGATAATCACAGTGAGAAAAATATGTACAGAAAGTTTGGGTAAGATTAGTAGTATTCTATTTATCTGAGAGTTTTAGATCCATGCTTTTGAACCTGATAGCGTACTTGTGATATTGATTTGGATATCCACCCGAATGATTAGAAATGTTAAATACCGAGAATTAAATTAGTTATCGGTTTCTTTATGTGATCGGTGTGTTGCTTAGTTGTAAAAACTTGACACCATTAATAAGGTTTTTGGCTACAAATATATGAAATCGTGTTTAGTTCATAATCTAGTTTTGATGTTAGTTTCATTTTCTTGTAACTTGGAGATACCATGGATGATAAAGCGTGATAAGAATTGTTGCCCTTTGTCAAACGGTGTGAATAATTACTCTTTTGATTCCCCCTATTTGAGAGGCATGACAATATGATTTGTCCAGGCTTGCGATTCTTGCCTGTTTATTCCAGATTTGGCCTAAAGGTTAATTTCATTAAAAGGAAGATATTAGACTTTAGAGTTGATTTATTTTTTGATGGGAATGGATAATTGCTCGGGTGACGATTGTCTTCATTATGATGATGCACGATTTTGGACAGGTTTACTCTACGAAGTATAGATGGTTGACAACTAAACCAGTCAACTTTGCCTCGTATAACTGTATAAGATGATTTGTGCGTCTCATTCTTCTCATGGTATCTTTATCAGCAAGTACCATGTATAATAGAGCAAGTCAAAACATCATATGTTCATATGAGGCTCGGCTTTTGGTATCCTTTAAATAAACAAAGTACATCATTTTCAAAGAAAATAAAAGTTAGCCATGGTTGGATATGTAAACTAGGTGGATTCGAAGCTTTACTCTGGCTGTCACTCCTTTACTTTCTCGTCATGGAAAAGTTTGGTGTATTGGCAATTGATGTGTCTATTTCTTCTCTTATTCTGTTTTGAGCAGATATAGAGCGGTGACAAGTGCATACTACAGGGGTGCTGTTGGGGCAATGCTGGTCTATGATATAACCAAACGCCAGACCTTTGACCACATACCACGTTGGCTGGAGGAGCTGCGCAGTCATGCGGACAAGAACATAGTCATCATTCTGATAGGCAACAAAAGTGATCTCGAGAACCAGCGTGCAGTCCCCACTGAAGATGCCAAAGAATTTGCTGAAAAGGAGGGACTTTTCTTCTTAGAGACCTCAGCCCTGGAAGCAACAAATGTAGAGAACGCTTTCTCGACTGTGTTGACAGAGGTATTCAACATCGTTAACAAGAAGAGCCTTGCAGCCAACGAAAATCAAGGTAACGGGAACCCTGCACCTCTGGCTGGTAAGAAAATCCTTATCCCAGGCCCTGCACAAGAAATCCCAGCTAAGAGCAAGGCGTGCTGTACGTCGTGATTCAACAGGAAGGTTGATTTGTAAACATCGAATACTTTCTTCGAAATTCTTAATACTAGCAAATTTTGAGGGGTGTGATATATTTCCGTTGTATATTTTGCACATTGCTTTGCTTTAGTTTGCATGTGAAAATTTGAAATGAAGAACTAAAGATGAGCCTGATTTGGATCTGCTCGTTGTTGATCTGTTTGAAATATAGTTGAATGCAGTTTTTGGAATATTGTTTATGCTGCACATGCGATTGAGTGGTTCGGAAATCAACGGTTAAATCTTGCATCTAATAAATCTTTGCAACAGATAGATTTTGCATAAAACTTGTACCACTCAGCCAAGCCCCTTTTTATGACTCGCTACTACACATGTCCCTTTTTATGACTCACTACTACAAATGTTGCCGCAATGTTTTGTATATTCAAATCGTTAGAAATGAATGAGGTTAGTACACACTAACAAGATTAGTACATTCATTTGACAGATTTGTAGCTTATGTCGTTAAGAGCATTTCCAACTGCAATTATTTGGCGGGATAACGCTTCAAAAAACCACTTAAAAGGCATGACCCATGACCTGAGTATAGCACTTGCCACAAAACACAACCAAAACAAGAAAAGAAGAAATAATGAATGAGAATGATTAATCTCGTTGAACAATGTCATAGACAAAAATAAAAATTCGCCAAAAACCGGCCTGAAATACGAAAAATATTTCGATGTTAAAAAGGAAAATCCAATGTTGTATTAAATTATCTAATTAGAGTACAACAATGCAACTCTGGGATTACAGAAGTTATCGCTTAATCCTCCGATGAAGTTATCGCTTCATGTCCTGTACCTCATACCCGTTGACATTAGAAGGCTCGTTTTTCTTCCCCAAAGGTCCCTTCTCGGTTTCAATGCGTGCCAAAAGCCTTTCTTGCAGTTCTTGGCAGTCAATTGCAGTGACCATCACAGACAAACTCGACCTACCTTTCCAGCATCCAATGGCTATTGTTGACTCCTCTACTTCAATAGGACCCGACGTGGCTTTGCCATCTGCAGATATAAAGTTTACGTAGGTGTAAAAAAAGAAGAAAAAAAAAAATACAATGAATCTGCACTTCTGGTCCCTGAACAAATGATGCTATATACCTTTACTCAAAACTATCACACAGCATCCTGACATTATGCCTGATGCCTTCTGACCAAACTCAGAATCAACAAAATCAGCAAACTTGATAGATTTATACTCAAGAAGATGCTTAAAGTCCACAAGGGATGCACATAGAATCTGTTTGGTGATGTATGGAAGAATTAGTGGCAACCCTTCTGATGATATCCGGAATAAACAAGGTGCCAAATTGCCTTCTCTTGCAGTCTGTCGTTCCTGTTCAGAGCGAGAATAAATTAGAGAATGACTGTTATGGAATATTTAAAGGTAGCTCCAGAATGTAGAAAAAACTTTTGTTCATCAGTCCCGGGCTTTACCAGAATCTCTAGCTTCAAAGCATGAGAATCCTAGGATGAAAATCATATGTATGACCAACTTGGAATCCACTACACCGAAACAGTAGGCACTGCACTACTTGTTTCGCTCATTGTATTAATTTTAAACACACTTACGCTATGGGATTTAGAAAGTGATCAACCTATCTATAGGCATGACAATTTTGTAGAACCTTCTTTGATCACATATCTAGAAACTCGAATCATATAACAGCATTTTTTTAAAAGACGAAAAAAACAAATTTATATTTAAAATACTCACAAACATCTTAAGCCCAATGGATGTTATCTTAAGTTGCTGTCCAACGGAGAAATTCAGCTCAAGAACATCTTTGACCGACTTTGAGATGTAGTAAATTCTCTTCACATGATTAGCATCGGTGTTTCTTGTAACAAGGTGGTCATTGAAGGGAAACGATTCATCAATGCCATAGAATGTCTTTATGCTATTGATGGTAGCTTCATCTTTAAAGAAAACAACAGGGTCAACTCCTCTCCACTTGCCTTGACACTGCTTCTTTCTCTTTCCTCCAGCTTTTTTGGAATCAATTTCCTCATCAACAGGCTCTTCGGCTTTCTCCGATACATTTTCTTCAAGTGTGACAGAAGGATCGAGTTCCAAAGACACCCCATCTAGTTCATCCTTAATAAACCCTGCCTCTGAAGCTGCTTCTGAAAAAGCCTCATCTGTACCATCTGCCAAACTAACCACTATCCCATTTGTATCTTGGTTACCCTGATTTTGTAATTCCACCTCCAGCTCATCATTTCTCGAGTCCAAGTCCCCTTTAGGACTACTAGGTTTCCCCTGAGTGGCTGCTCAATGAAGGGGAAAGAGGAAACCAAATTAAAATAAATATAAACAGATCACAAAAGCTGGCAGCACATGCCTTTCTTCAAATCCTAAACAAAACTACAGGCGACACATTATATATACTAAAACTCAGTTTCCCCAACACTGTTCATTAACAGTGATTTGACGAGTTTTCCCTTTATTTGGTACTCATCCTGAGCTTTTTAACATGTGTTGAACAGTAGATTTACCTATTTGCCCCTCCTATACACGTGCTGCTCATCGTGGAAGGCAAGAAGGATGGAAAAGCAGGGGCTCTTCCATTTGCTTCCAGAATGGATTTCTCCAGCTCTCTCTCAAAACCCAAACCCCCTGGCCTCCGCAAGAAGGTTCGTCTCTCTCTCACCTTTATTTTTTTTTTTCAATTTGTGATCAAATTTCCTTTGCATGAATGCTTCTCAAACTCAATTTCCCCAACACTGATCATTAACAGTGATTTGATGAGTTTTCCCTTTATTTGGTACTCATTCTGAGCTTTTTAACGTGTGTTGAACAGTAGATTTACTTATTTGCCCCTCCTATACATGGGTTGCTCATCGTGGAAGGCAAGAAGGATGGAAAAGCCAGGGCTCTTCCATTCTTCCAAAAAAAAAAATCCCCAAAATTTCTTTTTTTTTGGTCTCAGATTTTACAGTCCTCAGACCCCTAGTGTTCATTTATTTGATTTTTTTTTTATTTTTTTTTATTTTTTTGTTTTTTAGATTAATTATTGATATTCTGTTGACTTTAATTGATTGAAGCTCTTCGTTTGGATGCAGCCATCCGATTACGTAACTTACAACCCCAATTGCTCGAGGGGTTGTGGAATTTGAACTGTTTTGAACGAAATGCAGTGGACTTGGAATTGTTTTGAATGAAACCAAGTATCTTTTTATCCATTTTACTTCTTTCATGGAGACAATTGTTAATTTATTTGGTGGTTGATTTAAGAGGCATTTTTTTTCTTAATTGCTTGAGGGATTTGCTGCATATTTGCGTATTTCAATGTATTTATTATGGTTTGTAGTTTCTCTATGTTTCGTAATGGGAACAGGTATTCTAAAGTTACTAGATACAAATTATTTGAGCAAGATAGAGGAGATTGTTGATAATTTTAATTTATGATAGCTCATGTCATATGCTATTTTTTTTCATTGCTTCAAATATAGATTGATTGCTAAAACACATATACTGACCATCCTCCTTTTCGAATTTCCTTGGTTTTTTCCGTTTGGAATTTTTTGTTTGTATATTCCAATTTTTTTAGGGATTTTGGCTACTATGCACTTATCAATTCAATTCTCATGTGATTTGTACATCCACATTCCTTCTGATTTGCATCTCAGTTATATATATCTGTATGTAAGAAAAAAATATACATAACGGCAATAAAGAGGGGCCAAAGGAAGATTTTCAGATGCAGAACAAGGTCCTGAAGAGGAGAAGGGCTCCAGCAAATTTAGCCTTTGAAGCTTGCCAATAAATTGAACAAGTTCTCTCTCTCTCTCTCTCTCTCTCTCTCTCTCTCTCTCACTCATATGAGATTACAGTGTGAACTACAATCCTCAAAACTTACTTTTAGAGGCTTTATTAAAGCAAAGATAAATTGAACAAACTAACTGGCTACAAAGTGGAATAGCTACCCCATCGTTGTTCTTTCTTAGAAGGTTCTTTTATAGTAGGGTTATGAGTTCGACATCAATAATATATCTGTCGCTTAAAATTTGGGAGATAGCCCTTCCTCCTAGCCTACATAAGATTCTAAATCAAGGATCGACCTCAAGAAGTGGACAAAACTTATAGCTTCTTCAAAGATTGCTAAAAATATGTATATCTTCATCTCTTTTTTCCCTATATGTGTGTGTGTGTCTGTATATACACATATATATCTTTTTTGTGTTCTATATAGTTCATATTATTCTAAGCTCTGGGTTAAAATCTAAACCATGTGGTTTGCCATGTTGCCTGTTTTATTTTGCATGTGAGAACCAAATGATTACCAAGTAAATCAATAGAGTTCCTAATATTATTTAGTTAATTTAATAAGCATAATAACATATTAAATGTTATCATCTTGTGTTATGTTTTTGCAAATTCATAGATCATTTGAATTGAATATAATTCCTATAAATATTATATCCAAACATGAATTGCAACAGTTAGCTTTGATTCATGTTCTAATTAAACAAATAGTTATGTTGCAGGTTTTAACTTGAATCATCTGTTAATATGTTCAAATCATCTAATATGAATCTATGCATATTGTCATTTCATCGTTATTATGGTTAAGAATTTCTGATAATACACTTAACTATTATCATAATTACATAATGTCTTTCAAAAATGAAATTGAGTAACCCTTGAATTTTGGGCACTTCTGCAAAAGCAGGCCAATTTCAAAACTGCAGGTACACACGCGGATGCACCTACCAAATTGAAGTGAAGTACTAACATTTTACAGGGCAGAACCTTCAAATGGTATTTTCGTAACTTCTCTGTTCACAAATTGTAGATTGCATAACAGAGCTCTTCTAATATTTGAAACACTATTTGATATTTGAATTGATACTTGAACTGAATAAACATCAGATAGGCCAATCAATTTAAATATCAGATTTCATTTTTGTATTATGTTTCTCAATATCATATTTTAATCATCGTTATTGGTATTAAATGTGATAATGAAGCTTTATAATCAGTGCAATGTATTATCTAATATCATGTTGATTTTGTCATCTGAGTTTGTCATCAGGTTGGTGTTTCAAGAAGAACCCCAATTTGTTTCAAATTGAATTTCCTTGGGAGATTAGGCGAATCTCATAAATGTGGAAAAAGACTGAAGCATTTTCTTCCAGATGAGTTCGGATCTTATCAGACTCCTTTCGAGAGGCGCAAACTGAAGGAAATTCAATCTCCCAATCTCACTTTCTTAAATACTGTTTGTGAACAGATGGAAGAAAAGGAGAGTGATGTCGATGAAGTTCCAATAAGCCCATCGGGCAGGTTGATTGAGGAGGAATCATCTAAACAAAGGATGAGGTTGACAGAGGATCTTGGTCTGGATTATTCTCAATTGTCAGAGTTTGTTGAAGACGAATACATGCCACAATCATCAGATTCAGAGGAGGAGCTTGGTGATTCGTCACAAGACGAAAAAGAAACCTTCGATGTTTTTGATCGCTTTAACGATGTGTTTCACAATCTCTTCACTGATACAACCATGGAAACAAGGACGACGTTGGATGAGGTAACTTCTCAGTCGCATCATATAGCAGATTTAGACGTTGTGGAACAAGTTGAATACAAGGATATTGGAAAAAACAAGAAACTGTTAAAGTACAGCAGGAGGAAAAGGTCGGCTTGCGTATCAGTCAAACATGAAGCACAAAATCGAACCACCAAATTCATGTCAAATATGAAAGTTTCTTTGGTGCCACTGAAAAGGTCTTTATTTCATGAAAGGAATACTGGGAAAGTCAATGTTAGCAAGCTTGTGGGTGGAAACAAGGAAGAAAAGAAAATTCAAAGGGGCATTGTCAGATTTAATGAAGATAATTAGATGGAATGTTAGAGGATTGGGAAGTAGGCAGAAGAGGTTGATTTTGAAACAGCAGTTCAGGCGCTTAAAGCCTGATATCATTATCTTACAAGAAACAAAGAAAGAATCAATTGACAAGTCGCTTGTGGCTAGTGTTTGGGGAAGCAGATTTAAAGAGTGGATTTATGCCCTTGCTCAAGGAAGATCTGGGGGTATAGATGTGATTTGGAACACCAAACACATCTCAGTTATTGAATCTTTGGTTGGAGCTTTCTCTGTCTCCATAAAAATTAAAGCCCTCAATGGGTTGGAATGGTGGCTATCTGGTGTTTATGGTCCCTGCAAAAATAGAGAGCGAAGGGAGTTCTGGGAAGAAATGGCTGGCCTTTACGGTCTTTGCGGACCAAGACGGTGTGTAGGAGGAGATTTTAACGTGGTGAGATTTGTAAATGAGAAATCAAATGGGGGAAGGATGACTACAAGCATGAGAAATTTTAACGATTTCATCCAAGATACAGAACTCAAGGATCTGGAGTTGCTCCATGCTCAATTTACTTGGTCAAACTTCAGAGAAGAACCTATGTGTCGGAGGTTAGACAGATTTTTGTTCTTAGTAGGTTGTGAAGAGAGGTAAGACAAATGGCTTTGGCAAGGGTCACTTCTGATCATTGTCCAATCCAAGTAAATACTAACAAGGTGAAATGGGGGCCAAGTCCTTTCAGATTCGAAAACATGTGGCTACAACACCCAGATTTCAGGAACAATTTCAAACAAAGGTGGTAATCTGAGCAGGTGGAGGGTTGGGAGGGTTATAAATTTTTGTACAAGTTAAAAGCTATCAAAAGAAAGTTGCAAAGATGGAGTAAGGAAATTTTCGGTGATGTCGACAAACAAATTAAGGATGTTGAGGCTAGCATAGAGGATTTAGATAGGAGAGAAGGGTTGGAAGGGCTAGATGTTGCTGCTAAAAGAAAGAAGGAAGAGTTACTTTTCCTTGTGGAAGATCTGGCTTATAAGGAAGAAGTGAAGTGGAGACAGAAAGGTAAAGTGGAATGGGCTAAAGAAGGGGACGGTAATACTAAATTTTTCCATAGAATAGCAAGTGGGAGAAGGAAGAGAAACTATATAGAAAGGTTGGAAATGGATGACAGGGGAGTGGTAGAGGATGCAGAAGAGATAGAAAAACATATTGTTCACTTCTTCAAGTCCCTGTTTAGTAGCAACGAAGAGGCATGTTGGGGCTTGGAAGGCATCAATTGGGCCTCAATAAGTGAATCTGAGGCAGCTTGGCTTGAGAGGCCTTTTGAGGAATCGGAAGTACAAAGAGCAGTCTTTGATTGTGGAAGGGATAAATCGCCAGGACCACATGGTTATTCCTTGCAAATGTTTCAACATTGTTGGGAATTCTTGAAAGTGGATATTTTGAAGGTCATGGAGGAGTTCTTTGAGGCCGGGATAATAAATGCGGTGACAAATGAAACATTTATTTGTCTAATTCTGAAAAAGTCAGATTCTTTGAAAGTGACGGACTACAGGGCTATAAGCCTAGTTACTGGTTTATACAAAATTGTGGCGAAAACCCTAGCTTCAAGATTAAGGGAGGTTATGGGCGGCACAATCTCTCCACGTCAAGGAGCTTTTGTTAAAGGCCGACAAATTTTGGATGTTGTCCTTATTGCAAATGAGGTGGTAGAAGAGGTGAGGCGGAAGAAAGAGGAGGGATTGGTGTTCAAAATCGATTTTGAAAAGGCTTATGATCATGTTGAGTGGAGATTTTTAGATGAAGTTTTACAAAGAAAAGGCTTTGGCAATAGATGGAGGAAATGGGTGTAGGGATGTCTAAATTCTGCAAATTTCTCCGTTTCGATCAATGGGAGGCCTAGGGGAAAATTTCATGCTTCAAGAGGTTTGAGACAAGGCGACCCATTGTCACCTTTTCTTTTTACCTTAGTAGTGGATGTCTTGAGTAGATTAATGGAGAAGGCTCAAGAAAACCATATGATCAAAGGTTTAGGCATTGGGCAAGAAAGGGTGGAGATCTCTCATCTTCAATTTGCTGATGATACCATTTTCTTCTTGGCGGAAGATGAGGAAGTTTGGAACAATTTATTAGAGGTGCTCAATTTATTTTGTACTGTTTCAGGGTTGAAAATCAACAAAGCAAAGTGTTCTCTGGCTGGAATAAACTCAGATTGTGAAAAATTAAAAATGATGGCAGATTCTTGGGGTTGTGAGGTGGGTAGTTGCCCAATAAAGTACTTGGGTCTCCAGCTTGGGGGTAGGCCAAGAGCACTTATGTTTTGGGATCCAGTGGTAGAAAAAAATGGAAAAAAGACTTCAAAGTTGGAAGATGGCCTTCTTATCCAGAGGAGGTAGATTAACTTTGATTCAATCTGTTTTGGGAAGCTTGCCAATCTACTACACGTCCTTGTTCAAAATCCCTTGCGAGGTGATTGGACGCCTAGAAAAACTAATGAAAGGGTTTCTTTGGGAGGGGGTGGAGGAGGGAAAGAAAAACCACCTGGTAAAATGGGAGATAGTTATTAAAAGTAAGGAGGAAGGGGGTTTAGGTGTGGGGAATTTGAGGAATCAGAATGAAGCGTTACTGGCTAAGTGTTTGTGGAGATTCCCAAAGGAACCAAATTCTCTCTGGCACAAGGTGATAAGAAGCAAGTATGGGCTGCAAGATAATGGGTGGAATGCAAATCCTCCATTGCGGGGTTCAAGTCGCAGCCCCTTGAAAGATATTTCGTGTGGTCTCCAATCATTTCTACAATGTTGCAAGTTTGAGGTGGGCAACGGGGAGAGGGTGAGGTTTTGGGAGGATGGTTGGTTGGAAGGGGGACCATTGAAAGAACAATATCCTAGATTATTCTTGCTATCGAGAATGCACAACCAGAACATCTCAAGTTTTGTGGATCTTTCTATCAATTCTTTGAGCTGGAATTTTGATTTCAGGAGAAATTTGAATGAGGTGGAGATAGAAGAGGCGGCTAGCTTATTACAGAAAGTGGAAAATGTTCGCTTCTCTCAATCAAGAGCGGATGACAGAAGGTGGAAACTAGAATTATCAGGATTGTCCACTTGCAAATCCTATCGCTCTTTCTTGAGCAACAATGGGATTGTGCAACATTTTCCACCCTCTTCTCAGATTTGGAAATCAAAAGTTCCTCCGAAGGTCAAAGTTCTTGTGTGGCTAGGGGCTATTGGGAAGCTCAACACTTGTGATCAAATTCAAAGGAGAAGTCCTTTTATTTGCTTCTCTCCCCATTGGTGCAGTTTGTGTAAAGCTAAGGAGGAGAGTGTTAACCACAATTTTTCTTCATTGTTCTTACACGATTCAACTGTGGTGGAAATTGTTTCAGGAGGTTAGAGTTAGTTGGGTCATTCCAAAGGGTTGTTTCGAGCTTCTAAGCACCAATTTTGAGGCTCTAGGAATTGGGAGGAAAGCTAAAGCTTTGTGGGGTTGTCTGGTGTCGGCAGTTTTTTGGAACATTTGGTTAGAGCGTAACAAAAGAATTTTTGAGGATTATACTGGTGTGGGGGTAGCAGATCTATGGGGAAGAGTAAGTTATTGGGCAGCCCTCTGGGCTTCAGTTTCAAATGATTTTAAGAATTACTCTCTTTCTCACATATTGTGGGATATGTTAGCAGTTGTAAAGTGATTTTGGTTGAGGTTTTCCTACTTGTAATTAGATCCTCTTGAGAGATTTTCTTGTTCTGTTCTTGGTGGATTTCTTATCCACTTCTGTGTATTTCACTTTTCTTTTATAATAAAATGTTATAGTTTCTTCTCAAAAAAAAGAAAGCTCGCAGCTCGATTACTTTTTTTACTAGGGTTTTGACTTTTTATTTGTATTTTTTAGGAAATTGCAAAAACCTCGCATTGAGATTTGGTTCTTTCAGCAGTAGGACCTCAGGATTGAAGACTGAATTATTGTAAGTTTGTTTTCTTTTTCTTTTGTTTTGGCAAGTGAAGTCTCAATTATGCTCCACTAATGTTTTATAGTGTTTTTGTTGATGTTGGTACACTCATATTCCTGTAAAATGAGCTCTTTATCTTGGTTTGCTTGGCATATGGATAATTTTAACTACTCTAATTGATATGTCCAAGTTACAAATGAGGACTAGGGAAAAAAACATTAGTTGTGTAATTCCAAGAAAGGTGTAAATGAGAACTATCAGGGAAAATAATAATAGTTGTATAATTTCAGGGCTATGAAGAAGGTTAAAAAAACAATTTTAATCGTGCAATTTTATTCAAAATTTCATTTCTATTGGAGCTGAAAACTGACGTCACTGCAAGGACGCAATCTTGCTATGCCTTTAGTTTGGATGAGAAAAGCAGTAAGCTTTTTCAATTTTTTTCCCTTTCATGTAAATGATACTAGATTAATTCTTTTAAGCGTTTCTGCCAGTGTTTTCCTTACCTATTCATTGTTCATAGAGATCCCTTCTAACTCGAGTGTTTAGAGTCGTACCTTCTATGACTTTTTGCACAGAACAAGCTTCACTCTCAACCTGGTTAGGCTTCAATCTACCAATTAATTTAATGTCATGTCTTCTAATTTGTATTAGTTTAGGCTTTCAAAATTCACGTTTGATTTCTACCATTTCTTATATTGTTCTATTGTTTTAGGCTCCATGTGAAATGTTAAGTGTTATACATGTTAGGTAGAATGAAGAAGTGAATTAGGTCCTCTTGAGAATACAGTGGATAAATCCATGGGTGTTAACTTGATTTTTAGATTGTTTGTTTAGTAATAACATAGATCTCAATATTCACACCTCCAAAATATTTAACATCACCTACTAACTAAATATTAGATTGCACTGTTCTAAATAAGAGCCTATTAAATCACTGAAAAAAAGTTCTCTCCAACTGGTATAAACCAGATTCCTTTCCACAAAATAAATAAATAAATGACTAGGTGGTCATACTTTATTCTTACTTTCTTTATAGTATAAATTTGTTGGTGTATAAAATAATTGCATGTAATTTCATTTTATTTCTTTGCCTAGGCAGCTTTCCTGACAATCAAGAGTACTGGAGGAAAACTTTTGGTGCTCCAGTGAACAATTTCGGTCATATTTTCTCAAGATAAATGAAACAACATTCCCTAATATTTTTTGCATGTAAATAACCCAACGTTTCGTAATCTTTTGTATATAAGATCTACTATTGATCAAAAACCACAATCAAGTGGAAGGTCTAGATCTAATTTTTTTTTTTTTTTTTTATATTTTTTTATGTAGATAGCCAAGAGTTCTACGATTTTTTGTATGTGGACTGTATTGATTAAATCTTTTGTATGAAAAAAATCTTCCTAAAGATTTCAATGTAAATAATGTTAATCTTCTATGACTCAAATTTTCAGATTTTCAAAGTCAAACAAAATCTCTTACAATTTTTAATCCCGCATTGTGCGGGCAGCAATATCTAATTGACACTATAACCCAATTTATGTGTGACACATCATTTTATTTTAAATTCTTTTTAAGGTGTACTCTTTTTCTCCTAAATATCTTTGAAAAGAATTTATTAGGTGAAAGAGCATTAACCAAATGAGAGAAGAGAATAATGGGGTAAGTTGTTTGAGGTCATAAATATTTTCAGCATTAGGATTGAGGTAAAACAGAGATGCGTTTTCTATGTACGATGCAAACAACCCCTTCATACCCATATAAGAAGACAAAATACAGTAAAGCTAACATTTTAGCACAGGCATACTAAATCAGAGCACTTCAACTCTTTGCAGAAACTTGAACTCACCTGGCAAAGCAGAATGTTTGTGGAAGACAGCAATGAAGAAAGCTCCTCCGTTTTGATCATGCGGGACTATCCTCATGCAGCGTTCTAGTGGAAAATCAGAAACTTCCTCCTCTTGTTCATTGGCTACAGTTGCAGGATCATCAGTTGACTGCAATGCATCTTCAACATTTCCACCATTCTCATGCTTTTCTCCCACTTCCATACTACCATTAGCATCCATTTGTTCCGTAAAGCTTCTTCCAGAAGGAAACATGCTGGGAACAATGACACTTTTGCGATATTTGCTGACCATTTTGTGGGAAGCTAACCACCTACCCTTGTCACGTATCTGCATTGTTGAATGAATATGGATTTATTACTGACGCTGCAACTTGCAACACAGTAGGTGATGTTTGGACAAAATATTGCAATTGAGACCACTATCCTTATAGACTTATTTTACTATGCTATGAAGATAGCTATATATGTATTAAAGACAAATAATTACAATGTTGACTCAATTTATACATAACCACGCAGCAAGAGTAAAATAAAATGGCTTCACCTAACATTGATGGTGCAATATAATGCATTGATTGCAAAAGGATTTCTTAACCCCTGCAGCTTTTATCAGGAGAAGAATGGAAATTTGTGATATCTTCTCCTTGACATCAGAATTATTTATGGAAAATATACCTTATTACAGTTTTATATTAGTGTAGTGAATACATGACACAATCAACGGTTAGATCAGACAATTTTCAGAGCACCAGCATAACAATAGCACTAAAAGTGATATCAGCATGATCACATTCAGTAATCAGAAACAAACCTATGTTACACAAACTAAGGAAACAATTCTTATTCAATAATATGTTGTGCACATCAAGCTTTCACTATACAGTACTACCATAAAAATGGTAAATCTAACACCGACCTTCCATTTTTTAAGACCTGGCCTTCGAACAAGTTGAGGCAGCTCACTAGAGACATCAATAAGCTCAACAGACCCACCACCTCTCCGCAAAATCTGCCAAAAAAAAAAAAAGGACACAGTGGTCAAATAGCGCAATGACCACAATCCATGGAAAGTCGGACTATAAAAAGGAACACTTTCTCAAAATAAAAAAGATGTAATTTACCACTCATAGCAAGGTCATCCAAACAAAAGAATAAAGAAGCACAACAAAAAATTATGAAACTCTGCCACTCATAGCAAGGTCAAAAGCATCAAACTAAAACAAAATGTTTACCCATGTACTATTTCATCATAAAGATAATACTTCAATTAAAAGCTAAAACATAAAGCTGAAACAGAGTGACCAAATAAACAAATCCATAAAATCAATTAATCATATGAAGGTGAAGAAGTGTTCCAATCCACTAATCAGTTTGCAAGAAGTGAACAAAGTCAAGAGAACTAGAAGAAACAACAGTTGCATGGTTGGCATTCCAAGGCTAACTACCATGGCCTACAAGGCCTCTTCAATTGTATGGATAAACCATGCTGTTGCCGCTTATAAAATACAATCTTTCAACCAATCAAGTTCTAAGTTAAATATTTTGTAAGAAAATAACCAAACATATTACCTCAGCAACCACGGCTTCATTCTCAACTGGATTCATAGAGCAGGTAGAGTACACCATTCTTCCACCAACTTTAAGCAATGATAAACCTAGGATAAACAATATAACATATGAGAATATACTAGGAAGCTAAGCATAGAGCCATGAAAATATACAGAAAGGCTTATTTTTTGGTATGCCCCCTGGAACTTGAATTTTGATCTCATTTTCCCCCTGACAAGCGGTTGCTAAAGCCAAACACGTGTCATCGACGAATGGTCCGCCCCTATCGCTTTGGCCTGGTCTCCCTTAACACTCCCCTCCCTCTGATCTCTTCTCCTCCTCCTCTCAATCTATTTTTATTTAACTTTCTATTTTTTAAATAATTTCTTTATGACTTAATTCAAAATTTTGATTTAATATCTAATCCATGTGGCGTCATATTATTGGTGCGAGAGGTCCCACATGTGTGCCACGTAAGCAACTTAGCAGCATTCATGTAGAGCAGAACAAAACTTGAGTTTCAGGGGGTTAGGTGGTGTTATTTTTGTTTCAGGGGGGAAAGGGAGATTAAGTTCGAGTCCAGGGGCCATTGCAAAAAATAAGCCATACAGAAACTATGAGAAATTGCTTTTCATGAAAATACCTCGCATAGCTATTTGAATTTGTAGAGGATGAACCCCATTGCCCAATCCAGCATGCCTGTACATAAGCAAAACAAATCTCATCAACCTGCCAAAAGAAAAATAGTGACTGAAAAAATAAAAGTTATACCATTTCCTCCATATATCAGGAGCCTTGCGAAGGGTACCATCTCCACTGCAAGGAACATCACATAAAACACGATCAAACACAAGTTGGCTGATGGGTGGCTCCATTTCAGCTCCTATTTCGGAAGCAGTAGACTTTGCCCGGCAGCCAGGAAAGTGCTGAGCCTCATGATTTGTGACTATCAAGTTGGCTGTGCACATTCGTTTTGTTTGATGGATGAGTAGATTACATCTTTGGACATCAAGATCATTTGCTACAACCTAATTAATGAGCCAATAAAACAAGGAACCAGAATCATAAATGGTTAAATGAGGGAAAATCCATGGCACATGAAGGGAAAACACTAACTGATATAAGGAATGTGAAAAAGTATATAATTAAAAGGAACCATACCAATCCATCAGGTAGGGATCCTGGTTTCATTGATCGGTGTATAATCTCAAGCAATTGGAATGTTTTCGAACCTGGTGCAGCGCACACTGAGAAAAATTATAGCAGACGGTCAATAAGCAGTAGGTTTAGTGTTTAATGCAAAAAAAAAAAAGAGAAAAAAAAAAAAAAAAAGACCTGTCACAATCAATACGGTAACAATTTTTCCTTATAAATTTTGAAAAATACACCATAGAACAGAGTGTTCAGAATAAAAGAAGTCCCACAAGGAATTATGCATCTCCAATCCAAACTACATTTTTCACCAACACTCACAATGCTGACAAGAAGCTTGAAAACACCATATAGAACACAACTGATTAGATTTTCACTTGACGCTCATGATTCAAGTCTCATCATTTGGGTCAACTAGGTTCCTAAATTTTCAGCTTGAGAAAGGGGAAAAGGGTAAATGCAATATAAGTTGCTTACTATCAAGTACAAAATGATCTGGACGTACATCAAGGAATAGTGGAGGCACCTGTATCATAAAAAATTAAAATAGTGTAACTGAATACTTGAGCATTACTATAAGGTAAACTACTTGCACTGAAACGCCCAAAATTTATAAATGAATAATACAGCATTATTTCAGGATCAGACTGCATGTAACATAGGCCTACCATGCTGACGGCCTCCTGTCTTGTGATGTTTCCAATCTCATTTTCAAGCTTTAAGAACTCATGAAACCTGAGATATTGATACCATCAGAACCATGAACACACAGAAATAATATTAAAATGGGGGATAGATCGAAACAAAAAAGAGTAACTTGATGCCATTATGGAGAATTTGGTTAAATTCTATATAAGTTAGAAAATGAAGAAGGATCAACCTGGAAACCATCACAATAGTTATGGTCGATCCAAACAACAACAACAACAACAAATCAGTATTATTCATATAGGAGCTCTGTGGTTAATACAAGAGTCCACTCAGCCATTCATCTTGATTAAAAATTACAGGACAGGTGGTAGTAAAAATCCCCAACACCATCAGCCGACCGAAAAACTTTTACCATTATAATCACAGATCAACAAATGCCTAGATTACTTGTTTCTATGAATGTATTTACCACTTAACAGTACAAACTACAATGAATCCTCACATAATACATCATTTACCTCTCAAGTGTTTGGTTCTTCCTCAGCTGCATGCGAGAGAAATTCGAATGCCAAGCTAGATTCTCAGGATACCAAGGCAACGGCCTAATAGGCTGTGGTTCACCCCCTTCACTTACCTGGAATAGTACAGATTATATAATCATAAATACCTTAGAATTTACAACAAAACCCAAATGATGCAGCACAGTTTTTCGCTACATTTCATTTGTAAAGTAGCCTACAAGAGACCAACCTCAGATTGCAGAGAGATCATAAAGTCATCCTCTAACTGCCTTCGGATATCCGAACAAAATTGGCTACTGCAATATCCACATAAGTTCAATTGAGAATTGTGTGTCACATAGAAGTAAGCCGCATTTAAAACATGAAAACACATAGAAAAGACATTATTTCAATCACCTTGAATTGATTCTAAAAGCAGCAGGCAACGGCTTTCGAAGAACTTCAATGAACGCATCCCACTCTTCTGGGCTCACTATCCCTTGCTCCTACCACCATTAACACATTCCACACACGAATAAATAACGACCATAACTTACTTCCAAAAGAAGAAAATAAACAAACTTTTACTCCAAAAACATACATGCATATATATAAACATACAAACATATATATATATATATGTATATAGAATCTAATATCACCTTATAGTATTCATCGAATGCAGGGTTTTGAGTGGCAAAGGGTTCCCAACCACGATTCTCGCCATTGTTTTCATTGGTGGTTTCAGAGGAAGGATCAGACTTGGGACGCTTCCAAACGTTCTCTCTGTTCTGACGGAAGTGGCGTCGCTGAGTGCGAGAACCGCCTCTGCCTCTGCCGCCGCCGCCTCCCATTTGGGTATGTAGCTTAACTGTTTGATGATTGGTCTCAGCGAAAAGAGTTTCGCTGTTCCGCTCGCTGTGAGTTTTATGGGAACCGCAAACAGATTCTTGGGCTTCCGGGTGTCTTGGTTTGGGCTGCTTTGTTTCTTTGTTAGATCTAGGGTTTCTACTTTGTGTTCATTTAATATCTTGGGCTGCCTTTGTTACGCTTTTCTCTCTTTGTATTGTTTTTCCTTATTAGACCATCTCCAATGGTTGGGCTAAAAGTTAAATTTTTTTCGTCCGAAAAATTTAGCTTTTAGCCCAAAAATAGTTTTTCTACTCTAAAATTTTAGCCCTGGATTATTAAAGAATGAACTTAGTCTTTTTTTTTGTTAAATTATTTTTTTTTTTAAATAAGTATGTAGACTATCGTAAATTAATTTTATAAAGATTTTAATCTAAAAAAATTTAAATTCCGATAAATATTGGGTAGAGTCCACCCCGATTTCTGAGCTAAATTTCGAGGGGAATTTGGCATTGGTTTAGCATTTAGCATTTACCTCAAAATTTCCCCTTGGGTTGGAGTGGGTTTGGAGGGAAATTTTGGGGGGTAATTTGGCTTTTAGCCCACCATTGAAGTTGGTCTTAATAAATGTGCAATGTTGACAAAAAAAAAGAAAAAAGAAAAAAAGAAGGGAAAATATCAAAAACCCCAAAACAATAAAGGACCTTGAGGACCACACAATATAAAATATCATACACAACTCCAACCAAAAGACAATGAAAAACAAACGTCCCCAAAAATAGTGACTTATTACTTAACTGTTTGAAAAAATTGAATAATGCACGTGAAACTTGAATTATTTCAGTGGACGAGGTAGGAGTTTGTATATTTCAACGGATGAGATTGAGATAAAAGAACCTAATCCAACACAACAATTTATCTAGCACTCTGAGATAAGAGAATCTAATCCAACACAACAATTTATCTCAATCTCATCCGTTGAAATATACAAACCCCCTCTTCGCCATCTGAAATAATTTAATTTTCACGTACGACACAACAATTTACCTAGCACCAATTGGTAAATTAGTATCATACAATTTGAAAAAAAAAAATTGAAAATTTCACTCACCAATGCCAATGAACGTTAAATCAATTGAAAATTTAATTTTTAAGAATATTAAAACAATCATTAATTAGCCAAATTGCAAGAAAAATCTGTTAGAAAAAAAATTAAAAGAAGAATAAAGAAGAATATAAGTGTATTCGCAAGTAGAGAGAAAATGATATAATTTTGCTCACATAAGTTGCTACTTTTTTGTAGAATCTACTGTTTTTTGGGGCTAGATGTAGCCTCATTTTATGCTATTAAAAAAAAGAAATTGCTAACCCTAGGTGATGGATTTAGTCTTAATTTTTCGGCCCATTTAAGATGAAATTCTCACTAAAACTTGAAATGTAATAACCTCGTAAAAGATAGAACCTTCAGAGGATGCTTTAATAAATTAAGGACTGCAACAGATGACGAAATATGAGATAGCATGAGGTGGTGGGTGTCGCAATTGTTGACTGACGCAGTAGTAGCAGTGTCCCCACCAGCCCATCCATAACCTCCTATGTCGTCACACATGTCATGAGTTGGCCCCTTCAGCCAATTGGCTCCTGCTGCCTCCTCTTGTCACAACATACAAACTCACCTCTTATTTCCTTTTCTTCTTTTTTGGGGCAAAGAACCTCTTATTTGTCGACACCCATCCAAGAGAGAGACACGACGAGAATCCAAATTCCAAACCCCCTTTTTTGAATTCATCAGTCCATCGGTCAAAGATAATACTATTAAAAGATAATAAGATTAAATTTGTAAATAAAATTTATAAACTTAATCTTTTTAATATTACTCATCAATTAATCCATAACTCACAACACACCACTTGGACTCCCCTTTTTACTATTGATATTATTACTCTATTATTCTATTTGAAATAAAAAAAATTTAAAATGACGAAAATTAAAATACAAAAGTCAAAAAACTTAAGATTATTAAAAAATTTAAAATGATGAAATTTTATTTTTAAAATTTATAATTTTTTTTATTTAGTTAACCTAATAACAATAGAAGTTGAGTATGGAATTTTTTTTTTAATTTTTAAACTCTTACTCATATAAATTTGAAAATAAAATTTAAACTTGGAAATTAAAGGTCCCAAATTTCAGATTTTTTTTCTACACGAAAAGTCTAAATTTTTTTATTTATGAATAAAAAAAAAAGGAATTTGTACATGTCAATTATTAATTTTGACTTTTGTCAATTATTAATTTTAACTTTTGTCAAAATTCTAAATTTATTTTCTCATCCAAACACAGGCTCTTGCATACATTCAACAAATTTTGAAAATGAGAAATTTTATTTGAACCCATATAACCTTTTGCTACACCCATATTACTTTTAGTTAAACTATCAATATCTCTTTAAACCCAATTTACTAGCTAAACTACCCTCACAAACCTAATTTAATATGTAAATTTATCTTTACACCTATTTAGAAAATAAAAACTCAAAGTTAGTATTTTGCCACCATTCTATGCAGCACACATCACTCAATCTTTTATAAAGATTAGCATCAAATGACACTGCCAGCCACAACATGCATTTGAAGTGTTCATTGAATTTTTTCCTCATCGCAATCGAAGGAGACGAAAATTATCTCAAACTCTGTGCATTTCATAAAGTCTCATTAGCCTTTCCAAGGCCTATGCCAATTTGCAGAGAAGTAGAGAGGCACAATGCCTCCCATTACATGACCGATAAAGAGAGTAGGATTCTCTCCCCTCTTATTCCCATCCCCTTTCTTCCCCTCCTCTCACATACTGCTTTTTGTCTTCTTCTGACTATTAAAAATTAACACAAAATGTTGACGTGACTTAACCATAACCGTTCAAATAGGAAGGGAGGGAAGGGGAAGGAGACTAGGAGGGGAGAGAATCCAACTCCCCGATAAAGACACCTAATAATCTCATAATCAAAACAAGATTATGTTTTAATTATCATAATCAAGATAATAAAAAAAAATCACCTTTAAAATGAAGGCATATTTGCTATGCTTACTTGAAACTTACTTGAACCTCACGTTCCTTTATTTTCATGAAATTAAAATATTTTTGATATCCAACAACTGAATTAAATTATGAAAAATTAATATGGATTGAAACAAGAGGAAGAAAGGGAAGCTTTTGGAGACTACATACATTTGTTTCATCAAATATAAGGAACTCAACACCTTCAAATTTTAGGACAGTCGCTATTTTGATGCTATGCACTGCCATCATAACTACAAGCAAAGTATGACCTCCACCCTTCATAAATGAAATGAAAAAAAAAGCGTGACATTCACACAAGTAGTTAGACTTTAGATTTTAAATCTCATATATATTTCTGCTAGTAATTATATACGTTGGAAAGGGAGTTGATTTTGTTCTTAATTCCTAAAAAAAAAAAAAAATGAAGTCAAACTGGGATAAATCAATTCATACTTTAGTTTGAGCATTCATCATATAAATGAAACGAAAAAAAGCGTGACACATTCACACAAGTAGTTAGACTTTAGATTTTACATCTCATATATATTTCTGCTAGTAATTATATACGTTGGAAAAGGAGTTGATTTTGTTCTTAATTCCTAAAAAAAAAAAAAAAAAAAAAAAAATTGAATTCAAACTGGGATAAATCAATTCATAGTTTAGGTTGAGCATTCAAAACTTTAAAATCATTAATCATTGTTAAAAAATAACTTGTTTTTTTTTCTATGTTAGGGTTTGATTACTGTCACATCCCGGCCCGGGACGAATCACTTCCTGGGTTTGCTCCACCACCGTAGCACGATATTGTCCGCTTTGGGCTTACCATTCCCTCACGGTTTTGTTTTTGGGAACTCACGAGAAACTTCCCAGTGGGTCACCCATCATGGGATTGCTCTAGCCTCTTTCTCGCTTAACTTCGGAATTCCTACGGAACCTGAAGCCAGTGAGCTCCCAAAAAGCCTCGTGCTAGATGGAGATGGGAATATACATATAAGGATTACTCCCCTGGGCGATGTGGGATGTCACAATTACTATGTGTGGGTTTATTAATAAATTTTTATTTTATTAATTTTATTTTGTACTTAATTATAATTATGTAATAGGATAAAATGGTGGAACAAATAGGAGTGAAGGGAGAGAGATTTTTCCTAAATAAAAGCCCATATCGAAAACTGCAATTCAGGCACTCCCAAATTCAGGCACACAAACCTCTGCCTCCTATTAACTTAATGTCTCCTCTCTTGTTCCTCCCCTTCCTCCTCCTCCTTCTGCCCATAGCCGTGCCCGCCGCGCAACTCCGCCCCGGCCATTACTCCCAAACATGCCCGGAAGCAGAATCCGTTGTCCGGGACGTCATGAAGAAGGCTCTAGTCAAAGAGCCCCGCAGCCTTGCCTCTGTCATGCGCTTCCAATTCCATGACTGCTTTGTGAATGTAAATAAACAAAAACTTTCTGCAAAAAATTCCATATCTTTCCCAAGTTTTGTTAATCTTTAAATTAATATGCTTGTAGGGCTGTGATGGTTCTATGTTACTTGATGACACGCCAACAATGCTTGGAGAAAAACTTTCCCTTTCAAATATAAATTCTCTGAGATCTTATGAGGTGGTTGATGAAGCCAAGGAAGCCTTGGAGAAGGTCTGTCCCGGAGCTGTTTCTTGCGCTGATATCGTAATCATGGCGGCTCGAGACGCTGTTGCTCTGGTATCAAACTTTTCTTACTTATTTCATTACCTAAAACAGAGTTTTGATTTGTACATAATTTGATACGGATTTGTTTGCAATTTGGAAATTAGAGTCAGAATATCAGTCATAGATTTGCCCCCAAACATATGCACTTAAGCTTTGCATCGTAAGTGAAGTTAAGAGTCATTTGATCGGAATTCAAAGTAACCGAGGCGTAGTTTTCTAAGGGAATTATCAGTTGTATCTGTGAAGGGACTTCTGTACCTTTTGTTTGCTGTCAATTCTGGAAAACGCGCAATCAAATTTCGTTATTGCTCGGTCTTGGTTAAGAACTTAAGAGCTACTGATCAGTTCAAACTTGATATATTTGAAATGTTTTATATAATGTATCTGCGCTGTGGTCTCTTGAATCGTGTCGTCACATTTGGGTTTTGTAGACATGAATTTGCAAAAGGACTAAAATTCTTTCTGCTGTTTGTACTCGAAGATATAATGACATAATTTTGTGTTAATCAGACGGGAGGACCTGATTGGGAAGTGAAATTAGGGAGATTGGATAGCTTATCAGCTAGCCAGGAAGCATCAGACAACATTATGCCAAGTCCAAGAGCCAACGCAAGCTCCCTCATTGACCTCTTTGCCAAATTTAATCTTTCTGTCAAAGATCTCGTTGCCCTTTCGGGGTCACACTCCATTGGCCAAGGTAGGTGCTTTTCCATCATGTTTCGGCTGTACAACCAATCCGGCACTGGGAGGCCCGACCCTGCCTTTGAACCAAAGTATAGAGAAAAGTTGAACAGGCTCTGCCCTTTAAACGTGGACCAAAATGTGACCGGAGACCTGGATGCTACACCTTTGGTATTTGATAATCAGTACTTCAAGGACTTGGTTTTGGGGAGAGGCTTTCTGAATTCTGATCAGACGCTTTACACATATCCACAAACCAGGACATATGTTAAACACTTTAGCAGTAACCAAGGAGAATTTTTCAAGGCCTTCGTTGAAGGGATGATAAAGATGGGTGACTTGCAGTTTGAGCAGCCTGGGGAGGTACGAAGGAATTGTAGGGTGGCTAATCACCATCTTGGAGGGATGAATCCGACTTTCTGAATAGAGACTAGAGACAATACGCATTAACAAGGCTTATTGTGTTTATCATAATGTGGACGTTGGTTCCAACATACGAACATAGAATATAACGTAGTGCTGTAAATTGTTAGCAAGGCTTTTTCTATAGTAATCAGAACTTTCGGTTCTTCTGAGATTTGGTTAACAATCAAAACTTTCGGTTCTTCAGAGATTTGATTAACACTACTTTATTTACGCCGCTTCAACAGGATTGTTACAATTTGTGCTAGTAATTTTCATCGTATGTGCATTGTTTGAAAGAAAGAAACAAAAAGAAGCTAATGACGCTTACTCTCCCACAAATTTCAAGCACAAATTTCTGATGCTCGATTAGTTTTACATAAAAGAAATTAAACTGTGATTGCATGAACCGAATCAGGAGTCCATATACTACTCATAGAGTTTCTAAATACATTAATCTGCGCTATTCGTTGCAATGAAAGGATTTTTTGCTTGAGAAGTTTTAAAATGTCTTTGGACAGTGTGTTTGTTTGGTTGTTGAAATTTTTTTTTTTCGCTTTTTAATCCTGTGTGTAGCCTGTCACTTCCGGCTTGGCTTCTAGTCGTAGTTTTTCAACTTATGTAGCGGTCGGCCAGGCACACCTCGTTCGGAATCCCAAGCATTCTTTATGTTCCTCGATCTGTGTGTAATCTCAAAATGTGTGGAGTATTTTTCAACTTGATGCAGTATACTATACATTAAGGGACGAATGGAGGATAGAGTCAGAAAGCACTACGTTCGCACATGAAAATAAATAAATAAGTAACTGATGCATCTCCCACCCTTCCTTTTTTTTTTTTTTTTTTTTTTTAACATCAACAATAAAATTTCCAAAATCCCATTATTTGTTATGAATACTTTCTAACCTACGTAAGTATCTTCCGTTAAACAACCCTCATGTGCAGTCTCGCCTCCACGTGGAGAGCCGACAACACTATGTTAGACAACGTTTAATCATTTATGCAATAAGCCGGCAATACACATCAAGTAAATTTAATTATTATTATTAGAAAATTTTAACGAAAAATCCGAGATACTGTTCATTTTAACGAAAAATCATATTTTTACACTAAAAACTCAAACATAGTACTATTCATTTTAATCTTTTATTTTGTTTTTATCACTTAAAGTTTTCAAGTTTTTTTCATTAATTTATTATTTTATTATTATTATTAAAGAATCCATTCATAGTGAGATAATAAATGATTGTATTAATAGGAGCTAGTGATTGTTAATCTTCTACTTTTAAGCTCAAATGGTGTTGGGAGATGAATAACAATATAAATACACAATGCAAAGGAATAGTAAGTCGAAAGTGTGTCTGAAGGTGTGAAGTGAGATTAGAGTAATACTATTCATACCATGTTTTTATACTATATTTCTATACTACCTTAGGTGACATGTGATGTGGACAACCATATCATTTGAAAAATTTGCAAAACCTAAGAAAAGAAAGGAGAAAGACTCATCGTATACTACAATCATACTTTAATTAACTAATTTTTTTTTAATTATTAATTCATTAAATAATGAACTAAATTTAAAAATCTGATTAATTCAAATGATATGACTGTCCACGTCTGATCTTACCTAAAACTGTCCACATCGTGAGATTATCCACAATTGTCACTGTGTCCCACATGTCCACCATCGGCGATCCGGAAAAGTTTATTACTGTTTTGAATTGAATAAGGACCACTAGAGTTATTTATGTGGGTCAATTTGTTTGTTCAAAACTTCAACGACCAAATATTCCTTTCAACTTAATTTATATAAATGTACACACTACATTATTGCATTAACATCTTATTATACATCTTAGTTCAATTATTGAATCAAATATGATTAAATAAATTTTCGAATGTAAGCTAATCACGTTCATATTTGATTCGTTTAATGATATATTTATACTAAAAGGCAAGAGAATAAATTAGGATCGAATTCGTAATTCATGAGATTTCAATCAAAGAAAATTTTACTTACAAGTGGATGAAGAAAAATATCACTAAATCATATAACTTCTATATTTGGACGAATCTTCACCACCTTTGAAGATTAGTCAAATTAATAACTCTTTTTTCATTTTTTTGGTAGAAGGGGAATGAACCATTTCACATCCACTATCCATTGTTTCCACTAAATTCCTATGCATGCACGTGATGCAGCCCACAAGTTCAAAAAGCGCCCCCACATACAACTGAACCAATTGCTCACCTGCCTACCACTGACTAGTGCCTCAAGAATCCTCAATGTGTCCTCTCTTTTCACTCTTCATCCTACACATGATAACCGGCGCCACCGCGCAACTCCGCCACGGTTATTACTCGGAAACCTGCCCGAAAGCTAGATCCATTGTCCAGGATGTCATGAAGGTGGCTTTGATTCGAGAGCCACGGAGTCTTGCTTCGGTCATGCGTTTACAGTTCCATGATTGCTTTGTCAATGTAAGTGAATTATAAATACAAAACAACATTCTTTATTTCCTTACTGATTAATCCTAATTGTTAGTTGTTAATGATGAATTAATTAACTTGTATTATATCTGTAAATTAGGGTTGTGATGCTTCATTGTTGCTTGATGACACACCAACCATGCTAGGAGAAAAACTAGCCCTTGCAAATATTAATTCACTGAGATCTTATGAAGTTGTTGACCAAGTGAAAGAAGCCTTGGAGAAGGTGTGTCCAGGAGTTGTTTCTTGCGCAGACATTATAATCATGGCGTCTAGAGATGCTGTTTATCTGGTAATAATCTTTCTTATTTATCTCCTATATGCATGAACTTATTTCTGGTCCAACATACATTAAGGTCCGTTTGATTACCAAAAAAACTTGTTTGTAACTGCTTTATTGAAAATGAAACGTTACTTTTTTGAGTTTACAAAATTTAACTTTTAATTTTCAGTTACTAAAACCTAATAATTGAACTAAAACAATTATCAAACAAACCCTAAAATTTAACGTTAACTTGACTACATTTAGTACAGTCTAATCCATAATGAGCTCCAATGCGATGTAACAAGTGAATGATGAGAATCTTAACTATGACTGAAAGGAATATATTTGTATTTAACATGATTGTGTGATTATTAGACAGGGGGGCCTTACTGGGAAGTGAAGTTGGGAAGATTGGATAGCTTAACAGCAAGAAAAGAAGACTCAGACAACGTTATGCCAAGTCCAAGATCCAATGCGACATTCCTCATTGGCCTGTTTGCCAAATTTAATCTCTCTGTCAAGGACCTTGTTGCGCTTTCGGGGTCACACTCTATTGGCAAAGCTCGGTGCTTTTCCATCATATTTCGGCTGTACAATCAATCCGGCAGTGGCCGGCCAGACCCTGCCATTGATCCAAAGTTTAGACAAAAGCTAGACAAGCTTTGCCCATTAAACGTGGACCAAAACATTACCGGAGACCTTGATGCTACGCCTGTAAAGTTTGATAACCAGTACTTCAGGGACTTGGTTGCCGGAAGAGGGTTTCTGAACTCGGATCAAACGCTTTTCACGTTTCCGGAGACGAGGGAATTTGTGAAGCAGTTCAGCACTGATCAAGGTGAATTTTTCAAGGCTTTTGTGAAGGGCATGATAAAGATGGGTGACTTGACGGTGGATCAGCCTGGGGAAGTAAGAAAAAATTGCAGGGTGGTTAATAGTCATTCTTCTAAATTTCCAATGCATCCTAGCTAGGGTTCTTGAAGAGACTGGACAGTTGTAAAAGACTTAATGTTCCATTTCCATTGAGGACACCTTTGATGTTATGTATGGATCAGATTTTACTAACGGCATGGCTTATGTCATTTTATTAGGAAAAGAAAATCCCATAAAATGTTTTCACAATTGACAGAAAGCCTGACTTCTCATGTATTTGGCAATTATACCCTATATTCATCTTTTATTTACAGATGATCAATTTTCTAAAGCATCAATGCACGCAAACATGTTAATATATATATATATATACACACACATATGCGTGTGTGTGTGTGTAATATCTTTCTTCAACTGTAAGTGAGAGATTAGGTTAGTTTGTGCCATACTTTATCAGTCCCGAAACTACCAAGCATCGGTCAACTTAATACCTTCCGGGACCCACTGAAGGAGTCGTGCTGAAGCACCCTTGTCGAAGCACGAGAGTTTTTCTCCAACTAGGAGGCCAATCATAAGATTCACAACACGACACGTGTTAACTTCAAAATAAAACTCCTAAAGTCCCACATTGACTGCAAACGGAAGCGAGCGACTCTCCTCAACTATAAAATAAGACCGTTCTCCTACAATTAATCTCTAATGTCGTTATTGTACTTAAACTCGTCATTAGAACCCACTAATGATGATTATGTTTGAACCTATGTATTGTGTAATCTCTTCACTATTAATAAGAACTCCTCTATCCCGTGGACGTAGCCAAACTTAGGATGAATCACGTACATCTTGCTTCCATATTTATCTCTTTACATATTATCATCACAAGGTGGCCAAAGTAACAGTGTGAAGGTCACAAACTTGACATTTTATGTTGTTCTAAACTCACCGATTTTGTGCATCAACAAAGTTCAATCTTGTAAACAGAAAATTCAGTATCAATTTATTCTCTCCATTAATGTAAATATTAATTAGCAGCTCTTCTTTCTTGTATTTTGGCTCTGAAACAATGGCAACAATATGTGAATAATTCAAGCCTAAAGAGTTTAATTTCCATTCCTATCCATCATTGCTATCATCTAAATATTAAACTTGCACCATTTCAGTTAAATTTCATAGTGTAGTGGAAAACACTGGAATTACTTTAGACAAACATTGTCGGTTCCGCTCCAATTCAAGAACTTTAGTAATGTATTGCACAGTCTAGCTGTTAAAATACTTGAATTTAAGTTAAGTCACACAATCAAAGTGAATCACCGTCACATAATTTATGCATTAAGTGTTGTTAGTAAGAATCATACACTAATTTTGTGAAACCTATTTAATATGGCTTAGATAATATATGTCATAGCGGGACATTCGTTTTTTCTTAAAAAGGAGACTAACTGGTGGCTTTGTCACCACACTCCACCTATCTGAGGGCCGAGAAGACTCACAGAGGCATTTCAACCTCTCTCTGACCACCATGGTGTGATTCAGTAGCCCAAGAATGAAATCCAGGACGTACAATGTGGAATACGAGCCTAAAATTCATCCACAACCACTAGATCACCTCGTGGTGGTTATAGTTGCACATTGATTGATTGAATTATGATTGATAAGTCTCTCTTTCCTATAGTAAGGTGGATGGAGAGAAACCCTAGTCAATATAAAAGGCATATCCCACAAAACGAGCTTAGGGTTCAAATTACATATATTTTTTTAAGGGTTAATCTCAATTTACTACCTTGAAGTTTATTGGTTTCAACATTTCATGCATCAAGTTTTTTTCATCCTAGCCTAGTACCTAAAGTTAAAATTTTAGGACACTTTCATACATCTGTTGAGTTTTCCGTTAGAACCTCCGTTAACTGATGACACAGCGCCTACATGGACAATGACTTGGTGCCACGTGCCAATTTGGATCCACTTATATATTAAAAATTTTAAAAATTAAAAAAATTAAAAAATTAAAAGTTAAAAAATTATTTTTTTTTGCCTTCCTTTCTTCCTCTATCTCTCTCCCTCTTCTGTGAGAAAACCCAGAAACCACCAACCTTTACCTACAACCCAACCTTGTGAACCACCAGAAATAGGTCATAATCGAAGACCGAGAGAGAAAAATGAGAGCCACCACCGATCCCGATCCCGCCGCCGACCATAATGCGGAGCCTCCCTACCTAGTTCCCAACAACCCATCGGTTGTGTTGGCACTTCTATCTTGCCTACTTCTGTGGGAGATCAGCAGCTTCGAGGAGCAACGAGAAGGAACAATTGGGGAAATCTCCCAAGTAAGACTCAAAGTCAGTAAGTTGAGTACCTAAAAACCCTGAATTCCTGAATTAAAATCTGAATCCCAACTCAAATCCTAGTACCAAATTCTCGATACCAAAACCCAGGTCATGGCGTCTAACGACGAGATAAAGAAGACGTAGAAAGAGAAGAAGAGGATGGAGAAGCAATTGGCCTCCCTCACCTCCGTCACGTTCGACACAGACCTCTACGGCGACACTGATAAGGGCGCATACGTCTCATCGATCCTTGTGAATGATGATGATGACAACACGGAGGCCATGGACAATGAAATTACTTGGAGGATGGCAATGTCGTACACAGCCCCCAAGTCGGTGCTGAACAAGAGGCCGATAGGCGATGACGCCGATGAGGATTTGGGGTTCAAGAAGCTGTAAAAGATTATCGATCGGGAGGATGATTATCGACAACGGAGGTTGAACCGTATCATGTCGCCTGAGTGGCACGACCTGTGTGCGTTCGGGGAGAAGACTCCGGACTCGTCAGTGAGGACTTATGCCGATGTGATGAGGGAGGAAGCCCTAAAAAGGGAGAAGGATGAGACTCTGAAGCTTATTGCTAAGAAGATGAAGAAGAAAGAGGAGGCGGTGGCTCTCATTTTTCTCTTTCGATCTTCGATTGGGACCCATTTCCCGCGGCTCACGGGGTTAGGTTGTGGGTAAAGGTTGGTGGTTGCTAGGTTTTCTCACAGAAGAGGGAGAGAGACAGGGGAAGAAAGGAAAAAAGGAAGAGGAAGGAAAAAACAAAAAATTTAACTTTTAATTTTTTACGTTTTTTAATATTTTTAATATTTTAATATTTAAGTAGGTCCAAATGGACACGTGTCATCAAGTCATTATCCAAGTAAGCACCACGTTATCAATTAATGGAGGTTCTGAAAGAAAACTTAACAGATGTATGAATGTGTCCTAAAATTTTAACTTTAGGTACCAGACTGGGATGAAAAAAACTTAATATATAAAATGTTGAAAATCAAGAAACTCCAGGGTAGTAAATTGAGATTAATCCTTTTTTTAATGTCGTGTTATGATACAAATTGAAATAAAAATTAAAACACATTCTCAAGGTTTAAACTCTTTGGATTTAGTAACTAGAGGCCAATCTCATAGATCAATTATTGTTTTAAGACGCAAGTACAAAATTAACCATCTACTAACTACTTAATCACATTAAATAATTGAAATGGAATGCAAAATAAACAATTGGATTTAGTACTTATGGTCTAATTGAAAGATGAGTTTAAACTACAAACAAAAATAAAAAAATATCAAATATTTTATCTTATAATGAGGTGGGCTAAAATGCAAACATTAAAAAGTGAAGGGTCAAACCACAAATACCAAAAAGTTTAGTCAATTTAAAAAAAAAAAATGCAAAAGATCCCACATGGGGCTCTTCAAGGGTTAAGCGGGCACTAAGGAAAATGGAGGAGTTTCCATTAAAAATAATAAAAAATAAAAGGGAAAAGGGAGAGGGAGAAAGCTAAATCATTCCTTTTCTAGTTCAAAAGCAAATGTCCTCATTATCCATTGTTCTTTTGTCCTAATTGGGTAAGGTTTCCTAGTTTGGTCAAAGATGGAGCAAACATTGGTGATACTTTAAGACCAAGTTAAACAACTTTTTTTAAAAAAACAGATTTTCAAACTGTCTTTGGTGAGAAACAACTTAAAAAAAGATCAAAAATCCAAAATACAAAAATTATAAGAACAACAAGAAAAAAAGACATGAACATCAAGAACATAACCATGAAAATAATTTCAATATTTCAACTTTCTTTCTAGGTTTTCAAGCCAAAAATAAAGTTGACAAGGCCTAGGCTTTCAAGTATAAAAGTGTGTGTGTCAACAAAAACAAACAACACCCCAAACCTAAAAGGCTGAACCCCTCCAGGCAAACTAAGCCCCAAAATTTTGTTCACAAACTCAAACTTCATTCATGCATCCAAAACCGTTTTGCATACATAATTTTTTCAACTCTTGAAACACTTTTCTCAACTCTTGAAAAACTAAAGATAAACATAGAATATGTCATACATATAATGAAACCCATGTATATGAAATCCAAAAAGACACATGTTAATCAATGATAGAGGCCATAAAGAGACCACATACAAAATAAGTACAGACGATTTGATCTCGCTTTGTATTTCGTTGTGCTCACCTTGACCAACAACAATAAATAAATCAAATGGGATTTATAAAGTTTAAAGAATGTTAGCTATCTTCCCAATTTTCTTTTCTTTTCTACTTTCTCCACTCATCACTTGGCAAATGTATCCCAGTAACACATTTGACTACATAATTAATGTTTTAAAACTATAAATTCTATTTGTCCACCTTTACCCTTAATGAATTTAAAAATTAAAAATAAAATAGATTAATAGGGATCGATCCCATCCACTAACCTCTCTTTGTATTTCGTTGTGCTCACCATTCTCCCTTTCTTCTAGTGGTGGCCATGGTCTGGATCGGTTCGATCTGGTCTTACCCTCAAATTGAAATTGAAACTAGAAAATATCACCGGTCTGATTCAGGTCGGTTCTACTTAAATTATTTTCAAAACCATATGGTTCAGTCCATGCCAATTCCGGTTTGGTTTGGTTGGTTTTCGGTTTTGACCGAATTTTGTATTTTTTTTATCCAAATCCTCCTCTAATTAGACACATAATAATGCTATAAAAAGAAAAAAAAAAAGAAAAGAAAAAAAAAAGAGAAAAGAGGAGATGCCTTTGGAGCTACAACACATGATGAAATTTCGGATGTGATGGACCTCGGATCTATGATAATGGGGTTGAAGGTTGTCAGAATTTTTCGGGATTTCAGCTTCAATATACACGAAAGTATCGTTGGATCTGTTGCCATGGAAATAGGAAGAAGCAGAGGCTTTAGACTTCCGGTTGTTGAGGCCATAAGAAAGAACAAAACATAAAGATTAGGATTAATATCAATTTATTACCCTGAAGTTTTTTGGTTTTCAACATTTGATACATGAAGTTTTTTTCATCCCAGAGTGGTATGTAAAGTCATAATTTTGGGACATTTTCATACATCCGTTAAGATTACTGTTAAATCAACCATTAACTGGTGACGTGATGCTCACGTGGACAATGACTGAGGGTCACGTGAATATTAAAAATTTATAATAAAAAAATTAAACTTTAAAAAATTAAAACAATAAAAAAAAATTTCTTCTTCCTCAAAGCCCCCGACCTTTCCTCCCTTCTCTCATTCTTCAACTCCACCCACCTAACCCTTATCCTCTTTGACGGCCCTGTGAGATCGAAGAAGCATGCCCCACCTACCAGATTTGATGGCAAATCTCGGGAAAACCGACTGCAAATTTGGAGAAAAACAGGGGATCCATCTGCATTCGCATCTTCGACTTCATTCTCAAGCGGATTGAGATTAACCTTGATTAGATCCGAGCTGTGCAAGAGTTTTATGAGCTTGTCACAGTCCATACTTGGCCTCCTAAATCCTCTCATCCGCAATGAGCTCTTCCCCTCCTTGAACGATTCCAACACTGTCACTGACGGCGACTGTGTCCGTTACTTGTGAACTAGCGCGTGGGAGTCAAAGAGGAGATGAGGGTTAGGTGGGTGCAGAGGAGAGAAGGGAGGGAGGGTTGGGGGTCGGGTGAGGTAGGAGACAACCATTTATTATTATTTTTAATTAATTTTTATTAATTAATTATTATTTTTAATTTTTTAATTTTTAATATTCACGTGGGACTCATATTTACATGTGGTGCACAAACACTTACATTTTACTCATAAAAAGTTGTTTTAGAAAAAAAAAAAAAAGTTTTCTGTACAAATTCATTGTCTACGTGGGTGCCATGTCACCAGTTAACGACTGATTTCAAGGTAGTAAACTGAGATTAACCTTAAAGACTAATGAGGAAAAGAATAGAGGAGGGGGTATGTAATGTGACTTTTGGGCTTTGGCGTTTGGGCTTTTAAGTTGAGAGATTTTTTTAATAAAACCTTTAGTTAGGCTTGGTATTTATATAAAACAGACACTAAAGAAATAGATTTAAAAAAAAATATATAGACTGTCTGGTTCAGTTTCGACATATTCTTGAGAATTAGAAACCTAAATTGGAGTTGGTTCAGTCCGGTTTGGTTCGATTTCGGTTTGAGTTTGACCGATTTTGGTCAACTCAATTTTTTACCCTTTTATCATCCAATTTGATTCGAATTCACGGTTTCTCAATTTTTATGCTCACCCTTACTTTTCCCCATCGAAAATTTGAATGAGCATAAATTTGAGTAATTTATTCCAAAAGTCTTTCGAATTGGAATTTCATAGAAGAAAAATGAATTTGCAGTAAGAGGAACAGGGGAATGGAAAAGACAGGCACGCAGAAGAAAAAAGATGGGGAAACGCCATTTATTTGACTTCACCACCCACCCACCCCAAAAAAAAAAAAAAAAAAAAAAAAAACACTTCGACCTAGTTGCTGCCCTGACCAGAGGTAGAAGTCGAGGAGGCTAGACAAGGGTGAGAAAGAAAGATGGGTAAGTAGGTGCCCCCTATAAACTCCTCTAGAGGTATTTGTCAATTTGTCCTTTTAACTTGTATAGAGGTGTTATTTTCCTCTGACTTTAACTTTAGTCTATTATTCCCTTTGAACTTTTATAATTAGCCAATTCTCTCCTGGACTTTAACTTTACCCGATTACCCCTCCAAAATTTTTATAAATAGCCAATTTACCGCCCTAGCGTTAGATTTTCATACAAGAGAAGCCTATGAAAAAGGATTAATTTTACTTCCTCACCTAGCTACTCTAGGTTGGGGGATAGGTCCGGGTGGAGAAGTTCTAGACACCTTTCCATACTTTGTTTGGAGTACTTCACTTAATTTCCTTTGCAGTATTGGTCTTTGGCGGTATTTATCATGTATTTATGGGACCTGAGACTCTTGAAGAATCTTTTCCATTCTTCAGCTATGTATGAAGATAGAAATAAAATGACTAGAATTTTGGGTATTCACTTAATCTTGTTAGGTATAGGTGCTTTTCTTCTAGTATTCAAGGCTCTTTATTTTGAGGGTGTATATGATACCTGGTCTCCGGACATTTTCATCCATCCAATTTTTCATTCTTTTTGCCCCCATATAGTTGTCATGTGTTGTTCGCGTGATCAAAATGGATAAAAAATAGGATGAAAATTTTATTTAAAATCTAGGGTAAGGGGAAATTTGGCTATTTATAAAAGTTCAGGGGGGTAATCAGCGAAAATTAAAGTTCATGGGGGAAATTGGCACCTTTATACAAATTTAGGGGACAAATCGACAAATAAGCCACCTATCTATTATGAAAATGTGATTTTACCCCTCAAACTCATTTTTCTTTACATAAAACCACCCTAATATATTTTTCTAACAAAAACTCAATCATTAGGCTCCATATAAGCAAATTACCTAATGAGATTGTGTGTCTTATTTCCCCAAATTACCCTAAAATAAGTTATTATAACATTTTATTATGTTGATATTGAAATTTAAATGGAAAGCTTTTTTATTTGCTTGTAATGTGTATAATGGCTTTGAAATTGTAATTAGTGTAGGAGTAAATTAAAAAAAAAAAAATTGTTTCAACAATAAATGTTCCTATTAATGTACCCTGTTGATTTTAATAAAAACCATACTTGTTATTTAGTATTACGATTTAGTGATACTTTTTTTTTTCACTTATAAGTGAAACGTCTTAGGTTTGATTCTTACTAAAGACGAATTTGAACCACATTATCGTTAGCCAATTGTGAGGTTTCGCCACTTCCCACACTCTTAGCGTAGATAATATCATTTGTCTAAAAAAATAAAAAATAAAAACCATACTTTTGTTTTCTTTAAAACAAAAACGGTAAAAGGTGATTGTGTCTAGTATTTTTTTTTCAGTTTTATTTTTCAATATCGGTGTTCCTATTTTATTTTATTTTCATTTTTGAAAAGATTAGTGTATCTACTTACTACTAATAGTTTGGTCATTTTGGAAAACAACGTACCTATTATTAGAATTTGGATCTACAAAATATAGGTAAATTAGTTTAAAGAGATAATTAGTATAACATTTCATACGTATTTATTATGGATCTTGGATCGTTTCATTGAGCACCATTTAGAGATTGGACTCTCTTTACTTTGATTAGCCCCTACTAGCGTAGTATGAGTTCTACATTACTAAACGAAGAATTGGGTGATATCAAATCCTATGTCCAAAAGTGTAGCACCATTATCTGATCAAGCTAAAGAAAGACTTCAGGCCAAATTCGATATGAAGGAAAGGTTGAAACGACAAGAAGAGCGCTTAGTGAGGAGACAGCACCGGAGGGAGGAAATTCCCGCGAATAAGGTAGTTTACTTGCTTAGTGCTTGCCCTAAGGGGATCCCCCTTTGCGCTATGTAGGTTCAACTACCCTTTGATGTGGGCCCTCTCATTCCTTCCAAATCTAAGGGTTGAGGACCTCTTCATACGAATCTTTCTATTTCCTCTTAATGCTTCGAGCCACTGTCTCTTGAAGCCTTTGTAGCTGTTCCTGGACTTTGGATAGGTTCACCAAGTGGATTTTGAAAGAAAGGTTGTTGGCAAAAGCCCGGGTTAGGTGTGAAAGGTATTTGGTGTTGGAAGTATGCCCACAAAGCCACTCATTTGATGTAATAGCTTTTTGGAATACTTATTGTGTTAAACTTTTATATGTTTAATAGAAGGGCAAAGCTTATTGTTAATCACTATTTATAGTATCTTGTGTTTAAGCAATAAGGGAATCCAAGGAATGTATTTGATCTAAGAGACAAGTGATTTAAGTTAGTTAAATTAACGAGACCTTTCTCTTATGTTCATTCCTAAAACGTTCCTAGCCATAGGATTGCCAATTGGGCATTGACAATCCGCTAAGGTTAGTATGTGTTATGTCGACTCAAGCGTGAGTATGAACTAGTCTCAAGTCATTTGGTGTTGGACACTAAGGCAAACACATAGGTGCTCGAAAGAGTAATCGAGTACACTGAACTACGATCAAACAAGAGTTCGAACATACATGTCATGTAAGAACTCAATAGTTGCAATATGCAAAGTAGTCCTTTGACCTGAGGCATCATTGATGTCTAATGGTTAGGTCCTTGATCTTTGATTATGTCAACGGCATTCCATTGGAGTGTCCACGGCATTGTTGGGGTCAAGCTATCTAGTCATGTAGGCATATGAATGTACAACAAGGGATCTCTAACCTTCCATGATGGAAGGAGAATACTCTAAGATATGATTCGAGAGTCTTTGGCCAAAGCATATGAATATGACTAAGGAAGATGTTCCAAATCTTATTCGATTGAATCATATAAAGAAGTATCACATTGGATAGTAGACATGAAACAAACTATCACTCAAACAATGTGATTAAGAGTATTGTATTAGAGAAGGACCGTATTGCATTGTAGTTGTAACTGGATAGGTTCTCCAACCACTTCTACTTAGCTTGGGTAACCATGACATGCTGCTAGGCGTCACCCATGGTTTGTGGAAGCCCTAAAGATTAGCAAACACTAATTTAAGGGAGAATTGAAATGTGGTTTCAATTCACAATCGATCGTTAAGAGTAACATCGCCCACTACCTCGCTAATTGGAACCTAATGGATCGTACACCGAGTAAAGATATAAGTGAAGAAATTATATGAAATGGATAAGCAATTAAATGGTTTAATTGAAGAATGGTCAAGATTAATTAAATAGTTAATTAATTATACGAAACGTTCGTATTGGGCGTTTAAGTTAGTTTTGGGCTTCGGGGCACAAAAACGTTTTGGCCCACAAGGCCCATTATGTTTAAGTTGTATGACAACTAAAACAAAATGGGCAATTAAGCCCAAAAACATTAAATGGCCGGCCATAACCATAAGGGTAGTGAACTTGGCTTAATTGCAAGTTTGCCACTCCATTGTGAGGTGGTATAAATACATCTTTATAGCCATTTCACCCTAAGGGGTTTCTAATTGAATTTGGGTGAAACCTATTCTCTCATTACCTTAGGTGAGGAACATCTAGCAATCTTTCTTACCTAAGTCATCCATTTCATCTTCACACAACATCTTTGGTGTGGAGACTTAGAGACACTAAACTTTTGGTGTTTTGGAGAACAAATCCTCAAATCCTCAAAGAAGAAAAGGAGCACTAAAAGGGAGGAAATCACAAGGAAGATTCAAGGAGCAAGGAGGTGACTTGAAGGCCCTCCACTTGGGTGAATCCCTTGTGTAATCAAGGATGAGCTTCAAGGGTAAAGAATCTCTAAATTCTTATTCTCTTTAATTTTGTTAAAGAGTCTTATGGTTCACCATATACTAGGCTTTGAAAGTCATGGGTTTTATGAATTGTTTTTGAATGCATGCCTACTTTAAAGAGTTATTAGTTTGCATATGTATTCAAATGTTCTTACATGTTCTTAGCTAGGACAAAATTTTTCCTTCAAGTGGTATCAGAGCCTAGGCCTAGTTTATGGTGGATCCTTTTGGGTTTTGTGATTTTTCATATTTTGTGATTTAAGTGTTGTAAATGTTACAAGCTTTGTTCTTGCTTTGAATATAAATTTTACTTGAAAATTTAGCATCTCAAATGTTGTAGATGTATTTCATTAAAGCATGAATAATGGAACTAAAAGTTGGTGCCAAGTGTTTTGGGAATTTCGGCCAAATCCAAAGGGTGATTTTTTGGGTTCATGTTAGGCTTGTTAAAATGGTTTTAAAGTGCTTTTTGGAACCCCTAAGTACCCTAGGATAATAACCCTCTTTTGAGTTGTGAAAATTTGAGTTTTGATGGAAGAAAACATCCATGGTGCTATTATGAGTTTTCATGTATGTTCTTCATATTTCTTGAAGTTCTTATCAAGAACAAAAAGTTTTGAAGTTTTGATTCAAAGTTTTATGTTTTACATAAAGTTTTGATTATTAGTTGATGGGTGATGATTATGTCAAAGATATATTTTTGAATATTAGTTAATGGATGATGTTTGTTGGTAAGAAATGATTAAATGGTTTTAATTATATCAAATGTATATTTTCTTTTCAAACCATCCCCACTATCTTTAATCTCACCCACCAAAATCCACTTACAAAATTTTATTGTATCAAAAACTCAATATATCTATGAATGGCCGGCCACCCCTCTAGTGGGGTGCTTTTGTGCAATTAAATAAAGTTTTGATACTTTTGTGTATTTGTATTATGGCCCAAAAGTTTGTGTTTTTGCAAAATGGCCCAAATAGAATGAGAACAAAAATTGTTTTGTCTCTTTAATGAGAATTGGATTTTCATTATATTTAGTTCCATTTAAATCAATTCTATGGATCCAAAAACCAATTGTTTAAAGTTGCTTTCTTAGTTAATTTAGTTAATTAAGAAAAGGGTGATTATGAACCAAAGGCCTCGATAATTGAGCTATGTGATTGGCCGATTTACATTATGAATGCTTGGGTTTTAAGTAATGTAGATATGAATGTAATTTGATTAGTTCAAGTTGTTGTAAAGGGCATAAGCCCATTATTTGTGTTGTAAAAGGGCATAAGCCCTTCTTATTATTTCATGTATTCCTCTTTGATTATATGTATGCAAATTGGAATAGTTGGGTCCAACGCCCAATAGGAAATAACGGTTTAATTGGATTAAACGCGTAACTAAAATCAACAACTATCTACCTTAAACCCAAGGTCCAACACAAGGCTCGTGTTGGATCAAATCAAACGGTTCATAATCATCCTAAAACCTAATATGACTATATAGTCCATATGAGGATGCAATGCGTTCGTTAGTAGTTCCATATAGTCTCGCTTGTTTCAACAAAACAGTGGGAGTATTATATGCTACTAAATCATATTAACTTGGACCAATAGTTATGATAGGGCCATGTTCTTTTAATATGATTAAAATGTTTTGATGTAGCCCAAAACTACTCCCTCAAACGAATATTAAGTTGATAAACGAGAGATGTTTTGAACATTTCTTCGTAGGCCTTCCACCGTGGTGGGCTCCAATCGTTTGTGACTCATGCACCGGCTTCACCCTATAATGGGGAGGTACAAAGTATGGGCTTACATTCAGGAGGAGTCCATAAACATATGATGAGGTGAGTGTAGACAACGAGTATGCCAACATGATATAATTCTGAGGTTGTGCTTGAACCTCTACATAAACTAAGCATGGTGGGAATAACTTAACTAAGTGCAATGGTGCCAACATGATATAATTCTGAGGCATTCATTCTCTAGAGGCTAAACAAGATGGGTAATTACAAACGTTGTAAATGAATAATGCGTTATTCTCTCATCATTATTTTTGCTAACCAACATCGTATAATCGTGAGGTGGGCTTGGTAATGGTGAGTCTCCCATAACCCGCTAAGAGTTCAAAATAACTCTCGAATTCCATTGAGGGATGTGGAGTTTGCCAAAAATAGTGGGTGATACTATTTGATTCAAGACCCAATCAAGTAGATTAATCAACAATCTAATACGATTTCTGTTATGTTATGTAGTTAACGACATGCCTAAAATACTACCCACCATTATACTTGACAAAATGGCCCAAGACTTTTTCCTTGCATATCTCTCGGATGATTTCACTAAGTTTATTGTAAACTATAAAGTGAATAGATTCGATCATACTTTTAACGAGATGATTGACATGTGCTGTAAATTTGAAAAAGGTTTCAAAAAGGACAGTGGGAGTAAGAATGCAAAAACAAGGAAAAGGTTTCTTAAGAAGAAGGCAAAGAAATCCAAAGGAACATGCTTTCATTGTGGAAGGGATGAACGTTGGAAGAAGAAATACAGGGTGCGCATTGCGAGCCTTATGACACGAACTTTTGAAGAGACTATTTCGGTCATAGAAAGTGCTTTTACAGTGAGCTCCAATTCCTGGATATTTGATTCAGGAGCTAGTCAACATATCTGTAATACGATGCAGGGACTAGTAGGGAGCAAGACACTGCGCAATGGGGAGATAGTTGTGCGAGTTGGGAACGGCGCCAAAATCTCTGCAAAAGCAATAGGCACCTACATGCTTAACCTACCCTCTGGGGAAGTCCTGGAACTTAAAAATTGTTTATATTTTCCTTCATGTATAAAGAATTTGATTTCTATCTCTAAGCTTTTACGAGATGGGCACTCAGTATTGTTTGACAAAATGAGTTGCACTTTATACTTGAACGGTCGTATTATCTCTCATGGTAATATGATAGAGGGACTTTTTCACCTAGAGACGAATAGTGGGATGCACTGTATTGAAAGCGGGAATACCTCAAAACCCAAAAGGGCTAGAGAAGAAGTTAACCAAGTTAGACTTTGGCATCTTAAACTTGGACATGTAAACCAGGATAAGATTCGCAAGATGTCGAAAGATGGATATCTTAGCCCATTAGGTAATGACCTTATGGGAACTTGTGAACCTTGTCTACTGGGGAAGATGACCAAATCTCCATTCACTGGGAAAGGAGAGCGTGCCACTGAAATTCTAGGGTTAATCCACACTGACGTATGTGGACCTATGTCTACTACGTCGAGAGGAGGCTTCTCCTACTATATCACATTCACCGACGATCACTCTCGGTTTGGCTATGTGTATCTTATGAAGTACAAGTCAGAATCCTTTGAAAGGTTCAAAGAATTCAAGAATGAAGTTGAGAAGCAAACTGGGAAACAGATAAAGATCCTAAGATCAGATCGAGGGGGTGAATATCTGAGTAATGAATTCCTAGATTATCTCAAAGAGTGTGGAATAAAATCACAGTGGACTCCACCGGGAACTCCACAACTTAATGGAGTTTCTGAAAGGAGAAATCGAACCTTGATGAACATGGTTCGTTCTATGATGAGTTCCGCTGATCTACCAGTAACATTCTGGGGATACGCTCTATATACAGCAGCTTACTTGCTTAATAGAGTACCTTCCAAATCAGTTTCACAAACGCCCTATGAGATATGGCATGGAAGAAAGCCAAGTCTTAATCGCATTAAGATTTGGGGTTGTGAAGCATATGTCAAGAAGCTTGAAGCTACTAAGCTTGAAGCGAGATCAGAAAGGTGTTATTTTGTGGGATATCCTAGAGAAACTATGGGATATGAGTTCTACCATCCTGACGACCAGAAAGTCTTTGTCGCCAGAACTGCTAAGTTTCTAGAGGATGAATTTGTTCTCAAAGAAACTATAAGTAAAACGATGGAAATTAATGAGATTAATGATGAACCACAAACAAGCACTCGACATGTTGACAACCCTGTTCCTGAACCCCTAGCTCCACGTAGATCTGAACGGGTCAATAAGCCACCTAGGAGGTATGGCTTAGACAATGACTTTGCGGAATTGCACCTTCTAGGTGACAATGACACAAAGGAGGATCCTAGAGACTACAATGAAGCAATGTCCGACATTGATTCAAAGAGATGGCATGAGGCCATGAAATCCGAGATGGATTCCATGTATCAAAATCAAGTCTGGACTCTTGTAGATCCTCCAGAAGGTATAGTACCTGTTGGAAATAAATGGGTATTCAAGAGGAAGATAGGCGTTGATGGGAACGTGGAGACTTATAAGGCTAGACTAGTAGCCAAGGGTTACAGGCAACGAGAAGGGATTGACTATGAAGAAACTTTCTCTCCTGTAGCCATGATTAAGTCCATTCGGATTTTGCTTGCTATAGCTGCGTACCATGATTATGAAATCTGGCAAATGGACGTGAAGACAGCCTTTCTGAACGGCTACCTAGAGGAAGAGCTTTATATGGCTCAACCCGAAGGTTTCGTGTCCAAGTCTGAAAAGACTAAGGTATGCAAGCTTCAGAGGTCCATTTATGGACTTAAGCAAGCCTCCAGGAGCTGGAACATTCGTTTTGATACTGAAATCAAATCGTTTGGTTTTACTCAAAACGAAGACGACAATTGTGTTTATCAAAAAGTCGTTGGGGAAGCAGTTGTATTCCTAGTGTTATATGTAGATGACATATTACTATTCGGGAATGACACTGCAGTACTTTCTTCTGTAAAAGTGTGGTTGTCCAAAACCTTCCACATGAAAGATTTAGGAGATGCATCTTATGTACTTGGGATAAAGCTCTATCGTGATAGATCCAGAAAATTAATTGGATTATCCCAATCTATGTACATTGATAAGGTGCTAAATAGGTTCCAGATGGAACAATCTAAGAAAGGTTTTCTTCCTGTGAGACATGGAATTCACCTTTCTAAGTCCATGGGACCTAAAACTCCTGAAGAGATACGGCAAATGAATATTATTCCTTATGCTTCCGCCATAGGAAGTCTCATGTATGCCATGATATGCACAAGGCCTGATATCGCATATGCTGTGAGCATTACTAGTCGATATCAATCTAACCCAGGATCAGAACACTGGGCAGCTGTCAAGACGGTCCTTAAGTACTTAAGAAGAACTAAGGACATGTTCCTCGTTTATGGAGGAGCATCAGAGTTGCGAGTGGAAGGTTATACAGACGCAGATTTCCAATCTGACGTCGATGATAGAAGTTCCAACTCCGGATATGTATTCACTCTGAATGGTGGGGCTGTCAGCTGGAAAAGCAAGAAACAAAGTGTAATTGCTGATTCCACGACAGAGGCTGAATATGTCGCTGCAGCTGAAGACGGCAAAGAAGCGTTCTGGATGCAGAAGTTCATCACTGAACTTGGAGTGGTTCCAACCATTACGTCACCAGTAACTTTGTACTGTGATAATAATAGGGCGATAGCTCAAGCCAAGGAACCCAGGGCACATCAAAAGAACAAGCATTTTGATAGGCGCTTCAATATCATTAGAAGATATGCTGCCGAGGGGAAAGTCAACATCCTCAAAGTTGCTTCGGCCAATAACGTAGCAGATCCACTAACGAAGCCAATGTCTCAAATCCAACTTGACCGCCATATGGAAAAGATGGGTATTAGATACATGGGAGGATGGCTTTGAGTGCAAGTGGGAGATTGTTGGAAGTATGCCCACAAAGCCACTCATTTGATGTAATAGCTTTTTGGAATACTTATTGTGTTAAACTTTTATATGTTTAATAGAAGGGCAAAGCTTATTGTTAATCACTATTTATAGTATCTTGTGTTTAAGCAATAAGGGAATCCAAGGAATGTATTTGATCTAAGAGACAAGTGATTTAAGTTAGTTAAATTAACGAGACCTTTCTCTTATGTTCATTCCTAAAACGTTCCTAGCCATAGGATTGCCAATTGGGCATTGACAATCCGCTAAGGTTAGTATGTGTTATGTCGACTCAAGCGTGAATATGAACTAGTCTCAAGTCATTTGGTGTTGGACACTAAGGCAAACACATAGGTGCTCGAAAGAGTAATCGAGTACACTGAACTACGATCAAACAAGAGTTCGAACATACATGTCATGTAAGAACTCAATAGTTGCAATATGCAAAGTAGTCCTTTGACCTGAGGCATCATTGATGTCTAATGGTTAGGTCCTTGATCTTTGATTATGTCAACGGCATTCCATTGGAGTGTCCACGGCATTGTTGGGGTCAAGCTATCTAGTCATGTAGGCATATGAATGTACAACAAGGGATCTCTAACCTTCCATGATGGAAGGAGAATACTCTAAGATATGATTCGAGAGTCTTTGGCCAAAGCATATGAATATGACTAAGGAAGATGTTCCAAATCTTATTCGATTGAATCATATAAAGAAGTATCACATTGGATAGTAGACATGAAACAAACTATCACTCAAACAATGTGATTAAGAGTATTGTATTAGAGAAGGACCGTATTGCATTGTAGTTGTAACTGGATAGGTTCTCCAACCACTTCTACTTAGCTTGGGTAACCATGACATGCTGCTAGGCGTCACCCATGGTTTGTGGAAGCCCTAAAGATTCGCAAACACTAATTTAAGGGAGAATTGAAATGTGGTTTCAATTCACAATCGATCGTTAAGAGTAACATCGCCCACTACCTCGCTAATTGGAACCTAATGGATCGTACACCGAGTAAAGATATAAGTGAAGAAATTATATGAAATGGATAAGCAATTAAATGGTTTAATTGAAGAATGGTCAAGATTAATTAAATAGTTAATTAATTATACGAAACGTTCGTATTGGGCGTTTAAGTTAGTTTTGGGCTTCGGGGCACAAAAACGTTTTGGCCCACAAGGCCCATTATGTTTAAGTTGTATGACAACTAAAACAAAATGGGCAATTAAGCCCAAAAACATTAAATGGCCGGCCATAACCTTAAGGGTAGTGAACTTGGCTTAATTGCAAGTTTGCCACTCCATTGTGAGGTGGTATAAATACATCTTTATAGCCATTTCACCCTAAGGGGTTTCTAATTGAATTTGGGTGAAACCTATTCTCTCATTACCTTAGGTGAGGAACATCTAGCAATCTTTCTTACCTAAGTCATCCATTTCATCTTCACACAACATCTTTGGTGTGGAGACTTAGAGACACTAAACTTTTGGTGTTTTGGAGAACAAATCCTCAAATCCTCAAAGAAGAAAAGGAGCACTAAAAGGGAGGAAATCACAAGGAAGATTCAAGGAGCAAGGAGGTGACTTGAAGGCCCTCCACTTGGGTGAATCCCTTGTGTAATCAAGGATGAGCTTCAAGGGTAAAGAATCTCTAAATTCTTATTCTCTTTAATTTTGTTAAAGAGTCTTATGGTTCACCATATACTAGGCTTTGAAAGTCATGGGTTTTATGAATTGTTTTTGAATGCATGCCTACTTTAAAGAGTTATTAGTTTGCATATGTATTCAAATGTTCTTACATGTTCTTAGCTAGGACAAAATTTTTCCTTCATTTGGTTGCCACCAGCTCTTAAGCACACCCATTAGCATTGATTGCATGGGAACAAAAGTTTTCAGTTTTGTGGACGTGTCCATAATTTTATCATAGATCTAATTTGGATGAATACACGGGAAGCCCAAAGACCTCATTTGGCATTGTGCGGTTTCCTTAGTGCAAGCACTAAGTAAGCAAGCTACCTTTCCCTATAGTCGAGCAAGTATACTACCTTACTCTAACAAGTAGTAAACTAACTCCTTCATGCTTCAAAGGGAGTTTTCTTCATTGATCTTGGCCACAACCATCCTTAAATGGATTGAAATACATTCTTTCTTGAAGGACCACACCCTTGGGACTCGGGAGATCCTGAGCCTCTATTAGGAGGTATATTAATAATATGGGTAAATTACACAAAACTACCTAAACTCATGTTTTAAAAATTATAATGTTATACCTTATCTTACGAATTGTTGCAATGGCATACCTTCGTCAACCTATCTGTTAATTTATCTATTAAACGCTGAAGTGGCTTGAGGTGGGGCTCACTTTCGTGCCCAACATGATAAAAATATTAATTAAATATTAATAAATTAAAGATAAATTATTTAAATATTTTTATAAAAAAAAACATGTGGGACCCACCCCTACAATTCTTTCTCTATCTTCCCCCTTTCTCCAGATCCGTACCAACGGCTTCTTTCTCCTAGTCCATCTCCAACTCCCTCTCATGGAGCTCCTCCCCCTTCTCTTCCACCAAATCCCTGCCGTTGAACCCACCCCCATCACCTTACACCCATCTTTCCTAATCCAAAACCTCAAAACCTAAAACACCACCTCACTGGCATTATGATCTCGACCTTACTCTTTGTCACCAAGCCACCTTCCAGCGCCTCAATTTCACTCAACAATGTCAAAATAACTTCCGGGTCGCCATTTATGACAATGGGTTCCTCATCATTTTCGAAATCGAGAACTTCTTCGACCTCAGCTTTTATCTCATCAACGTCATCATCCTCGTCGTCCTTTTTGGCAACATCTTCTACCTCTATTTTGACCCCCGCATCCTGGCCTTCTACCTCATCTCCTTCCAGATCCCCAAATTCAATCCCGTCCCCAAGACCGACGGGGCATGGGTGCAAAAAAAAAATTTTGGGTTTTTTTTCTTTCAATTTTTATTTTTTTGGGGGAGAGAAAAAGAGAGGTGAAATTGGAGGATGAAGGTGAAATTTTTTTTTCTCTTATCCAAATTGAATTTCTGGGAATGAAGGTGAAGTATGGAGGAAGAAAGGAAAGGGAAAATTGAATCTCAGAAAATCGGATTGAGAGAGAGAGAGGAGAGAGAAGATGTGAGAGAGCAAGAGAGAGAAGGGATGGGTCTCATATTTTACAAAAAAAATATTTACTTAATTTTATCTTTATTCTATTAATATTTATTTTTATCCAGTTGGGCGAGAGAGAGGGTCTTGCCTCAAGTCACATTAGCATTTAATAGAGAAATTGACAGACAAACTGACGGAGATCTTACATTGCAACAAATTCGTAAGATGATGTATGATATTGTAATTTTCAAAACATGAGGTATGAGATTGTGGTTCGACTCATAACTAAGGTAATTTTATGTAATTTATCCTTTAATATTTATATAAATATTTTATTATTTAATTAGTGAATTTACAAAATATGAGTAAATTAATTTATATAGATAAATTAGTATAAATTTCCTACATAATTATTATGAATCTTGAGCCTCTATTAGTAGGCATATTATTGATATTCTCATATAGATATAATTAGGGTAAATTATACAAAATTATTTTAACTATAAATCGAACTACAATCTCATACTACATATTTGAAAAATTACAATGTCATACCTCATCTTACGAAAACTGTTGCAATGTCAGACATCTGTCAATTTTTTTGTCAATTTCTCCGTTAAGTGCTGATGTGGCTTAAGGTGGGGCCCACTCCCTAGCCCAACTAAATTTAAAAAAATATAGTTTTAACAAAACACTCCTGATACTATTTATTTTTAACGAAAAATCATATTTTTATTTTTTTCTAGCAATATTCACTGCACCTTTATTAGTCTATTTTCATTAAAACTAAATTTTTTTCCTTAGTTTTTCTTTAATTATTTTTATAAAAATATGAGAGACCCACCTACAAACCCATCACCTTAACCTTTTTCCCCAGTCAACCGACGACAAAACCTTGCCCGCCTCCTGGCACCCCAACCTCATCAGCTGTCTCTACCACACCGACCTCGCCCTCTTCTCCCTCACCTGGTCACGTTCCTTCCTCTGCCGCTCCCTCCAACTCAACCTCCTCCGCCACTCCTTTGACTCCCCCTCCCTCTGTTTCTCCTTTCTCTTGCTGTAGAACGACTTCTCAATTTTCCTCAACCCCAACTCACCCATCCTAAACCACCTACGACCTGCGACCTCCGACAACAACCCAGCCAGCCTTTCCCCCACCCAGACCCCATATTCACAGACGACCACCATCATACCATTTTGGGAAATTTGATGAAAATTTTATTTGTTCATTTTTATATCTTCCAATTCAAGTTCTGAACCATTTGAATTAGAACCCAGAGGGGCTTTACCTCTAGAATTTGGGGCGGATAAAAAACTATTTTCTAGGAAACCAGAAAAGTTAAAAGAAAAAAGAAAAAAACTCTGGTTCACTATGATGTGTCTCGTTCGCGAGGAAGACAACAGAAAAGGAAGCAAGGGGTAAGAACAACAGAGAAGGGAGAAAGGGTGGGTCCCCCATGTTTTAATAAAAATAATTAAATAATTTTATATTAATTTTTTTAATCCAATTGGGCTAGAAATGGGCCCGGCTTCAAGCCTAGTCATCACTTAACAGATAAATTGACAGAAAACTGATAGATGTATAACATTGCAACAAATTCGTAAAATGAGGTATGACATTGTAAATTTTTAAATATGAGGTATGAGATTCTGGTTCGACCTATAATTTAGGTAGTTTTGTCTAGTTTACCCATATAATTATTATTTAATCTACAAAATATTGGTAAATTAATTAGTATAATATATTAGTAGAAGTCTTGCTCTTCTAAGATCCTCATTTTGAGGTTCTGTGAGAACCAAATGCATATTAACCACAATATTATATTAGTTTAGATCCAGTAGCTTAAAATATTTGACAATTAATCAAGCAAAACCAACTTAAAATCCACGATTCATTTTTTTATATTAAACGTTATTATCTACAATATGAGGAGGGGGTGGGCTTAGCCTCACAATGAGCTAACAATAATGTGATTCGAATTTGCCTTTGGCGAAAATCAAACCTAAGACCTCTCGCCTACAAGTGAAGAGGAATACCACTAGACCGTAGTACTAAGTGGCAAATCCACGAACCATTAGAAAACTCATTTTCTTGTTTTGCTTTATTATGTTGCCAAATATTTTAGTCTTTAAATATAAACTAATATAATCTTATGGCTAATAATGCATTTGTCCTCATAGGTCCTAAAAATGAGGAACTTTGGTGAGCATGACTCATATTAGTAGTATGGGTGCTTGTAGCTCATCATAATTAGGGTGAGTTATGATAACATTTATTGACTTAATTAGGTTCTGGCATAAGTTATAAAGATAGTGTAATAATAGGTTACTTATTTGCCTACATGTCAGATTATATGAAATATAATTTTTTTTTAACAAATAATATTATCTATACTAAATGGGAGAGGGATAAGTTTAGCCTCACAATGGACTAATTGGTTTTTGTTTGAAATGCGAGCAAGGGCCTAAGTTTATAGAACCCTAATCTATTTTATTTTTAAATTATAATTTTTTTAAAAGTAAATGTGGAAAATTAGAATTTGTAATTTTAAAGCATTAATTATGGAGTAATGTTAGGGAGACTAAATTTGTAAACTAAATTATGTGTCACCAATAAAAAATGAGCACGTTTATCAACGTTTAAGCAATAATACACTCATCAACTTTCATGTCATTCAATTTACAAAATTTAGTTTACAACTTTAATCTCTCTAGTATTACTCTGAATTATGTTGCTAATTGTGTCAGTTGGATACATGTGTTAAGAGATAAGCGGAAAAGATAAATAGAAAAAGGCAAATGAAAAAAATAACTAGCATTCCTCTAAAGCTTATAGTTAATACCTCAAGAATCATGAAGAATTTCAATTCAAACAGTGGTCTCTTTGGTTGGACTAGTATTTGCACGGCTAACAGGTTTATTATATACAATTATACAAGCGATGTTTTATGTTAAATAAATTCAAACTATAAATTGTGAAAGTTAAACTAAGTGCATATAGAGAAACACATTTTCTCTGACTTTGGTAGCTACGCCCATGTGTATAATAAAGTGACCTACAAACTAGTAGTACGTTTTAGTGATATTTATTTATTTGTAAGTGAAAAGTTTCAGCGACTAACATAGATATTTATATTGAGTTCGAAGCCTAATTAGTAGTTAGCTCATTATGTAACCTAACACAATCTCTCTCTCTCTCTCTCTCTCTCTCTCTTTCTCTTTAAAATACTTCCTCCGTTTAAAATAGAATATCGTCATATAATAAATAAATAAATAAATAAATAAAACATAAAGTGACCTATTGGGATTTCTTTGTACAAGATTTAGCATAAAGATGAGGTGGCTTGCACTTTCTTGATGCAATATTGCAGACATTAAAATGCGGATCAAAATTTGTTTGTCTGTAGGCTAGAAGGATTCCACGGAATCGGATCATCTTTGGATCCCAATAATCTAAGCCCAATGATCATTTGATTCGAGCCGTTGAAATTGCAATGATTACAATTATTATAGCTTTTAGAGCGGCCCCTTGTCTGTAGTCTTTGGATCAAATTTTAACGACCAGGATCATTTGATCCTTAAACTCAAATTATTGAGATCGGTTCCGGATTCCACAATATCTTCTTCTATATATAAAGCCAACACAAAAGGTGAACAGTGACTTTGGTGTCACCAAGCTTCAACCAAAATATCCTTAAGACAAAAAACTTCAAAGGCATCCCAAAATAATGCATTAAATAAGGTAGGGGTATTTTTGTCATTTTCAACCGTGCTTTTTTTAATAATTAATTTTTTTTGTTTTTATTTTTTTATTTTTTTAAATTAGTACATCACAATAGGCTAGCAATAATGTCAATCAATTGTTTATTAAATATTATTTTCTCTATTCTTAATGTAAATTTTATAAATACCGATTTTATTATGTGAATTTAGCTGCTTTAATTGGTTTATAAGGGTTTTTTCTAGTATGATCTAAGATTTTTCATTCACTTCAAATATTTGACTTTCCTTTTGTCAATTTACTCATATAAATACATGTAAAAGTTGTAAGTCACGCGTAGCATACCGTGATTCAAAAAATACTTTCTGCACGTATGTGAGCGCTCGTATGAAGGCTAGTCTATATATAAAGCAAATGGAAAAGTGAATAGTGATTTTGGTGTCACCAAGCTTCAACAAAAATATTTGGATAAGAATGCCCCCAAGACAAAAAAACTTCACAGACATCCCAAAATAATGCATCAAATAAGGCAGGGGCATTTTGGTCAATTTAACAGTGTTTTTTTAGTAATTAATTTTTTGGTTTTTTTTTTAATTTTTATAATTAGTGACACACCCCAACCCGGAATGTCCGCTTGGACTCCGAATCGAGCTGTGCTAGTAGACGCCCGAAGGGTGACGAAACCATAAAGTGTAGTGGTGTAGAACATGTGAGTAAATTTAAACCTAAAAGTGCCTATAAGTAAGGGTGCGCTAGTGAGCTGGATGAACCCAATTCACATGTGATGTCAGAGTATAAGTAAAGTATAGTAAAGTAGGATAAGAATTATACCATCGAAGGTAACCACCTATACCAAGATTTGTCAAGAATCCTTGTTGACATGAAAGCTCAGCACTACAACCTGGAAGGGCGAAAAACAAAGGCGAATGGGCATAAAAATAAAGTTTTATAAAAAAACTTTTTTCAAAACATTATAACCCCTCGCCGTAAAATAATTATAGTTTTCCAAATATACATACTATGTATAGTATGAAATACTTACCGTAGCCTACAATATCTTAAGACTTCAATACGTCAAAAATTTGTAAAGAAGCATATAAGTTCTAGTAATCACAATATCTTGTAGAAATAAACATATCACATCGAGTGCTAATCGACATATGCTGACACATGAGTTCATACAGAGGTAATCTTACATGAACATGACTAGGTGTAATAATGATTTACGCTTTAGTACTACAATCACGTGAAGACTGGCGCTATGCGCATCACAAACAAGTCCTAATTACCTAATGCAATCTAGAACAAGATTGGCACCTACAATAGATCCAAAGTGAGTGTACGGTGCAATGTGAACATACAAGTGAAAAACTGGCTCTGGCCCTGACCCAAGCGAGTACTAACACCAGTGCAGCAACGATGAGTAAATAACGCAAATGTCATCATGCAATGGTAAATCCATAATTCGATAATTCAATAACCATAGTCAATGAAATGCTATTCATAACCGTCAATACCATTAAAGCACTCATACTAGTACGCATACCTGTGTATTCCATAGGACGTAGTATAATTGCATGAATTTCGTCAATACGTTAATTTTTATGTACACTACCCTAATCTAGGGGTAACATAGAAAACTATTTATCAAATATATAAATGGAAACTAATATATATATATTATATAAAAGAAAAGACCCACTCACAAATACTTGCGAGGTTGCAACCGTTCGAACTAGGATAGCTGAAGTCTCCGATGGTAAGCGCACCTAAGCATAATATTGGGGCCCATTAGTAAAACTCAACTAAAACAACTAAATTTCGGAAAATGGAGTGCGGATTTGGAATCAGAGCGTTGAATTACGCTAAGAGGGGTCCTAGATAAATTTTGTAAAATGTCAACAATAAAACCTTAAAAGTCAATAAAGACGCCAAATTGGTCAACTACATTAAAACTTTGGAGTTTCACTAAATGGATGTTAAAAATGAACTCGGGGTGTCGAAATTAGCCTATAAGGGTTTTCGAGAAAATTTCGAAAAAGTCAACCTAAGGAATATTCCAAGCCCAAATCAGAGATGGGCCTGGCCGGATCTCGGGTTCGGATCGTGGATCTGGTCTTCCTCTCTTTTTTCCTTTTTTCCTTCTTCTTCATCGATCGGTTGCCCGTGCAACCGCCGGGATAAGTCCCAGCTCCAACCACACAAAATCTTCACTAAACCTAGCCTTCCAATATATCAAATCGAAGCTCATAGGATAAGGAATCGGAATATACCTTTAGCTTCCTCGGTTATGGCCGGAGTTAGCCGAAAAATAGCTCAAAAGCTGCCGAAAAATCTGGGAAGTTCTTCATCGACATGGTTCTGCGTTCCCAGCTTCACCAAGATGACATTCAGAGTTAAGTAGGATTAGATCGAGCTACAAGAAAGGTTTGAGGAGTGTCGAAGCCTACCTTGGTTGTGGAGGAAAAAAACTCATTGAAAAAATCAAACCGATACAAACTCCTCCTCGATCCGTACACACCCAGATAACTCAGTTCTTAATTGGAGGTTGGTAACTGATACTGTGGTGGTGGTTCAATGGTCAGAGGGATCACCTGAGTAACGAGGTGATGTGGTGATGCTTGTCATTCCGGCGAGGGTGGTACGGTGTGGCGTGGGCTCTCTGCACTTGTAGAAAGATAGAGATGAGACAGAGCTAAGAGATGAGAGAAAGTGAAATGAGAGAAGGATGGATGAGGTGGCAGTAAATGAATGGAGAGTTGAGAAAAAAAATAGGATTTTTGGGGATTGGGAGACACGAAAGAGAGGGAAAGAGCGGGGTGTGGGCCCCAAGTGGCTCAAAAACAAGCCGCAAAATCTCTCTAAACAGAAAATTACCAAATTGCCCTTCATGTTCGTAAGTCCATAAAATCTCATCGTAACTCCAAATTCGATTCCGATTGCGCCTACGTGTTCGTATCGTCGAGTATTTCGAGAATATGATAAAATAACAGCTCACACACGTCACAAAAAGACGGTCAACAAAAGTCATCAATCTCACCTCTAAAGCATTTTCGTCAAATCACTCTTTTAAAATTTATAAAATCGTAAAATTAGGGACAGGTTGTCCCAATCTACCCACCTTAAAAAAATTTCGTCCCCTCGAAATTTGAAATAAGTTGCTATATAGAAAATACTCAAAATAGAAAGAAGATATAAAGAAGAAATCAAGCTAGAGTGGTTACATTCGATCAGATTGCAATGATTCCTCTTTCATGCCTCCAACCTCATACTTTCGTTCTCCTTAGTACAATACTATAATATAATACTTTTATAAAAACATAAAGTCGAAAATATTTATATATGTATAATAACATCACGTCAAAATACATATACATAATAACGTAACGTTAAAATAATTGTACTAAAATGAAAACTGAACATATAATATTTTTCACCGACGCACTCATTGCATCACATACTCCGAAGATAAGTGTGTAGTATCTTTGGGTCAAGCCCAAACAATAGATAAATAAATAAATAAATAAAAATACTAACGTAGATAGGGCCTAGTTGCCCACTTACTTAACGAACCCAACAAATAAGTTATTGATAGTACGGTCTGCAGCCCACAATACTGACAACTCATCGTTGTCTGGATAAGTAAGTAACAAATTCCCAAGGGTGCAATATTACCATCTTGCCCTTCATTGGGAAATACATATAAGTCAATCAAATAACGTCTCGATTGTGCTCACGTACTACCCTCTCGGGCGACGTCATCATTAGCACACAATTTGCTACATCATAATCTCGATCATTCAAATACCTATTCGCAATACTCTTTTGTCAATCATGCATTGTGCATAACGTCTCCATACAACGTCTCAAATGGTGCCATACCCAAAACTGAAAACTGTAACCGTAGTTACATGCAACTCTAACAGGGATAGGTGTCATGATCATGCTAAAATTGAAAAATGAATAAAACGTAACAAGTAGACTAATGTTTGGATAGTTTGTTCAGATTGGCTATTAGTCTGAGAGTGAAATGTGGTATTGAACAAAAACTTAGTACACATGACCTTTAAAGACTTCCCAAGGCTTGGAAATGAAACATGTATCATAGTGATATACAGTAGTGACGTGCACATCATGTAGCCGAACAATATAGTTCACAACACCTTGGCAAGCAGATTCATAGTGAATTTCTCTCGGATTCAGCAATACCTATGTCGAGAAGGCTAAAGAAACACTCAAGAATGTGAGGGTCAAAACAAGTCCATCAAATCTAGGATACAAGATAACTAGAGTGAGTGCATGACAACTCGCTACAATGGTAGTTTCCAGATTATTCAATCACCAACGGTAATGATTCGTTCAATAGAGTATTTGTTAGGTGATTGAGGAATTAATTGTCACAACTAAAATTTCAATGTCCAAGCGATTCTTCTGAACAGTCTACCTACCTCATAAATAATACGAAATGTAGTAGAGTAAACATGTACTCACATTTGACTGAAATGCTTCCCAGCACACGAAGATGAATATGGAATCATAGGTAAAGTAGATGTTGATCGAAATGCCGGAAAATCTGAAAAATTTAAGGATGAAAATTTTTACCAAGTGGCTTAAATGTAGTCCCTCTGGACCAACAAAAGTAAGCTGACTAGTCAAATCGGTTGATAATCACCGAAACATCATCATAATCTCCACATGTACGAGATACCTCGTATCAGGAGCTTATGGTGATATTTCCTTATCTCCATTTGGATACGAGAAGTGATTATAACTACTCAAACGATTTCTTATTGATTGTAAGTAACGTCAAATCGATCCTCATGAACTCTAACTGGAATGGAATAGAATAGGCTGAAAATGTTCAAGGGCAGATATGTCTTTTGCTGTTGTAACAGTAATTACGTTTGCAAAATCGAGGTGATACACGATAGTGTAATCATAGACATTGATTTGGTTCTTCCATTGTCATTGTTAGAAATTAAACTCATTTCAACTGAAGATGTATTTAAGGAGTCTAAGGTTGGTAAAGATTCTGGACATGTTTCTCCACAGAGAAGAGCCAACCAGTTTTCAAGTGAGGATGATAATTGTTGACTCTAGGTTAAGAGTAACCTGGTTAACTTCATATGGTTTGAACCGTTGGGAAGCATAAGTGATATCCCGTCACACTACATCGGTACGTAGCCAAAACATTTAGTGGAACATCATAGTATATTTCAAAATAATCGGTGTCATCAAAAAGCATACGAACAATGGTCAAAACAAGACAACACCTTAGTTGTCACAACTTTATTCATATTCCACGTCTTAACTAAACTGATTTTTCTCAATCAACATAAAAGGAAAAACACCACCACTGAAAAGTCACTAACAAACTGCCCATAAAGTCAACAAGGCCAAGGATACCGCATATTTCACAACGATTTGTGGAATACGAATTTTTCTATATTTGCAACCTTTTTGTAAATTGATAAGAATGTCGTCTGCTGAGATCACGTCTCTCAAGAAAAGTACCAATCTAAAAAAGGTAATATTTGAGGAATTTGGAATAAAGTTGACTGTCAGTGTTTAGAGAATTTGTTCTTACTACCGAAGTAGATAAGAAATTCGTCGATAAGATCACTACGAATTCATCAAGCTATGGGAGAAAACTTAAGTTCCAAAAGTTGGTCAGGTAGATCATCAATTCAAAGTATGGGTTAATGATTTTAATCATCACCCGATTAAGTTGCTAAAATCTAGGTACAATCCTAAGGTTTGGCCTTTCGCCTTCGAGGATAGGTTTGAGGTTCCCTAGATTAGGTGTTTGGTTGGATAAAATCCTAATCGGTATGCTTTTGTAACTAAGTTTTCTCAATGATGTAATAGTCATTCGAAAATGCACAAGGAAAACTGGTGTAGGACGAGAAAATGGATTGATGGTGTACTTCATTTCACAATTTGGTGATATCCCAGGTAATTTTGGAAATGACGTCAGAGGTATAAGTCCACGAAATGTACCATACTACTTTCTTTTTCTACGACACGTACTAATAGGTCTTCACAGCTTTCTTGATGCTCAGTTTTGCTTTTACAGCGGGAATTTAACTTGCGCTTCAATTCTAATGTTTATCTGTGGATATGACCATAAGAATGACTGATTAAGAATGTTCAGGTTACCTAAATGGGCGATATGGTTAACAAAACTATGAGTTTACTATCCTCCTAAAAGGCTTTCTCCTAAGTTTCTACGATTTAAATTTCTTTGGCTCAGGTAGTCACTGTAATCAGTGTATCAGTCGCGCCACTAATTAACGCATTTATGATATTTTGATATTGTTCATCACCCTAAAACTATGAACCGATGTTCCGGTATAAGGGTATCACTCCCAAATAATAGTACCTATGTTTGGTATCAAAAATCATACCTCCTGAATACTGGTTGACAGTTCCTGGATATCGGATAATATCGTCAATTAGTAGTGCCATTGCAGGCTAATTACAAGTTAGAGCTTGCTCGGGTAGATGGTTTCAGATGATTGGTAAGGAACTGGTCCTGTGAGGTGGTTTCATTGATTCTAGGAGAAATTAATTACTGATTTTGGGATTTCTGTTTCCCGAAGATATAACAACTCATACTCATGAGCTAAACACATCGAAATGACGAGTACAATATCGAAAGGAAATTTGGGAACTAGTGTTGGTTAGAATGGACTTAAAAGGAATTAACTAATAATCTACTTTAGAACAGACTTAAATGGAAGTTGATCTTTCTCCTGAAGATCCAAAATCATCACTTGTGCATTTGAAAAGATTAGTTTTATCAGCGACCAAAAGTGATTGTTCCCATATGTTCTTCTATCGAGTGGTACCACTTTAGCACCAGGTTGTTGCTCAAGACATTTTTGGAATCATGATGAAAGTAAATTTCATAGGAATTCTGATAGATGGTATGCTAACAGATACTGCCAAGGAATCAAAACTATTCTTGGTTTCCTAACTCAAAAGGGTTGTTAAAGATGACGAGATAATAGTAATGGAATTGATGGGAAATTTTCCCAGTGGTGCACAACTATTGATATATTAGCCTTGCTTCAAGGCCTTCAACTTTTACCAAATCGGGACTTTTCTTGGCAGCGAGGTTCTTTGTTTGAAATCTAGAGGCAGTCGCCAATATGTTCTTTTAGAACGTCGATAAGTTGACCAAGTCACTAAAAACTTCAAAAAAGTGAACACATTTTTCGTGCTTAATGAGGTGGCAAGATTCGAAAATTAGGCTCAAGAACCAACAATGCTTACATCACGCGTGTGATGAATGCAATACTGCCCAAACTTATGCTCTGATACCAAACTGACACACCCCAACCTGGAATGTTCGCTTGGACTATGAATCAAGTTGTGCTGACCGACACTTGGAGGGTGACGAAGCCATAAAGTGTAGTGGTGTAGAACATGTGAGTAAATATAAACCTAAAAGTGCCTGTAAGTAAGAGTACGCTACTGAGCGGGAATGAACCCAATTCACACGTGATGTTAGAGCATAAGTAAAGTACAGTAAAGTAGAATGAGAATTATACCATCAAAGGTAACCACCTATACCAAAGATTTGTCAAAAATCCTCGTTAACATGAAAGCTCAACACTACAACCTGGAAGGGCGAAAAACAAGGGTGAGTGGGCCTAAAAATAAAGTTTTATAAAAAACCTTTTTCAAAACATTATAACCCCTCACCATAAAACAATTATAGTCTCCAAAATATACGTACTACGTATAGTATGAAATACTTACCGTAGCCTGCAATATCTCAAGACTTCAATATGTCACAAATTTGTAAATAAGCATATAACTTCTAGTAATCACAATATCTTGCAGAAATAAATATACCACATCCAGTGCTCATCGACATATGCTGACACATGAGTTCATGCAGAGGTATTCTAACATGAACATGACTGGGTGTAATAATGATTTACGCTCTAGTACTACAATCACATGAAGCTGGCACTGCACGCATCACATACGAGTCCTAATTGCCTATAACAATCTAGAACAGGACTGGCACCCACAATGAATCCAAAGTGAGCATACGGTGCGATGTGAACATACATATGAAAGATTGGCCCTGGCCCGGGCGAGTGCTAACACAGGTGCAGCAACGATGAGCAGATAACACAAATATGATAATGCAATGGTAAATCCATAATTCGATAATTCAATAACCCTAGTCAATGAAATACTATTCATAATCGTAAATACCATTAAAGCATTCATACTAGTATGCATACCTGTTCATAATCGTAAATATCACAATAACAACATCATTGACCTTTCCAACTTCTCAAGCCCATTGTATTAATTCCTCTCTATTCTTAAATAACTATGTCCCAAAATTTCACATATAAATAAACATACAAGAGTATAAATAAATCAATTACGTAGTCAAGTAAAATCATACCTTATTTGTGGTAAATTCACTAGTAGAGTTCACTATATGTTAGATGCTAAATTGTTTGCAGATTCATCTACCTGCAAATAACAATTTGCACGAGCTTCTTCAGAGTGGAGAGACAGCTCAGAAGTACATGCAAGGATCCAGAAGCAAGAGAATTGAAAGTTAGATCCTCCTCCAAACTACGTGCAAGGACGTGGTGTTTCAACTGGCTCTCGTGCCCGGTGCTGCAGATTCATTCCAAGTGTTTTAAAATGCACATGTAAAATGAAACAACAAAAAAGGAAGGGATTGTTTGATGTGCTTAAAGATTTTCATGAGCTTTGTGTTTCTCAGCATACGTTGCCATTCATGATTCCAACAAGTAATAAAAATAAGGATATGTTGGCCAAATTCTTTTTGCTGATCTTGAAGTCATAAGTATGGAAATTCAAATGGAAAACCACATAGGTATCCAAATTCAAAAGGACGACAACGAATTCAAATATATGATGCGGCAAATTAAATGACCCACACAAAAATTATTATTTTTTACCTCTTCAATGGAAATATAATCTTTTACCTCTTTCATATAAGCATCATCTTCCACTTCTTCAATGAAAAAGTCATCTTCTAAATCCATTGTGTGTTTCATTTTTTTTTTTTTTTTTTTTTTTTTTTTGAATGAAAGGAGATGGAAAGATGAATTAAGGTTTAAGGTAGACTGAGCATGGAACCCAACTTTTTTTTGACACATGGACAATTTGAAATTAAAAAAATCCAATAAAAGGTGGATAGGAAGATAAGACATTGAAATGAGAATAACATCACTTTTTTTGAAATTCTTGAGAGGCAATTTATGGTATTTTGAATGCTTCAGCGTTTTGGAGCGTTCACTCTATACATATAGATTATATCACTTTTACCTTACATTAGTTTTTATATCTACAACACTTTAAAAATACAGTTTATCAAATGCTAATCTGCTTTATTTTACAAATGATTAGTCTTAACGGACAGCAGAAACAATTTATAAAAAAACACAGCAACCTCAAACCAATCCCTATACGATAAATGCAAATAATTAAAGAATGTTTGTGCGGTTCAATCAACCTTCTCCAATTTACCACGAGCGACTAACCATTGGACTTGCAACAGTATAATGGACGTATGGTGCTTGTCCACTAACAACATATGTATCTTTAAGATTGATATTATGCGTTTACTTACGTAGTCCTTAATTAAATTATAATGCATTATTGTCCTAATTTTTGGATTTGGATCCATCCTCTTTGTGAGAGTTCAAGGAATCTTTCATTCTATCTGTTCACCATACATTGTGCTGTCAGAAATTATTATTACGTTTTTATTTAAAATTAAACACAAACAATACTTAACGAAAGCTGACAGCATAATGTACGATGAACGGATAGGATCCTAAAAAATCCTAATCTTTTGCAGATCAGGTTGGTAGAGTGGTAATTATAACATACATGTAGGCTTATGTCACAAGCCTACATAATTTCGAGGGAGGGAGATTCAAACACGAGACTTCGGGTGCAAGAATAAACGATTTTAAACACTTGAACTACAAGTCATTGTCTTAATCCAGCTATGATTCCATATATAAAAAGCAGAAGAGCATTATGAGAATTTGCAAATTACAAACCTAAGAAGCAACGGCCATAAGGTCCCCCCACAATGGAAATGCCATTTCACACCATTGACCTAGACAGCAAACTCCAAGCAAGGGAAAATAAACATCAATCTTTAAAGAGACAGTTTGATTCCCCAATACACCACATGAAAAAAAGGCCTTATCTCCAACTCCAACCACTTTCTGGAAATGGCATTTGGCCTCCCTGCAGCTACAGAGTGCAAAAAGTTGTATATATGATTTGAACCGAAAATCCCACTATGCTCGTGTAAAGGATACATCGGACATAATGGAAAATCTCGATATAAACTCAAACTCATAACGCACAAACAAAATCACCACTTGTCTCTATATCATCTATTTCAGCGTCGTCTATCTCATCAAGATCCATGCTCCCAAGTAAATGTCCCCCATATTTGGTGCCGTTCACAGCAGGTTTTCTAGCTTCTTGAATTATTGCCAATATTTCTTCATTGCTTTGGGATGATGATTCATAATTGTGGTCATTGTTTGGGAGGCCAATTTCTTCCATGAATTCTACTGGGATGTTTTTTAGAAACCACGGATGCTGCTTTATTTCCGGGATAGTTATTCTCTGCACCAAATACAACGATTGACAATCAACCACGTGTGTATAACGACCACCGTTGTTAGAGAAGCAAAACAAAGGGTATAAAGTATAAAGACTAAAAAAAGTGACAAAGGATTTTCTTTCTAAGCACGGTTGTGAGCCATCTACACATCAACAATTGACAATTATGTCGTGCACAACGATGGCTATTCTAGGCGAATAAAAAAAAGGGCATTAAAGTATAAAGACTCGAACAAAGTTACAGTAGGTTTTCTGTCGTTTTAGGCAGAGTTGTCAGCAGTATGCGTACATCCACGACTGACAATTAACGACATACATACCAGTGATTGTGAGTGCAAGGAATAATACCTTTTCTGGGTTAGCAACGAAGATTCGAGAAAGCAGATGTCTGCACTCCATGGAAACACGTACATAGGCCGGAATTGAATAGTGGACACTAAGAATCCTCTGCAATAAGCCATTATCAAATTATAGTTGTTAGGCAATAACATCGAAAGGCATAGCAATAGGCGAAACAAAAACGGTACAAGTAGCACAAGGATATACATGTACCTGAAGTGTTTTTCTGAAATTTCTTGGATCTTCTGGATCTTCAAAGGGATAAGCACCAACAAGCATGACATACAAGGTAACCCCACATGACCAAACATCCGCAATCTAAGATTCTCAAAGGATAAAAAAATGAGTGAGAAAACATGGATGTTAGTTAGGTGACCAAATAGTTGGTCAAAAATGACGAGGACAAGACCAACAGAAGATGAAAACAAACCAGCCTTAGATAAAACGTTACCTTGCCATCATACCCTTTTCTTGACAGGACTTCCGGTGCAATGTATGCCGGTGTTCCAACAGTTGATTTCGGTTGGGAATGCAACACAGATGACTATAGGATGCAGAAGAAAAGTAATTACCATATGAAATAGAAATTCACTATACGAATTGCAGTCAATTAACTGGTAAATTGCCTTGGAATAACCAAAGTCGCAAATTTTGAGACGCGGGGCTGAGCTTCCATCCAGAAGAGTGTTCTCCAATTTAAGATCTCTGTGGCAAATTTGCTGCAAGACAAGAAAAAAAATAATATCATAAGCTGGAAGAATCACAAATCATATCATGATTTTTGGTGGGTTGAGGGTTTTACCATTGAATGACAATAGCTGACTCCTGATATGAGCTGTTGAAAGAAATATCTTGCTTCGTCCTCACTGAATCGACCAGCATTGCATATTCTTTCGAAAAGTTCACCTCCAGCTGCATATTCCATCACAATTGCTAAATCGTTTGGTGTCAACAACACCTGCAAAAATTAATTGATAATTAGTAAACAAATCAAAATACGTACAGATTAGAAAATTCCCATTTGCTTTCAAACATGCTGAACCCTAGAAATTAATAACAAATAGTTACGCAGAGGAATTGAAAGGAAAAAAAGGTGATAAATAAGCACGAATATTTACTTTAAATCAAGTGGAATTAAAAGTTAAAGACAAAAAGTAGTCTGATTATTCTCTAATAATTTTTCAAGCTGCACACACCACCAACATAACTTGCAAGTTGCAATTAACCATTTATTCCCACCGCAGAGGTTAATTCCAATACAATTTCACAAATAAGAAATTAACATACCTCTTTAAATCTTATTATATTTGGATGCTTCAAGGACCTGTGGTTCATAATCTCCCTCTGTACATGCTCATCAATCTATAAAACACACACAAACCCAGTTGGATTTAACACAAACCAAGTTCATAAAAACGAACAAACTGATAAAATCCCACCTGGGAAAACAAAGACACTGATTAAAACTTGAAAAAAATAGTTGAAATATGCAGAAAATTAATGAATAATTAATCACCTTCTGGCCTCTCTCAATAAACTTGATGGCAAAGCGCTCGCCACTCCATTTGTCCTTCACCAGCTTCGCAACCCCAAAATTCCCAGACCCAATATCCTTCTCTATCTCATACCTTTCCATTGCTTTCTCTCTCTAAACTCTCTCTTTCTCTCTCTTAAATCGTCTGTAAATTCACTTCTCGTCGTGGAATTAACAAAAGAACCAGAATCTCCACGTGTCAATTAGGCAGTGGTCGTGACCTCCAGCAGACCTAAGCAAGTTGTGACCGACCACTACCCATATACGTTGGGTTTTGTACTCGCGGTTACAACTTTACGACGTGTCGTTTTGAGAATGTTGTTGGCAGCTGTTGGTTTAAACTTGGCGGGTAAAAGTTTTGGCTACCCTCAGCAAGTGGCACAAGTATCTTTCGGGGTTTACGAGGAGAGAGGATAAGTTATCGGGAAGGAAGAGTGTGGGACCAAAAGATGACGTGGACGGTGGAGGTAGAAGGGTAGTGAGATTGTGGTGTGCAAATTTGATGGCCGGGACCACACACATTATAATGCGGTGTGGCTTTCTCCTCTCATCTATCTTGGGATTTGGAATTTGGAATTTGGAATTTGGAACGAATAAGCAACCGGATTGGTTGGCATTTTGCATACACTAAAAAGTTGGTTTCGTTTTAACCGTTGCTTCATCATAAAGGCAACAGACCCTCCCCATCTAAAGGATCCCCATTTTATTCATAAAAGTAGGAACAAGTTGTAAGACTCAACTATCTGAATTGTTTATTTTTTAAGTTTTCATTTATAGATAATTTTTATAAAAAAAAAAATCAATACAATCCGAAATCATTTGTTTATTTGATTGTCATGATGAAATTACAATGTTTTTTAGGACATAGTGTTTGTCAATTTCTTTAAATTCGATTAGATATCTCAACCGTTTCCAATTTGGCTAATGTTTTGGAATGATGATTTATACAGTGAAACTTGAAAAATAGATAGCTTGGATCGTTCGTTCTATGTGAAGTGAGCCCCACAACTAGTTCTCATTTTTACCAAAAAACAAGGATCCTTTTGGATAAAGGTCCTGAAAGGATAATCACCCCACACTTTGTGCAAATATTTTTCAATGTATCCGAAACACAACACCAATTTCATAATCCAAATGAATAGACGTACACTAAAAAAAATAAAAATAAATAAAAAAACTTATTATCACTTATATTATGACCTCTGTTCTAAAAATTCCCACCTAGACCCCGTCTAGCACTGCCTTGTCCCCACTTAGGCACTAGGCAACTGGCCACCATTCCGATTAATCCCTAGGCATTTGAAAATTAAGAAATGACACATCGACTTGCTTAAGCAGGCTTATTCAGCTTAGAGCCACCTAGGTCATGACTCTCACTTAAACAGAAAATAGATAACTCTCATATTGCAATTTATTTTTTTAATAAATTGTAAAAGACTTGTTAAATACTTCAATGAACACACATTATATGCTTATTCCCCGTGTTTTCATTATGTTCTAAAACTTAATAATCTATATGTATTTCTATTTTACAATTTATATATCCTATTCGCAATTATATATCTTTTAATATAAGCAGACACTTATTTATACAAGTATATAATAAATTTATTTAAATCCGCTTAGGCTCTACCTTGCCGCCTACGCAATAGGCCCTAGTCTGTTGCCCGACTAACTCTTAGCGTCTTTTAGAACCTTGATTATGACACTTGGTAAACCAGCTTGTGCTTCAGTACACTTAAAAATCTCTCCCCTTAGTGAACGAAGAAGTGATTCATTGGATTTAGTTCTACAATTTAGTTGCGCTTTTCATTCTCTAGGACTTGAATCAAGGAATTATGTTTTTCAAGATTAATTAGGGAGTTGGAGTAAGTGATGTATTGCTCTGTTAAAAAATGCAATCCCAGATCACAACTTTGACAGTGTATATATTGCTACTTGTAAATGAATGATTTTCTTGTAAATAACACCAAAGTTTTTTGTTTTAAAAATTTTTAATGCAGGTCTGTGTATGCAGTTAAGTTGAGATAATATATATGTGAGTTATAGTAGACAAATGACTCACTCTGAAATCTTGACACATTGCTCTGGTAGAGCATTTTTTACTATACCAAGGTCATTTACGGAGTGAGCATTTGATTACACTATTAGTGTAGTATATTATATTTGAACCTTATTGCATAACAATTTAGACAACGCCTTTTGATAAAATTAAAATATATATTTAGATTTTTAATAATATAATAATACAATCCTAAAACGTTTGACTGAAATGAACAGAAATGCTCGTACAAGTTTAGAAACACCTCTACAAATGAAAAGGGAGTTTGTAGTTTGTAGCTAGCAGTTTTTTAATGAAAGATTTTATTTAATCTGTCTCTCATTCGTCTGTAACATAAAAAGGATAGCGTACTGTATCTATCTTTTCTTTTGCTTAAAATTGCCTGAGGGAGGGACAACAACATCAACATCTCTCCACACTCCAAAGAACAGCCTAACAAAGTAACTCGAGTTATATAATATTAATTACTTGCAAGTGGTTCTTTACTACAGTGGTGAAAAGGTGTTGAATTCTTGCATGACGCAATGGGTTTGAATCTCATCGGTGACTAATCTAACAAAATCTATTGTTTGACAAAAAAAATATATATATTAACTAGTGGCTGCCCTAATTAATTAATTAATTAAATCCATAATTAGAAGTTTTGTTTTTCACTTTCAGTTTGGAGCAAGTTTAAAAATGTGTCTAAGGTTCAAAAGTAGAAGTTTTTTTTTTTTTTTGGTAGGAAACTTCAGCTGAATCAGCATTCTACCGCATGCATGGTTTAAACTACACGAGGGTTTGAATCCAAAACATGGTAAATTCAGAAAAGACTTTTTTAACAGGGATAATCCACTAATTAAAAATAAGAGTGAACTACTCAAAATGACAGATTTGATAGACATCTATGTAACATGGCACAATGGTGTGGAAGCCAGACCTGTAGTCAAGTGGAGGCTAAAATGCCTTTATAAGTCTTCCCAATCCTCGGAAACTGTGGATAATCGTAACTTGCCACCATTTGTTCCTTTTTTTTTTACAAAAAAAAAAAAAAATGTAACATGGGTCACATCTTTGCGAGAGAATATAGAAGTAACATCTCTAATATAAAAAAAAAAAAAAAAAAAAAAAAGAGATTAATAAATATGAAAAGTAAAATAGTGTTGAATAACTATTTCGAAGTGGTTAGAGAATATGTAGTATATTGACAACCCCTTTTGATTATACCAATTTCGAAGAGGAATTTAGACAACCCTATTAATGTAGTATATTATATTTTTTTACTATACCAAGGTCATTTACGGTGTGTTTTTATTTATTTACACTAAATATTTATTGCATTATTTGTACACATAAAGCATATACGCCTGAAGTTCTTAACAAGTTCGGTCTAGAGCTTCCTGGAATAATGCGAGATCATCCTAGCAAATCACTAGGAATTGATGTGATCGAGAAGCCAATTTACGGGATTAATCACCTTGTGTAAGGATCTAAAGTGTTGTTCAACATCGTAAAGTTGAGAATATTGCGTACGATTATAAGAAGTTGCCAATTAGTTACTTCTTGAGCGAAAAGTAAACTTCCTTCATCTAAACCTTCGATTACTTGGAAGTTGACGGATGTCAGTCAACGATCACTGGCCAATCCAAAAAGGGAAAATGAATAGAAAGAGAGAGAATTGTGAAAACAGCAGTTTACAGCTACGGTGCTGGAGTGAAGCCTGGAGGAATGAACATGCATCTTGTTATTTTGGGAACAATCCACAATCTTATCCCCTCACAAGGCCGTTCTCTCTCCAAACATCAAACACCTGTGTGTGCAGCCATCACTAACCTCTCACTGTTCGACAGTCTGTGATTTCTGATGGTCATTTGATTGGACGCAGGCGAATTGGTAGACCAAAGTGGTTTTGGCGTTTTCACTTTAAAATCATGTATTTTGTTCTTACTTGTTTTCTAGCATAAAAGTTGTCTAAATAATGCACAACAGACAGCTAAATATGAGCATGCAGAGATGTGGAAACTTTCTTTTCAGTTAGCAAAATATAAGGGAGCTGCTGCGGCTGCTGCTGCTGCAGGTATCCCTATCAAGGAAGAAGAAAGAAACCATTTAGGTGAAGGCATCTGTCCCATGATTTAGAATGATATTTCATGTCATTTGACCACTGAATACATTAAAGAGAGTGATAATCTTGTGTTTTGTGCTGACCAATTACCAAATAATTACAATTGAGATTGTTATTATTATAGCAATTTAGAACCGTGTGAAAAGTTTAGGACTTGTTTTTGGTAATAATTTCGCTTTCCACTTCTTTTTTGCGAATCTATATATAAAACCAATAGGAAAAGTGAATAGTGGTTTTGGACGTGTTACCAAGTTTCAACAAAAATATTTGGATAAAAATGCTCCCAAGATAAAAAATATTCAAAGGCATCCCAAAATAATGTATCAAATAAGACAGGGATATTTTTGTCATTTTAATAGTATTTTGTTTAATAATTAATTTTTTGTGTTTTTTTTTAATTAGTAACTCACAATAGGCTAGCAATAATATGATTCAATTTCTCTATTTTTAAGCACGTTCAAAACATCTTAAGAGGCGTGTAATGTCAGTTATAAAAAAGGTCATTCACATGCGGATAGTAATGTGATTAAATTAGTTCTCAAATGATTGTTTTTTTTAACAAACGATGTTATCTACACTAAGAGGGAGAGGTGGGCTTAGCCTCATAATGGGCTAGCAATAATGTGATTCAATCAGTTGTTTTTTAAATATTATTTTCACTATTTTAAATGACACACCCCGACCGAGATCAGGGCGTGCTGGCCGTCACGCGGAAGTGACGTAGCCATGTGCACGGTGCGGAAGCTAGTAAAGTAATAATATAAAAGTACGAGTAATTAAAAACTAGCATACAAGGTCAAAGTAAGTGTGCTAGCGTAAGTGAGACGCTAAGTTCAGAGCAATAAGTCTACAGCAGTCCAAATTAAAATGATGCGACAACAGTGCACCCGAAGGTGACCCTACATTAGTGAGCGTCTGTCAGAAATGCCTGGAAGCCCTCTGGGGAAACCACCGAACCTGCTAAGCAACTAGAACCTGGAGGGGCGCAAAACAAAAGCGTGAGTGGGCAAAAACAAAGTTCTTTGAAAACCATTTAGTAAAATACATTCTAACCCCTCGCCGTAAAACCTGTATACTTCCCAGAAAATAAACATATGTACGTATACGCTAAATATACCAATCATGCTCAAGGATATGCCATACCAAAATCTCGTGGTGAAATGCAAGTGCTTAGGTATAAATCGTATCAATAATATATCATTGGCAGCCGGAGTCACCTAAAGTGACCTGTGCGGCTGAATCTAGAGCTCAAATCTCAATCTCAATCACTAAACCTGCCCACGAGTCGGAACCACCTATAGTGGTCTGTACGACAGGTCTGGATGTAATACATATAAACGCTCTAGTGCTACGATCACGTGAAGGCTGTGCGAATAATCGCGGGTCACCTACGAGTCGGAACCACCTATAGTGGTATGTACGACAGGACTGTGCACCTAACTTGGATCCAAGATGAGCATGTGGTGCGGGAGGTGAACAACATGTGAAGGACTGTGCCCTACTCTGGGCGGGAGCACTAACACCGAGGGTGCAGGTTATGAGCTCTCTAATCATCTCTAACCACTATTTAATGCAATTGTTAAATAACGTTTACCTGGCACTTACCTGTGCCTCCACAGCACCATTATATACATATATATACATATAATTGAATATATCAATAAACGTATATGCAACTAATCATGCATAACCACCAATAATATAAAAGGAATGGCATATAACGAATAAACATTTATATAAATTTCTGGGAATTATATGTATATAGGTATATACGGAAAACAAAAGCCCACTCACTGGTATGTGGAAGGGTCGTAGCCCCCCTGCCTCGAGTGAGCACGCTCGTCCTCGGGATACGTATCACCTATATGCGAAAATACTATAAAAACATAAATTTTAAAGCACATAACCTTCCGTTCAAAATAACTTCTCATACATTGCTCAAAATGGACAATTGAATATACCAACGTGCTCTACATAACCTCAGGATCACAACCATATTTTTAGAAAAATTTTCCACCGCCGCACGCGCCAGCCAAGGCACGGCCACATGCGCAGGCCACGTGCAGGCACATGCGGTGCACACGGATGGTGTCAACTGACGCCGTTAGGAATATTCCGTCAATTTTGACAGATTCCGTTAACGGCGTCAGGAATATTCCGTCAAAACTGACGGAATATTCCGTCTTCTTCCCCGTTCAGTCTCCGATGCTGTCGCCGGCGCCGGAAAACTGGAAAACCTGTAAACCGTGTTTTCTCACTCGATTCTCAACCATTTTTCACGATTCTAACACCAAAATGAAGCCCTAAACTAGTAGAACACGTCCATACAAGTTTTAAGGGCTAAAACCTACGAAAACTCACCTGTCACCAACCTCCAAAACCGGTCAAGCTCGAACCAGGCGATTCCGACGTCCAATTTCGTCCAACGAAGCACTCCGAGGCTCCTGGGAACCTCACTGAGACATCTATGAACTTCAAAATTCCAAAAACGTGCTAGATCAATGTTTGCATGAACAGTACACAAATCTGCCATTGTCGAATCGACGTGAAAACAACAGATTTCTTACCTGAAAATGGTATGATCGTGCTCCCCTCGACCTCACGATCTCGACTGTGCCTTTAGTTTCTTCGATCTGTGATGATTTAGTGTAGTTGTGTGTGTGTCCGTACGAGTTCGAAGGAAGAAGAAGAAGGAAGGGAGCTCAAGAGAGAGAGAGAGAGAGAGAGACAGGGAAAGAGACAAAGAAAGGGATAGAGATAGTGAGAGTATGTGTGTGTGGCCCAGCACCTGCCAACACCACACCAAGCAACCAAAAACATAACGAAACGAATTAGGGGCAAAGTTGTAATTTTACACGTACGTTAACATGAATTTTGGGACGAGCTGTCACATTAAACACATTCAAAACATTTTAAGAGGCATGTAACACCGGTTATTAAAAAAGTCTTTCCCACGCGGATAATAATGTAATTAAATTATTTTCACTATTGGTTTTTAACAAACGATATTATTCATACTAAGAATGAATAGTGATTTTGGTGTCACCAAGCCTCAACAAAGACAAAAAAAACTTCAAATGCATCCCAAAATATGGATCAAATAAGGCAGAGGCATTTTCATCATTTTAATAGTATTTTTTTAATAATTAATTTTTTCGTTTTTTTATTTTTAATTAGTACCTCACAATAGGCTAGCAATAATGTGATTCAATTTTTCTATTTTTAAACACGTTCAAAACATCTTAAGATGCGTGCAATGCTGGTTATAAAAAAGGTCATTCTCACGCGAATAATAATGTGATTAAATTAGTTGTCAAATGATTATCATTTTTTTTTTAACAAACGATATTATTTACATTAATGGGGAGAAGAGTGGGCTTAGCCTCACAATGGACTAGCAATAATGTGATTCAATCAGTTGTTTATTAAATATTATTCTCTCTATTTTAAACACGTTCAGAACATCTTAAATTGCATGTAATGCCGGTTATAAAAACAGACTTTCGTGGGCAGATAATAATGTGGTTAAATTAGTTGTCAAATAATAATATATTTTTTTTTTAACAAATAATATTATCTATACTAAGGGGATACTAAAGGGATAGTGTCACATCCCCGCCCGGGCGGGACCACTTCCCGGGCCCGCTCCACTACCGTAGCACGATATTATCTGCTTTCGGCTTACCATTCCTTCACGGTTTTGTTTTTGGGAACTCACGAGCAACTTCCCAGTGGGTCACCTATCATGGGATTGCTCTAACCCCATTCTCGCTTAACTTCGGAGTTCCTACGGAACTCGAAGTAAGTGAGCTCCCAAAAAGCCTCGTGCTAGGTAGGGATGAGAATATACATTTAAGGATCACTCTCCTAGACGATGTGGGATGTTACAGAATAGGGTGGGCTTAGCCTCAAAATGAGCTAGCAATAATGTGATTTAATCAGTTGTTTATTAAATATTATTTTCTCTATTTTTAAACACGTTCAAAACATCTTAAAAGGTTGTAATGCCGGTTATAAAAAATATCATTCGCATGCGGATAATAATGTGATTAAATTAGTTGTCAAATAATTGTTTTTTTTTTCAATTAGTAACTCACAATAGGCTATCAATAATGTGATTCAATTTCTCTATTTTTTAACATGTTTAAAACATCTTAAGAGAAGTGTAATGCCAGTTATAAAAAATGTCTTTCACATGCGGATAATAATATGATTAAATTAGTTGTCAAATGATTGCTTTTTTTGTTTAACAAACAATGTTATCTACACTAAGGAGGAATGGTGGGTTTAGCCTCACAATGGGTTAGTAATAATGTGATTCAATCAGTTGTTTATTAAATATTATTTTCTCTATTTTAAACAAGTTCGAAACATCTTAAGAGGCGTGTAAACCCGGTTATAAAAACAGTATTTCACACGCAGATAATAATGTGGTTAAATTAGTTGTCAAATGATTTTTTTTTTTTTAACAAACGATATTATCTACACTAAGGGGGAAAATGCTGGTTTAGCCTGACAATGGGCTAACAATAATCTAATTCAATCAATTGTTTATTAAATATTATTTTCTCTATTTTTAAACACGTTCAAAATATTTTAAAAGTCATATAATGCCGGTTATAAAAAAAGGTTTTCACACGAGGATAATAATGCGATTAAATTACATTAAATTAGTTGTCAAATAATTATTTTTTAATTAGTACCTAACAATAGTCTAGCAATAATGTGAATCAATTTCTCTATTTTTAAACACTTTCAAGACATCTTAAGAGGCGTGTAATGCCGATTATAAAAAAAGGTCATTCGCACGCAGATAATAATGTGATTAAATTAGTTGTTAAATGATTATTTTTTGTTAACAAACGATATTATCTATGACACACTCCGACCGAGGCCAGGGCATGCTGGCCGTCACGTGGAAGTGACGTAGCCATGTACACAGTGCGGAAGCTAAGGGAAATAATATAAAAGTACGAATAATTTAAAAACTAGCAAACATAAAGTGATAAGATAAATGCTAGCGTAGGTGAGTCGCTGAATTCAGAGCCTAAAAACTACAGCAGTCCAAAGAAAAGATACAACAATAGTGCACCCGAAGGTGACCCTACATCGGTGAGTGTCTGTCAGAAATGCCGGGACGTCCTCTGGGAAAACGATCGAACACGCTAAGCTACTAGAACCTGGAGGGGCGCAAAAAAAAAGCGTGAGTGGGTAAAAACAAAATTCCTTGAAAACCATTTCATAAAATACATTCTAACCCCCTCGCCGTAAAACCTGTATACTTCCTAGAAAATAAACATATATACGTAGGTATAAATATGCCAAATATGCTCAAGGGTATGCCGTCATGCTCAAAGCCTCAAAATAATATGCAAGTGCTCAGGTATAAACAGTGTCAATAACTTATCAGTGGCAGCCGGAGTCACCTAAAGTGACCTGTACGGCTGAATCTAGAGCTCAAATCTCAATCTCAACAACTAAACCTGCCCACAAGTTGGAACCACCTATAGTGGTCTGTACGACAAGCCTGGGTGTAATGCATATAAACGCTCTAGTGCTACGATCACGTGAAGGCTATGCGAATAATCGCGGGTCACCTACGAGTCGGAACCACCTATAGTGGTCTGTACGACAAGATTGTGCACCTAACTTGGATCCAAGCTGAGCGTGTGGTGCGGGAGGTGAACGACACGTGAAGGACTGTGCCCTACTCTGGGCGGGAGCACTAACACCGGGGGTGCAGGTTATGAGCTCTCTAAACATCTCTAATCACCATTGAATGCATATATGAAGTAACGCTTACCTAGCACTTACCTGTGCCTCCACAACACCATTACATATATACATACACGTAATTGAATTTATAAATAAACGTAGATGCAACTAATCATGCATAAGCACCAATTATATAAAAGAAAAGGCGTATAACGAATAAGCATTTATATTAATTTCTGAAAATTATATGTATATAAGTATATACGGAAAACCAAAAGCCCACTCACTGGTATGTGGAAGGGTCGTAGCCCCCCTACCTCGAGTGTGCACGCTCGTCCTCGGGATACGTGTCACCTATATGCGAATTAACTATAAAAACGTTAACTTTAAAGCACATAACCTTCCGTTCAAAATAACTTCTCATATATTGCTAGAAATGGACAAATGAATATACCAACGTGCTCTACACAACCTCAGGATCACAACCATATTTTTAAAATAATTTTTGGACCTCTCACGCGCCCCCACGCTCCAAAATAGGCACGGACCTACGCGCCCCCACGCGCGGCCACATGCCGTGCACACTGATGGTGTCAATTGACGCCATCAGGAATATTCCGTTAAAACCCCAGAATATTCTGTTATACTTAACCGGATACCGTTACTGCCGTTAGGAATATTCCGTTATAAATTAACGGAATATTCCTGTTTCTTCTCCGGCCTACACTCGCCGGACTCCGGTCACCGGAAAACTGAGAAAACTTTAAACTCACTATTCTCCTTCGTTTTTCAACCAATTTTTATGATTCTTGAACCAAAATGAAACTTAGAGCTAAGAGAATCACGATAGACCACTTTTAAAGGCTAAAAACCACGCGATCATACCTGTCTTCAAACTCAAAAACCGGCCAACTTCGAACCAAGCTTTCCCGACGTCCAAATTTGTCCAACGAAGTACTCCCAAGCTCCTGGGAACCTCACAAACACAACTACAAGCTTCAAAATCCCAAAAACTAGCTAGGTTAAATTTACATGAACAGTACTCAAATCGGAGCTTAAGAAATCGACGTGAAAATGACTGGTTTCTCACCTGGAAATGGTACAGCTGTACTCCCACGAGCTTCACGAGCTCGAATATGGCCTTAGTTTCTTCGATCTGTGATGATTTGGTTTAGTTGTGTGTGTGTCCGTACGTTGCAGGAAGAATAAGAAGAATAGAGGACTCGGGGGGAGAGAGAGAGAGACAGGGAAAGTGACAGAGTAAGAGGGAGAGTGAGACAGTGTGGGTGCAGGTGTGGGTGTGGTCCAACACATGCCACAACACACAAAACAACCAATTACACGCACCTTATTTGGTTTTTTAACAAACGATATTATCTACACTGAGGAGGAGGAGGTGGGCTTAGCCTCACAATAGGCTAGTGATAATGTGATTCAATCAATTATTTATTAAATATTAGTTTCTCTATTATTAAGTACGTTCAAAACATCTTAAGAGGCGTGTAATGCTGGTTATAAAAAAAAAGGTATTTCCCACGCACATAATAATGTAATTAAATTAGTTGTCCAATGATTTTTTTTTTTAACAAACGATATTATCTACATTAAGGGGGTGAGGGCAAGCTTAGCCTCATAATGGACTAGCAATGATGTGATTCAATCAATTGTTTATTAAATATTATTTTCTCTATTTTTAATTTAAATTCTATATAGACAGATTTTATTATGTGAATTCAGCTGCTTTAATTGGTTTACAAAGAGTTTCTTCTAGCATGATCTAAGATAATTCATTTACTTCAAATATTTGACTTTCTTTTTGTCAATTTACGCATATATATACATTTAAAACATGTAAGTCATGCGTAGCATACTGTGATTCAAAAAATGCCTTCGTCATTTTAATTAGTTTTTTTGTGCTTTTTTTTTTTTAATTAACTACCTTACAATAGGCTAGCAATAATGTGATTCAATTTCTCTATTTTAAAACACGTTAAAAACATCTTAAGAGACGTGTAATGCCGGTTATAAAAAATAAAAATAAAAAAGATCTTTGGCATGCGGATAATAATGTGATTAAATTAGTTGTCAAATGATTATTGTTTTTTTTTTTAACAAACGATATTATCTACACTAAGGGTGATGGGTGCGCTTAGCCTTACAATAGGCTAACAATAATGTGGCTCAATCAGTTGTTTATTAAATATTATTTTCTCTATTTTTAAACACGTTCAAAATATCTTAAGAGGCATGTAATTCCGTTTATAAAAAAGATCTTTCGCAAGTAGATAATAATGTGATTAAATTAGTTGTCAAATAATTATTTTTTTAACAAACAATATTATCTACACTTGACACACCCCGACCGAGATTAGGGCATGCTGGCCGTCACGTGGAAGTGATGTAACCATATACACAGTGCGGAAGCTAATAAAATAATAATAAAAGTACAAATAAATAAAAACCAGCTTTACATAAAGTAAGAACATACATGTGCAAGCGTAAGTGTGAAAAACAAAATTCAAAACACGAAGACCTAATGCAGACCGGAAGGAACAACACTACAAAAACACACCCAAAGGTGGTCCTACACTGGTGATAATCTGTCAGATATACCAGGGAAATCCTCTGGGGAACCACCAAAAGTGCTAGCCAACTAGAAGCTGGAGGGGCGCAAAACAAAAAGTGTGAGTGGATAAAAAACAAAGCTTTTCAAAAACCATTTCATAAACAAGATTCTAACCCCTCGCCGTAAAACCTGTATATTTCCCAGAAAAATAGGATATACATATATATAAGTCATGCTCAGAAATATGACATGTCAAATGCCTCGAATAAATGCAAGTGCTCAGGAAAATGTCAAAATCAATGCCATGAATCTGTCGGCCGGAGTCACCTAACGTAACCTGTACGGCTAAATCTAAATCTCAAATCTCCATCTCACTAACTGTACCTGCACACGAGTCGGAACCACCTAAAGTGGTCTGTACGACAGGACTGGGTGGATAATAAGTACGCTCGAGTGCTACGATCACGTGAAGGTTGGGCGAATAATCGCGGGTCATCTACGAGTCGGAACCACCTAAAGTGGTCTGTACGACAGGACTGTGCACCTAACTTGGATCCAAGATGAGCGTGTGGTGCGGGAGGTGAACATCACGTAAAGGACTGTGCACCTAACTTGAATCCAAGATGAGCGTGTGGTGCGGGAGGTGAACATCACGTAAAGGACTGTGCCCAACTCTGGGCGGGAGCACTAACATTAGGGGTGCAGGTTATGAGCTCTCTATGCATCTCAAATCACTATTGAACATAACATAAATCATAACTCACCTGACACTTACCTGTGCGTCCGCAGCACCAAACATATATATATATATATAGGCTACTAACAATGCATAAACAAATGGCAAACATAATGCATGGCATAAAAACGTATAAAAGTTTCAATTCATTTCCTGGGAAAAATATAAGTATATAGGTATATACAGAAAACCAAAAGCTCACTCACTGGTATGTAGAAGGGTCGTAACCCCCTTGTCTCGAGTGACCGCGCTCGTCCTCGGAATAGGTCTCACCTATATGCGAAACAACTATAAAAACGTTAATTTTAAAACACATAATCAACATTACGAAATAGCTTCTCATACAATGCTCAAATAGGGTGTATGAATACACCAACGTGATCTACTCAACCTCAGAAACATCCCCATATTTTTAGAAAAAATTTCCACCGCAGCACGCGCCCCCACGTGTCGACCAAGGCACGGCCACACGCGCTGCCCACGCTCAGGCACGTGCCTGGCACACTGACGACGTCAGTTAATGCCGTCAGGAATATTCTGTTAACTTTAACTGATTCCGTTAACGCTGTTCCGTCCAAACTAACGGAATATTCCGTCATCTTCTCCGGCGAAGCTTCGGCGCCAGAAAATCAGGAAAACCTTAAAACCTTGTAACTTCCTCGTTTTTCAACCAAATTTCACAAAATTGGTACCAAAATGAAGCTTACAACAAGATGAACAAATCCATACAATTTTCAAGCACTAAAATCCACAGAATCTCACTGGGAAAACACCACCAACTCCGGCCAAGCTTGTAACCCACGATCCCGACGTCCAAAACCCTTAAACGAACCACCCCGAGCTTCCGAAGGACCTCACCAAGCTTCCTACAAGCTTGAAATTCCCAAAAACACAAGAATTAACGTGTGCATGAACAGTGACCAAATCAAGGTATCTCGAGTTCGACGTGAAAACGAAGGTATCCTTACTTGAAATGGGTATGGTTGAACTCCTACGGACCTCACGAGCATGAATATGTAATTTGTTTCCTCGATCTGTGAAGGTTTGGATGGTTTTGGTTGTGTCCGTACATGGGAGGATAGAAATGGGAGAGAGAGAGAGAGAAAGGGACAGGGTACGGGATAGGGAAAGCGATGAAGGAATGTGGGAAGGTGTGTGTGGTCCAGAACCAGCCAAACAAAACCCAAAACAACCACACAACGAAACCAACATGCTAAGGGCAAAATCGTCATTTCACCACTACAGTTCGAAAATCCGGAACGGGCTATCACAACACTAATGGGGAGAGGTCGGGCTTTGCTTCACAATGGGCTAGCAATAATGTGATTCAATCAATTGTTTGTTAAATATTATTTTCTCTATTCTTAATGTAAATTCTATAGAGACGGATTTTATTATGTGAATTCAGCTGTTTTAATTGGTCTACAAGGGGTTTCTTCTAGCATGATCTAAGATTATTCATTTATTTCAAATATTTAACTTTCCTTTTGTCAATTTACGTATATAAATACATTTAAAATGTGTAAGTCATGCGCAGCATGTTGTGATTCAAAAAATGTCACGCGTGTGCATAAAGGCTAGTATATGAGAAATAAATATGAAAACTGATGAATTAAAAAGCATGATGAAAGCGGAAAAAAGAAATAAAGATGAATGAATAAAGAACAAAATGTTAAAAGGGAAAACAACTTAAAATCGTTTTCACCATTTCTTCTACATTTATCAGACCATCTTTTCCCCACTTTTCTTTATCATTTTTTCCTCTATATAGTAATTTCATCATATTTTAAACAAAAAGAGTAAAAACTATAAAACTTTAAAGCTAAATGATTATCAAATGTGCCTTACCTATGGAGACAAAAAAAACAAAATACATTTCATAGAATCTCTTTAGTTTTGAATTATTTCAAGGAGAGACAAAAACTCAAACCCTAACAAACCTAACCCAAAAACAAGCAAACCAAAATTTTGAAATTTTAGCGGTGCTCCCAATAAACTTGTTACTTAACCAAAACAAAACTACAAGCTGACACCACCTAAAAACCTTCAAATTTATTTTAGATCCGTGAAAATTAATTTTTGCACTTTTGCAAGATCGACTTCAAAACTCATGAACTTTTACAAGATCAGTTTCAAAATTTTTCGCACATCCACAAGATCATTTTCAAAATTCCAGCACTTCCATAAGATTAGTTTCAAAGTTCTAGCATTTCTGCAAGATTAATTTCAAAAAATTTAGCACTTTTGCAAGATCAGTTTCAAAATTAGCATTTCTGTAAGATCAGTTTCAAAATTTTCTGCACTTCCTTAAGATCAATTTCAAAATTTCAGCACTTCTGCAAGATCAGTTTCAAAATTCCAACATTTCTACAAGATGAATTTTGAAATTTGGCACTTCTTCAAGATCAGTTTCAAAATTTCAGCACTTCCGCAATATGAGTTTCAAAAATTTCAACAGTTCTGCATGATCAGTTTCAAAAATTTGGAACTTCTGCAAGATCAATTTCAAAATTCTAGCACTTCTTGCAAGATTAGTTTCAAAATTCCAGCATTTCTGCAAGATCAGTTTAAAAAATTCTCACACCTCTGCAAAATCAGTTAAATTTCAGCATTTCTCCAAGATTAATTTCAAAATTCCAGCATTTATGCAAGATTAGTTTAAAAAAAAAAATAGCGCTTCTGCAATATCAGTTTCAAATTTCCAACATTTCTACAAGATCAATTTCAAAATTCCTTCATTTTTGTAAGATCAGTTTCAAAATTCATGCATTCAAATCAATCAAAACCTCAAAATCAAATACTTTTAAAAAAAATACTAATAAAAAATCCCAATAGTTCTTAAAAAATATAAAACAAACACTTGTAAGTTTAGGAAACAATATGAAGGAGAAGCAAACGAGGGAGAGAGCACTCAGAGAAGTGGGAAAAAGAAATAAGAGAGAGAAGGAATGAAGGAATGAAGGAATGAAGGAGCAGGAAGAGAGAGAAAATGACGAAAAAGAAAAAAGAAAAAAAAAACAATACAAATAAGGAGATAGAGATAAACATTTTAATTATATAGGGTAAAATTGAAAATACAAAAGAAATTTAAAAAACAATCATGACATCACATATCATATAGATAAGTTTTGTCACTCTTTAAAAAAATAAAAAAAATAAAAACTTGGTCTCTCTAAAATATAGTCTTATAATTTGGATGTATATGTAGTTATTCATATAATTAAATGCTATAGATTCCCCCTTTTTATGTGCCTTGAGAGAAAATTTTGTGGCAAAGGAATTAAATATACAATCCCTTTAACTCATAAGTTTATGTCACTTAGTATCACGATCTAGTAATATTTCTCTTCATTTGTAAGTGAGAAGTTTTAAATTCGATTCTTGCCAAAGACGAATTTGAATTATATTATTGCTAGCCTATAGTGAGGCTAGCCACCCCACTCCCTTTAGAATAGATAATATCATTTGTTCAAAAAAAAAATTGAAGAAGTTTTAAGTTCGAATTTCTACAAAGAGGAATTTGAACTAAATTGTTGCTAGTTCATTGTGAGGTTATTGCTCACTTCGTCATAGATAATATCGTTTGTTAGATAAAAAAATAAAACTAAAAATAAAAACTAAGAAGTTTATTATATTACTGGATAGTAATTTGACACTTTTAACAAATGTTAATGTTTTTAAATTATTTGACTTGATGAGATTGTGTTCTCTTAATTGTATCCCCCTTTCTAGAAAGATCGATTGAAAGGCCAAGGGTAGTCCACGCGTGTCCTTGAGAGGATCACAACTGGAGTCCATGATCATCCATGCAAGCATACCTCCTCCAAATTCCAATTAAAAAAAATTATTAACACTAATTAAGTTGGTGGAGTCAAGGATCATCCGTGAGCACATATTCCTCTACAACATCATTACGTGTGGAAAAATGATTTATTAACACATAAGCTAGTGGAAGCGTGATCCTTCTAACTTTTGCAAATAACAAGCAATCGCCAATAATAACTATTTCTGGAAGGCACGGAGCAATGGTACTTTTCTATATAATATTTTATTAGTTAAATAAAACGAAGAACATTTTCTTAATGACAAACGCAATGTTGTGTTTCTTTTAAGTGCAAATATAAGGATAGTATAATGGCACAAGTAAAGGTGTCGAACCACAAGAACTGATTATAACTCTACAAATTGCTAGCTTTATATGAACCCTAACTAAGCAATGAAAATGAAAATTGAATTTAGATTTTTGTTTTGAAAGCTAAGGTAACTTAAAATGCAAGACAAGATAAAGATGAATGATAGATTGATTCAGAAACGATGGGAACGGAACTAGGGATACCGATTTCACCATTACAAGAGTCAATTCCATGAAAATTAAGTCAAAACACATTCAACTATCCAATCTGTAACTAGGGTTCGTTTTACTTATTTATGATCATCCATTTGATGTGTGGTTGTGATCAAATACTCCTAATCTGCAACCTAGTTGTGATGTTCATCTTAGATTAGCAAGTAAGAATCCATGAAGAACAAGAAGACTTCAAAGAGCCAAAGAAATCACATGGCAGGATGTATGCATAGCAGTTTCTTCATTCATTTACATGTCCACCAAGATTAAGCATGACGTGTACTATAACCTTGATCAAATAATTCATAAGCAGCCCTAATGGTGATCAAACATTAAGATTAACAAACAAATTATACTATAAAATCAGTGAATGAAACAAGAACACAGATTGGTAATTTGAATACTTTAACTTAATAAAATAGAGTAGGTTTGCAAGGCTACACCGAATTCCCCAACTATGAACTTAATTACACAACATGATTGCAAAATATATAAATATCAAGAACAACATGAGTGAAATTAAAGTTCATAGAAGAAACCCCCTTGAAGCAATTCTGATGTTGAACTTCTCCAAGAACAGCGCGGCTGCGTGGTTTTTTCGGTGGCAGCGGATGGCGAAGGGAAATAGGGTTTTGTTTCTGGAAGAAAGGCCAAAGAAAGAGAAGAGAGAGAGCTTTGGGCGACTCCCAAGGGGGGCTTGTGTAAAAGTGATCTGAAACCCTAGTATTTAGATGCTAAATGGGGCTGCAACTAATTGCAAGGTGATCCCAATCATTAAGCCAAAGTTTTGAACGTTTTTCCTTATTTGGCTCCTCTAAATCATGTTAGATATTCCAATTCCTTTCCCATTTTGCTCTTGGTCTCCTAACTAGCCAGATTCACTTTGGATTCTTTATTTGGGCTTCAAAACAAGTAACAACTTTATTTTGGCTCCAAAACAGCCACTAAACTTCTCTCCACGTTTGAATAAGGGTCAGCTCCAAAAATGGCATGTATTCACTTCTTTTGCCTTCAAATTGATCATAAAGTACATGTAACTGCACACTAACACAAAATAAGGTAAAATGCAATTAGTTTAACTCAAAAACATCACAAATAGACTAGAAATGGATGGTATAAATGCATGCAATGTATGAGTTATCACACAATTGAGTACCTCTCCCTGTATAATCTTGATAATGGCCTTTGCAAAAGTTTTGGGCTTTATATCTTTCTACCAAGCTATCAAGATTATTGCTAGGTTAAATACCCTAGACCCAGCTGGACAAAGGCCCAAGGTCTTGTTATCGTATTTAAACGAGTAGGCCTTATTATATATAGAAATAGTCCATTGTAAAGTCATAATTTTAGTTTTTAGGACGTGTTTGTTTACCCTTCCTAAGCTTAACTGGAGTAGACTGACTTAGCTAAGAATATTAATCTGTGTTTGGTGCAAGCCAGGACCGAGTTTTTTTTTTGTGGGGGGGGGGGGGGGGGGGGGGGGGGGTGGGGGAGCTCAGAATTGTTCCAACTAGACTTTTCATTTGCTGGGCTTAACGAGGTCGGGCAAAAAGGATGGGATTGCTAAGACCAGCTCTTCGCATCATCATCGTGATGAGGCTTCGAATTCATCATCTTCCACAAATCCCCAACCTACAGCCATTAAGCTTTTCTTCTATCCTTAGCCTGTAATCAACCGATTCAGTAGCTTCATCTCTCACACAAGCCCTGCCCGCAACTCCAGATCCCGCACCACTGATCTTCGTGTCCTCCTCGAGGCCACCAAGCGCTCTGCTAGGAAGATGCGTCTGTAACTTTGTCGTCGATTTGTAGAGATCAATTGAAATCATTTTGCAGATCCGACGATCCGAGCCTCTTTAAATTGGGAAAAAAAAAAAAAAAAAGGGATTTTTCTATGTTTGATTTGAAGAGAAAGTAAATTAAAAAAAGAGGAATATGGGTTTTAATTGGAGAGAAAGCAAATGAAAAGAAGAGAAAGTTTATGGGTTTGATTATTAGTGGGAGCAAATCTGGTCTTGCGAAGAACAGAATTCAAACCAAAGAAGAAAAGTAAAGGGACTGGGGATAGAGAGTCAAATAAAAAAAAGTGTGCATTAATAATAAAAAAAAATATTGATAAAATGAATTAAAAATGACAAAAAAATATTTTAACTCTAAAATAATTTAGTTCGTGATTTAGTCTGACACTGCACCAAATGATTCATTATCCTTATACTACTTAGTCCATGTCAAGCTAATTCAATTTAGTCCCTGAAATTAGTCAAGTCCGAGATTGTTCGTTGCAACAAATGCACTCTTAAGTTTCAAAATCATCACTGTCATTTTTCATGTTTTTATCTATACAAATTTCCAGGAGGATCCTCGCTGAATCCTTCAATCACATATGTTCATCGTACATTGTACGGTCAGATATCATTGTAATTTTTTTATTTAAAATTGAATATAAATAGTATTTGACAAAAACTAGCCGTATGATACATGATAAACTAATATGATTGGAGGATTCCTGAAATCCTCGCAAAAAGATCCGGTCGATCATCCTCTCTCCGCCACTTTAATCCTTCCGTCTACTCTCATAAACTTTTATGTTGCTTGCTTACATGGCATGTGTGTGGAGACTCCCAAGTCTAATGATATGATGCCACATGAAAATATTAAATAAAAAACCTAATGTTTTAAAATTAAGAAAACAAAAACTAAAAAAGAGTAAAGATTAATTGAAACTCGAGAAACAACAAAAGGACGGAGTCGGAACCACCATCCACCCTCCATCCCTCCCTCCTTCCCACTTCAGTACAACAAACACCACCCCTAGCCACCCATCCACCCACCACCACCCCCGAGCACCCCCCAATATCGCAACCCCACCTCTTACACGGAAGAAATTCAACCAAAAAAGGATTAAAAATATTCAGATTCCAAAAGCAAATAAAAAGTTTGGAATCAATTGGGTAGAGATAGTCAAAAGATGAAAAATGAATTCTAGGGGAACCCAATTGTGGAGCCAAAAATAATACAGAAAAATTATTGAACTGACTTGTGGAGTTTTGCTCACGAGTGACGAAGATGCACACGACCCACATTCATTCTGCACACGGTTTAATTCTTAAGAAGACCTGAAGTTGCCAACTACGACTTCTCCAAACTTTCATGCCCATGCCAAGGAGGTATTAAAGATCGGATTAATAGTCACATCCTATCTTTAAAGCTTTCTTTATTGAAGGCCAACTCAATAATGAATCAGCATCAAATCCAATCAAGGATTCCACGAGATAATTTCAAGATATTATTAATTAAATAATATCTTCAGGATTATTTCTCAAGTGGCTGGCTATGTTCTAATACATCCAACAAATGACACATCAACGGGATGTCGAAAAATGGCATGGCAATCCCTATGCATGTGGCCAGCTATCTCCTTATAAATGGGAGCATTTTTGCTTACCTCGCTAAACTTTGGTGTATGTTCACCATACCAATCATCTGACACATGTCCTTTCACTTAATCTTGGTTATTTTTTTTTTCAAAATTGAAATAGTAACATTTAATGTGAAAGTTCACTGGAGTTAGGTGAAATGATACATGGCAAATGATTAGGTGTATGGTGAGCATACACCATAGTTGTGGTGGTGAACAAAAATCCACCCCTAATAAATACCTCATTCTCCACCAAATTTTGGTAAGTTTTTGCTACGCAATTAAGCCCTAAGACTCTCTCTCTTTTCAGAAAACCTGACTTAAGCATCGAAGATCCATTAGCCAAACTCCCCTCGCTCCATTACATGGACTCGTGGCTTTGGTCTTTGATCAAAGGTGTTTAATTGTTTTGAAGGTAAAATTCGTCAAGAATGCAGATATCGGATTTTTGCTACAACAAATCAATACTTTCATTGCGAGCTTGATTTAATTCTTGTAGAAGGCTCTTGCAATTCCTTTCGAAATTTCTTACCCCTTGATTTTCTCACATGCTCATAGTCTCTGAATTTTTTGATGAAAAAAAAAAATTATTTGATTAATCTTTGAAGAAAAAAGACAATGACAAGAAATTCTGAAACCACGATAATAAAGATGTTAATTGTTCCAACGTTCATATCTAATGAAGAAAAATCCGCTCAAGAATCTCGACACTCCGCTCCAACTGAATCATGCAAAGTCTATGAAGAGGATATCGCCTTTGACTAAGGTGCAGAACGTGAAGGCTAAAAAGGAGAAACTTGACAGGAAAATGAAGTTCATTCCCAAGAAATTGTAGCAAATTCATATCCCACTCAAAAAAATCTTGGCTATGGTCGGTGAAAGAATCACAATCCTCTTGGATTCATTCTCTGATCATCGGAGGTTCAAAGAAAGTGTTGTGATTGTTGGTAAGAGTTAGCTCCATGCTCAAAGATGTCTTCTTTTTTTGTTTTTTTTTTTTTTTTTTTCAAAGAATTAAAGTAGAAATTTGGTAATTTGAAGGTTTGGAAGGCTAGAACTCTCGAAGAGGTTTCCTATAACATAGAAAAAAATTTATACATGAGGAATTGGAGGAGGAATTTGGACCGTCTCACCTCGAGATTTGTGTGTTTGGCAGCGAAAATAGCTTGGTAACAGAAAAAGTGGCTCATCATTTCTTGTACACATGCGAAGCAATGTCTCCCATCATTGTTGTCACTACGACATAATTTTCGAGGTTGCGCATTTGAATTTGGAACGTCTCTACTACTTTGCAATGATAACGAGGCCAGATTGCAAAAGAATCTTAACCGGTATGTATTTTGATATATTCCATAAGATATGGTCTTTGGATAGCTATCCATCCTCAAGATGAACACCTTTTTAGATACATAGTTAGGGGCAATTATGGGATAAGGATTTTCTAGGGCCAGAGGAAGGTGGATCGGAATACGTACACAGACCCAACATCTCCGATCAGATTAAGTTACTCAAATAGACCACCGATCCCACCACATCCTACTGTGCTTCGGAAAGGTAGGCTCTTCACCCAGATTGACCATTCTTATTCCACAAGATACGAAAACCTTAAGGATCAGACGGTTTCCTATATTCTTGGAGATTCTTGCAACCTAGAGATTGACATGCACTGCAAGTAATCACATCTCTAAGAGGACATAATATCTAATCCTAGATTCCTCTTAGATTATGCCAATTTAATATGGATTCTATATCCTAATAGATCCCTTTCCCAACGAATATAAATACCCTCATCTAGGGTTTTATCTTTGGTAACGCTTTCATAACGCACACTTTATTATCTTGCTCACTACTTGAATCTTAATACCGCTTACTAACTTGACCGTCGAAGAATCTTTAGTAGATACCTTATTGGTACTTTAGGTTAATCGTGGTTGTTTGTTCTTTTATAGGTAGTCGGGTTTGCCACAGGTCCTCTCTCATCTGCGGTGCTTAAATTTAGTTCCAACATGTCGTATACATTTACATCAAAAATGAAAACAACGAAATAGTTGTCAAACTGTGCCTTAACAATTAACATCCTTTCCACCACTGATTCCTCTGGCAGCAACTTCGTCTTATAGATACTCTCACAACAAAACAAGTCGGGCCTTAGTATTAAGGTGTCTTACTTGAGTTCACATCTATATATACATGTCAGGCTAGAGTCATATACTAATAAATCTCATAACTTTTCACAATTTATTACAGTTCATAACCCGGAAACCTAGAATTTTCGGGCACATGAAGATCAAACCAGAGGCAAGCTGTTCCAGCAAGACCTTGAAAAAGAGAGTAGCCATATTCGACCCCATGAGTGCGCCCTGCAGTCGAAAACTCTCCAGCCTTATGATACAAGAAGCTTGCAAATGCCTTTGCTCTCTCTTTGTATATGCTCTCTCCAGTCAGACGATACAGAGAAAGGAAGGCATAGGCATTCCCAGCCACACCGTCAGCAAGTCCTACCTTCTTCAGTAAACCGTTCTTCCACACAACTTCTCCTGCTTCTATTGCAGCATCACGAAATTCCCGATCACCTGGAAACACCTGAAGAAGAAAGGACAGGAACCGCTGTTAACTCATATTCTTGCAGACAGACAGAAAATACACACGTACAATGACCTTCTTTTTGGGCTAGAAAAACTTTGAGGATTTGGGATATATGTGAGAAGGTCGAGCATCACAAATAACTCTGAATGCATCTTGCAAAAAATTTAAATAGGTAATCGACAGACATCAACACTTTGAAGCTTGCTAAAGGAAAATGCTTCAGAGATTATATTTTCGGCCCACATTCATACACCGTTAATTTCTCTCCAAAATAACAGAAGTTTGGTTACCACATCAATTTCATTTGATCACTGTTATGGTAAAGGCTCATGCACTATTAGTACTAGCTCGTTTTGTTATAATTCAACAAGCGTTGTACATGATAGTAGCATCGAGGACTTACTCAAACAAAGTGAATACTAGGTCTCACTAAACTAAACGATCTTTGACTACCCACTGTGAGAATTGCATTAAGAAGAGTAAATTTATGAAAGAGCCACCACACGAACCTGAGATGCCTTGCACAAGGTTATGGCCATGCCAGCTGCACCATGAGACCACTGCACAAACTTGTCTCTAGGGTTTCCTTCACTTGAGGGGTAGTTTCCACTATGAGGGAACCTATTAGCCATCATATATCTAAGAGTTGCCTTCACATCTTCTGCATCCTCATTACAAAGTGGGAAGTGAAGCAGCACTTGCAAAATTCCGGCCATGCCATTGGCTGCCCCCAAGTACCTAGTCCCGTGCCATCTGTACATAAGCGGGCAGGACGGGATATGAGATGCGCCCGCCCTACCACCAGCTAACACAGCAACCACAACAGGCATTAGAAGATCACTTGGTAACTTGTCATGTCCAAGATACTTGTTTATGAACAAAGCTGCCCATAAAAACCCAGCTCTCCCGTAGAGAAGATCGTACGACATTCCAAAACCACCTTCCTCTGGCCCAACAGACAAGGCCTTCTCTTGTGCCATCTGTACAAAGTCAACCAAATAGGTATTAGCGAGGGAAAACAATGCAGAAGCTACAAATACGAGATTTTTTCATGTAACTAATTCACCACGTCATATCTCAACTTTTTTTTTTTTTTTTTGTCTTGAATATGGGAGTTATCCCAACAAATTGGTAGCAGACTAATTTATAGACATGTAATCTCACTTTCTGTTAGGGGTGAGCATTTTAGTGGGTTAACCGACCAACCTAACCGAAATGATCTAGCTTACTTGGGTTGGGTTGGGATCTCAGCTTTAAAAACTATTTTTGAGTGAAAACCCGACCAACCCGCTTATTAATAGGTAGGTCACATTGGGTTAGAATATTATTAACCCGATTGAAACTGACTTATTCATAAAATTAAATTCTTTAGCATACTTATACTCGATTTGAATGATGTAGTGTCATAGGTGGTGATTCTATACCACCAAATCCACATAATTTACATGTAATATAACATTGGCCTTGAATATTGGTCACTCGTATTCACAATAGAACTAAGAAAAAAATGCATTATGTCCAGCCCGTGGAACCCGTGCAACCCAACCCGCCTAAAATCATTCGGGTGAGTCGGTTTGTCTATTTACTTGAGTAGGTTTTATGGGCTCCAAATATACCAATCCAAACTTTTAGAGATGACGGATGGGAGTGCAACCCAAGCCGAACCAACCGATGCCCGCCCCCCACTTTCTCAAAAATAAATTTCACATGTTTTTAGTAGAGCACACAAAGAAAGTCATATAAAAACGAAAATCTCACCATCTTTTGTCAGGAAGTTTTTAATTGAATTTCTAAGTAATGTCATGTGGCGTCCAACCAACTCTTAAAACCGCAAATATGTTTCCACCTATCTACCTAAGCCTAGGTCCACATCAGGAAATTTCACATTGACCGCACGGGGTCAAAAGACTTCCACTTTTGTAGACGCGTCCACATATAATTTGAGAGTTTTGTTATTGGTACTCTAAATTATTATGTACACTATTTTTATTGTTTTAGTTTCTTTTTTTTTTTAATAAATTTGTAATAATATCGATAACAACACTAGAATTTTTTTTTTTTTTTTTGAACAAACGATATTATCTCTACTAAGAATAAGAGAATGAGCTTAACCTCACAATGGACTAGTAATAATGTGGTTAAAATTCGATTTTGGAGAGAATTGAACCTAACACCTCTCACTTACAAGTGATGAGAAATATTACTACACCGTAGTACTAAGTATTTTTAATGAATACGCGTGAATTCTAGGGTCCTCATTTGAGGTTGTGAGGATTCCTTAGTGCAAGCACTAGGTAAATCCCTAAACTGTTATTAATTAGCTCTCCTTTGAAGGATGCATATGACTAATTCCAAGAAAATACAATGACAAATTACAAGAACACAACCTAAAAGAAAAGCCAAAACTTTGATTAGACTTTCGAGGCAATCACTCAACTATTTCACAAAGTAGATGCTCCAAAGTCCAATTAATTAAAGAATTAAAACAAAGCAAGTTAGGTGATAAGGTTGTTTGGGAAGTTGAATAGAACATTGGCACATAGTTGGGGTTCATTTTCCGTACAACTAACATATCGGACTTTTGATGGTTTTGGCGAAAGAATATATATTTTTAAGAAAAGAGAATCAAATCAACTATTCTCCTTCAATCGATCTGATTACTTATTTTTAGGTATTTGATTACTCATCTTAAGGGAAATCTTGCAGTTTTTCGATTACTTATGTGTAAGTAAACGCATGGAAACGTTAAGTAATGAAATGACTAATGTACCCATATTTTAGTAAACGCATGGCACTCAAGAATTTAAATGATTCCAATACCTATTTTTAGTAAGTAAACATGCCCTTAAACATGTAAATAGACACTATTTGACATTGCTAATGAACTAAAATTTCTAATTAAACTATTCCATATTTGATAGGACGGTATTATCCACATACTCTTTTTTACCTTTTACACATCATTCTCAATTTTTGATCGTTGAACCAAATAAATCGAAGAGAATCAAAAAAAAAAAAAAAAATATTAACAAAGTAAAAAATAAAAAGAGATGTATAAATAACAACATCCATCTCGAGGTGAGTAGTGCTTATTCCAGTTCTGAGATATTTATCAAGTAACTATCCAAAACCAAATCTGAGAGAGAGAGCTTCACAATACTAATAAAAGGACACAGATGGGAATATGAGTTGGATATAAATACCTCAAGAAACAGGTTCAAATAGAGGCCACATCTTTCATGGTCCCCAATCAAACTAGCCACCACAGCTCCTAGGGCGTACACTCCTCCCCTACCACATAAAAAAGTCACGTGCCTGCATAAAAGCGACATTGCCAATCAATCAAAGTCACTGCTTACTTAATGACATTCGATAGTGATATCACACTCATTTCTCCTTCTGTGCGATCTATGAATCTCTTTTGATTTATTCAAACTGCGCATCCCCCTTAACAATAAAAATGGTTGTCGATTTTAGCACATAGGCATAAAATTTAAAACACACTAGATGAAATGAAATTTATATTTAAAATGTATCACATAACATACATTTAATAGTTGAGGACACCCAACCCCCAACTCACAAACCCAACTCATTCACACATTACTCATTACAGGTAATAGTACGGAGACCATCAATTTATATTATATTTTGTAACTCAGATGACGTGATTAATGATGATTGAATTATTACTTACAAATAATATAAGTTATCATAGTTTACCATAAGATTCTGTGTATTCTACGAGAGACGCGTTACCTATATCATGGCGTCTGGTCTAATTATACATTTGACACATATAAGTTTCACTATATGTAAGAAGAGAAATGCTAAGGAGGCTTTCACAAAAATAGATCTCTTTATAGATTCTCTGTCACCATATGTTTTTCCATTTTATAATGTTGACACAAGAATTAACGTTAAATTATAAGATGACAGAGAATCTATAGAGAATTCTATTTTGAAAGAATCTCTTTAACATTTCTCACTCGAACTGCCGCATGTTTGTTCCATGAAGGTTTCTCACTTACTTCTTTTTTGTTTTTCCTTTCATAAAAGGTCACTTATAATCGTTTGTTAAAAATAAAAAATTAGGGTAAATGACAAAAAACTACCTTAATTATGGATCTCACGACACTATTATACCTCATCTTTTAAAATTGACAATGTCATACCTCATCTTTAGAATTTGATCCAATGTTATATCTTCCATTAGTTTGGCGTGAATTTCTCAGTTAAATTTGACCCGAGAACTATTTTCTATTAAAATATTATTAAAAACTAAAAAAAATCATTTAATATTTTTAAATATTAAAATAATAAAAAAAAGTTAAAAAACAAAAAAATAAAAAAACCGTCAGTTCGTCCCCTTCCCCCTTCTTGCAACCCAGAAAAAAAAAAAATCAATTTGTCTTCCCCCCCCCCGCACTCACCCTTAGTTTGTCTTTCCCCCTCCCCAACCCCACCCCCACCCTCCTCTCCCCCACCTGAGCCCAACCTTCAACATTTAACAAAAAAAAAAAGAAAAAAAAAAAAAAAAAAAACCACAAGCCATCTTCATCTTCCCCGACCCCTCTTCCTTTCTTCTCCCCTCCCATCTTCCCTAAACCCTCCACACCCACCCTTGCACCCACAACCTGCAACCCAAAAAAACTCATATTCAATTGAGGTAGAATCGGAAAATCTTCGCCAGGCCGATTCCGCAGGTAGAGAAACTGGGCGCGGAAAAAATGGGGGGAATGGGTGTGGAGGAAAGAGGGTGGGTGCGAGGTTAGGTGCGGGGAGAAGAGGGGGTGGGGGGAACACAAATTGGTTTTCTTCTTTTTTTTCTTCTTTGCAGGAAGAGGGAAAAAGATGAAGATAAGGAAGAAGAGAGAGAAGGGGGAGGGAACGAATTGAGTTTTTTTTTTTTTTTTTTTAACTTTTCCTTATTATTTTTTTAATAGAAAATAGGATCCGCATCAAGTCATATCAACGTTTAATTCAGAAATTTACGCCAAGCTAACCTAAGGTACAATAATAGACCAAATTTTAAAGATGATGTATGACATTATCAATTTTAAAAAATGAGGTATGATAGTGTCGTGATCAATAATTGAAATAATTTTGTGTAATTTATCCTAAAAATTATTACCTGCTGGACGCAGGTGCGACGGCCCCGCACTTGTGGACGATATCAGCGCAGAGCAGCAAGTCCTGCCGGTTACCGGTGGCCTCATACGACCTCAAGCACGTAAAAGCCGTACCAAGGAGACCCGTATACACTGTCGGATCCAAAACCATACCCGTAGGCGTACCCGAACCATGTCCTCCTTCCCATGTAGCCTGCACCACCTATATTCTCAAAACCAAAAAAAAAAAAAAATTAAAGCTTTAATCTTTTAATCTTTAAAGAGCTGGGAAATTATAAGTAAGATTTTAGTTGATTAATTAATGATGGAGCTAATTAAGCAAGATTAGTTAAAAGTAAATAAATTGAAGAACTGAGGTGAATATGTACCTGATCCTTGAGAGCCACCGCCGCTATGAGAAAAGTCCCGCTCGGAAGTGACAAGTTCGGAGCCGTTGGATCAACCAAATCCACCCGTTCCTTGTTGGCATCTTCGTGGTCCTCCGGAGGCAACGCAAACTCCACTCCAAACGACATGTCGTTGCTTTCTCTCTCTCTGCTCTTGATTTTCCTTGTCGAGTATGGGTTTGAATTTAGGTTGGGAGAAACGCGCGTACAGCGGCAGATATGTAGAGGGGAGCGGGGAGAGGGAAATGTGTTGAGGTGTGATCGTATGGAGTGGCGGTGCACTGCGGAGATATGCTTCCCCGCGTACCGCTTAAGCTCATTGCCTTTTAGGATTATATTATATTACCGTTGGATGCATGTGATTCATGCTCCTCTTGCAATTTGAAACCGAGGTCTGCAACACGTAAGTCCTATTTTTATTAGAGAAATAATTCTATGGGCGTAGATTTTTGTGTTTTTTTGATACAATAATAAATCAGGGGTCGGTGGATATGGTTTGTTGTGGGGTCCAGATTTCGAAATAATTTAAGGACGTAGTTTCGCATGATTTTCATGTGATGTGAATTGACAATTAGAGGGGAAACAGAAGGAAACTAATTAAAAAAATATGAAAGTTTTGAGTTTTAATGGTAAAGGTAAAATAAAGGATAAAATGAATAGTATTAGAATTGATTTTTTTAGTGTAAAAATGTGATTTTTCGGTTAAAGTGAACAATACTTGAAACTTTTCGTTAAAGTACTTACAAACAAAGTGTATGTGAACATGACAAACATTTTGGGGGCCATACCTCCCAAATTAGGATTCTCTCTCTTTCTCTTGTCATCCCCTTTTATTCTCTTCTCTCACATTTTTTTACTTTGTTATTTTTTTCTATAAAAAAAATTAATATAAGATGTTGACGTACCTTAATCGTAACCGTTTAAATAAGAGATGAGGGAATGGAAGGGGGGAAAAAAAAGAGAACAGAATCCTAGTCTATACCTCCAACCCCCAAAAAATAGAAGAAAAAAAAAATTCATTGTAGCGAGAAAATAGATGGTACACTACATGTTTTTATATAAGTGATAAGAAATTTTATTTTTTAAGTTATTAACTTTTTAACACACATCACGTCATTTGTATAGTGACACATGATATACCACCCCGTGTATTGATCACACTAAAAAATATCTCCAAAAAATGGTCGGTGAATTTGTTTCAACTATATGACAGATAGGGTATGTCGTACTAAACTAAGGTCATCTCTAATCGAGGGCCCTCCAAGAAATTAATATTTTAATGAACAGTACAAGGCCATATTTGCCTTCATCTCCAACCGAGGGCCAAATGGCTATAGGGCTCGTTTTAGCCCCGTAACAAAAAACATTCTCCAACCGAGGGCTAAAGGGCTATAGGGCCAAACATAATTTATTATTTAAAAACTACAACTTAAATTCAAATCCAACGGCTAAAGCCATCTCCAACCCATGGCTGGTCAGAAGACTCGTTTTAGCCTTCTGACCCTCCAAGATATTAATATTTTAATGAATAGTAGAGGGGTCTCCGTCTCCAACCGAGGGCCAAAGGTTCATAGGGTCAAACGTAATTTATTATTTAAATTTAAAAACTACAACGATAACTGGCCCAAAAAACCAAAAAATTTAGAACTTAAATTTAATGAATGGTTTAGGTATTTATAGGAGAAAAAATAAATTAGAATTTTTAAGAATTTAAAAATAAAAAAAAAATTGGCCCAAAAAACCAAAAAAAAAAAAAAATTTGAATACAACGGCTAGCTGACTAGCCGTTGTAACCGACATGATTGCTCTATTTTCTGGCCAGCCCCAGGCATGCAGCAAGCCCTCTAGCCCTCTGGCCTAGCCCTCGGTTGGAGACAGTTTTCGGGCTATTTTCGGCCCTCTGGCCCTCTGGACCCGTCGGTTAGAGATGACCTAAGTGACGTCAGCTAGCCGTTGGATTTAAATTTTTCTTTTGCTATAAATGGGGCGGATATAGGGTTATAATTCACACAACTTTGAATTCAATCTATTTCAATTCAATCTTTTTCATTTCAAGTTTGCAATGAATTCCAACTTTGGATCATCTTCGGATTCCAACTGGGGTCCTCATCCAATTCCAAATTGGAAGCAAAATGGCGCAAATAAGACGAGAAGATGAAGAGTCTGATGAAGAAGTGCAAGTAAGGCATAACAAATAAAACAGAGCAACAGCCATCACTGCGGCCATGGTGTGTCAGCCAACTGAGGAACAACCTCAATGGGGCGGTTCTATTGCTGGTCGCTCTTACAAACCACGAAACATAGCGATGTCACATGCCAATCTGATGAACAACTACTTCAACCCCAACTCGGTGTACACATAAGAGGATTTCAAACGTCGCTTCCGGATGAGGCATCATGTCTTCGAGCGTTTACTTCGTGATGTCCAGCAAGTCAATCTATACTTTCGACAGAAGCAGGACAGAGCAGGCCGCCCTGGTTTCTCACCTCATCAGAAGGTTACTGTTGCACTCCAAATGATGGCCTATGGCTCCCCAGCTGATTCAATGGATGAAACACATGGTATGTCTGAGTCTACATGCCTTGATACTCTTGAACAATTATGTGACACAACTGTTCAGGTTTACAAAGACGAGTACCTCCGCGAGCCAAATCAAGAAGATCTGAATCGGCTCCTTCGTAAAAGCTGAAGACCGTGGGTTTCCGGGCATGATAAGGTCATTAGACTACATGCATTGGGATTGGAAGAATTGTCCCACTGGAAGGCAATGAGGCTTTAGCAGAAGGTCGAGAAAGCCCACTGCAGAAAAGTTATTTACCTTACACCAAAAGGCATACCGGAAAGATGTTGAGAGAGCTTTCAGTATTCTACAAGCACGGTGGAAGATCATCAGCGAACGGGTAAGAGGGTGGAGTCGAGAAAATTTGGACTCCATCATGATGTCTTGCATCATATTACACAATATGATAGTGGAGGATGAGTGAGATGGGTATATCGATGGAGAGTCCGATGACGACCAAGAAGATCCAAATAGGTCAAGAATGGGTCGTGCAAAAATATATGATGGGCCTAATTTGCCTTTCAATCCAAGAACCGGTAGTATCTCTATAAATGAGTACATGAGGCACTATAGAATGATACATTCTCGTGCCACAAACAAGTACCTACAACAAGATTTTGTTGTATATCTTTGGGCCAAAAGAAGCATGCAGTAGGCGTTTAAGTTTTATGTTGTTAAATGTTTTTTAAAATGTTGTTTAAGTTTCATGTTGTTAAATATTTTTTTTATGTTGTATAATTTGTATGTTGGTTAATGTTATTTAATATTGTTTCATATTGTTTAAAGTTGTTTCATGTTACTTAATTTAATTTAATGTTGTATAATGGCTTAGGAAGTTATAGGAAAAAATATAATTTAAAAAAAAATATGAAACAAATTTTGTGAAATAGAAGTTATAGGATAAAAATAGAATTTAAAATAAAATAAAACAAATTTTGTGAAATAGAAGTTATAGGAAAAAATGGAATTTAAAAAAAAATGAAACAAATTTTGTAAAATAAAAGTCATAGGAAAAAAATAGAATTAAAAAAAATTGAAAAAAGAAAGTTATAGGAAAAATTTTGTAAATAAAAAATAATAATAAAACTGTAAAAAAAAAAAAATAATCAAATGCAACGGCTAGCTGATGGCATTTCTGTCGGTTATAACCAATAGGAATACATTTATATTAAATAATATAAACGTATTCAACCAATAGGAAATATGATTTTTCTGGCCAGCCCTTCAGCCCTCTCCGATTCTGTAGGGCCCTCTCAGATTCCACAGCCCTCTGGCCTAACCCTCGGTTGGAGATGATTTTCGAGCTATTTTCAGCTCTTTGACCCTCTGGACCCTTCGGTTGGAGATGGCCTAAGGCCAACAAAAGCAAGACGCATCCTAAAATTAATAAGGATGCAAAGATAATGGAAATTGATAAACATACACTCATATTTAATTATGCTCAATAGTTTCGTTTAATTTATTGAATTTGATAGTTAAAAATAAAAAAGTAATGTGTGACAAGCTAAAAAAATATCTAAAAATCACATCTCAAATATAATTTGTGGAGAATATACGAGTCTCGTTGTCCTAGACTTGACCACTTACCGTTCAATCTTAATTCAACAATGAAGGAGAAAGTACAATAAAAATGTTAAACAACCACATACGGTTGGATTAAGATCGAATAGTGAGTGACCACAATTTTCTTAACCATGGGGTTTAAGAAAACAGGCCTGGAGAATAAATTTGATGCAACATCCCTTCATTGTCCGGCAGTTGCGAATATGTTGGACAACCAGACGTAAGGCCCGGAACTACGAGGATTCAAATCTAATATATTCTTTGCAGCCAGCTCCCCTATTTCTCCGTTTACGTGAACACTGCAAATGGCATCTGTTGGATTGTGTTCCAAGCCTTCTCTAACTGACCTGCTCAACACAAAATGCCAAGCCAGCAAGCATAATGCTCCGATCTAGGAGCAATGCCGTCTCTACAGACCATCGAGCCAAGGAACTTCAAGCTCTCGTTCACTTTCCCTGCATGAGCACAAGCAGATAACAAGCGAAGATATGTTATACCGTCTAGTTCTAAGCCACAGACCGCAATCTGGTTGAAGAAATCAAGAGCTTTCTCATAGAGACCATTCTGTGCAAAAGCAGCAATAATGTTGTCCCATGAACGAGGTCTGGAAGCTCAATTTGTTTGAAAACTCACACGGCATCAATGATCGCACCACATTTGCTGTACATGGTAATCAAAGCGTTATATAGGGAGAGGTTTGATTCAAATCCATGTTTAATAATGAGCAGAAGAGCTTGTCTTCCGTTTTTAAGCGATGCAAGACTAGAACAGGCAGCAAGAACGGAAACAAGGGTCCATTTTTGTGGATGCAGACCAATCTCAAGCTTTTGTGCATAGCCTGTAGATGAAAAGGCATTTCAGGGGACAAGTGATTAGGACAATGCCTTAGAAATCGACACAGACACAACAAACTAGTTAAGCTTTCGATAAACATTTGAAGGAGAAAAGGAAAGCCTGCTAAATTAGGACAATGGTTTAGAAACTCGAAGAACATTTCCTGAGCAGTGAGCACATTAGACATGGAAGATGTTGACCTAATTGAAGTACTGTGAGAAGTGTAAGCAAATCAATGTCGTATTAGGTAAGGATTGGAGCTGTAACGTTGTCACTTACGTCACGAGTGCAAGTAGAATACCCTACTAAGAAATTTTAAGATTCCTCCAGATTGAAGAGTGAATTGCACTGAATTTGATCAAATAAAGCTCTGGCATCTTCCATCTTTCTCTCCTTAGAACAGACCGTGAGCATAGCCGTCATTGCAACCGCATTTTTCTCCGGCATCTGCTCGTACAATTCCCTTGCTTCATCAAACTTGCCGTTCTCCACATACCCACTAAACAGCGCTGTCCAAGAAACAGCACTCTTGCGAGGCCTGCAAACAAACAGTGCTCCATCTCTCCTGTCTTCGCGTACCCATCAATCATTGCAGTATAAGAAATCACATTCCTCCTCGGCATGTCTTCAAATATCCTACTAGCTTCCTCCAGCCGATCATATTTCACAAACCCCGAATCATAGCATTCCCAGAAGCGACAATTTTTTCGGGCATCTGTCGGAAGTACTTGAAAACGTCATCGACCATCTCATTCTCGACGCATCGGCTAACATGGAATTCCAGGACATCACATTCCTAACAGGCAGCTTCCGTTTCCCCCAAAAGACCCATTTTTCCAGTACCCAGTAACTACTACGTCTTTTGTGAGCAATTCATCGAACTACTGACGGGCAGCTTCAACTATGTTTGGTCATTGGTTTAGGTTCGATGGAGTAACGATTGACAGGCCAATTTTAGTCCATAGAAACCTAAATTCCAGTATTCTACTTTGTTGGATCACAAATTGATATCAAATTATAAATTACCAACCAAAGCGCGCACACCCATTTCAACGATTCAAACATTCATCTTCAATCATCCAACGCAAATTACCTAAAGATGGAACACGAAGAAATAACAAACTAGACTAGATTACGACGAAATATTGTTCAATAGCGAGGCTGCAGACAACCAAATGAACAAAAAAACGCAAATTAAACACTTCTCTAGGTCGTTCATATTCTACGAAACAAACCAACCAAAAGCAACAGCATATCTTAAAGATTGTTTTGCCTATAACCATAATATCTGACTACATCTTGTACCAAACCCTAGCCACCTATCATCCTATCACAAAAAACACCGCCCTTCTGTCCGCGAAAGCATTATACATATCAGCCTTCATTCCCATCTGCAGCCACCACAATTACCCCGCCGTTGCAAGGCAGGCGGGTCACTTAAGCACGCTCACCCCTGATCCTCCTGGCAAGCTGGATATCCTTCGGCATGATGGTAACCCGCTTGGCATGGATAGCGCAAAGGTTGGTGTCCTCAAACAGACCCACCAGGTAAGCCTCAGCAGCCTCCTGCAGTGCCAGCACTGCGTGGCTCTGGAAACGCAGATCAGTCTGCAAACACAAAATCCAAACAGAAATTCATGAATACATTCACTTCGAGGTACATTATCAAATCGACTTAACAAGTTACAAACAATAAACACCTTGAAGTCCTGGGCAATTTCACGAACAAGCCTCTGGAATGGCAGCTTCCTGATCAACAGCTCAGTACTCTTCTGGTACTTACGGATTTCACTGCACAAAACATTCCAATCAATACATAATTCAGACTAAACTACATACCCATCAAGAAACAACACCGAAAAACTTTAGCAACAATGTACAACAAAAGAAAGAGGATCAATTGACTTACCGAAGAGCAACGGTACCAGGGCGGTATCTGTGGGGCTTCTTGACTCCTCCAGTGGTTGGTGCAGACTTACGGGCAGCCTTGGTTGCGAGCTGCTTCCTGGGAGCCTTTCCTCCAGTTGACTTACGAGCAGTTTGCTTGGTACGGGCCATCTAAATACACACAGCATTACCAAGGTCAGTATATATTTAATCACAACCACCCCTTTCATTTTACCAAAATCATACCCTCTATTTGTTCAGCCAAAATTATGAAACAAATTTTCCGAGCAACCAAACATACCTTCCACAGATACGGATCTAGATCACGTTTACAGAAATCGAATTAATAAAATTAGGTTTTTCATTAATCCCAAATTATTAGCCAAACGAAAACCCACAAGCCCCAAAATATTTTCATTCAAATACGGAAAAACCCTAAATCATAACACTGAAATATCATAACTAAGTCAAATCTTCAGATCTTCACATAAATATACGTTAGCAATGTAAAACCCTAAATCACAAACTAAATCTCCGATAATATATTTTTTTTAAATAAAACCCAAAATCCATATCAAAATAGAAAGAAAACGGAATCGAAAATGAAAAGCAAACCCTAATTCACGTTAGAAAAATTAATTACATTTATAAAAAACTTTGAACAAAATTCATACCTCTGCTTGCTTCGCGCTCTGTTCGCCTCGGTCTTCTCTTTCTTCGAACGAACAAAAGTTTTGAACGTTCAACAGGCTAAGGCGTATATATAGGCTGTGATTGTGAAGTGGCAGGGGATCGGACGGATGCAATTCAGTATCCGTGTGTTTTCTCTTAGTTGTATCTAACGGTCAAGGAGGGGCTTAGTTGTGTTTTCTCCCTTTGAATGTCCGGTTGTGATTTGATTTTACATTGGTGACGCAGATCGCTATTGACTAATACTGGATTCCTATTGGCCGACATCTTTTCATATGGATGCAAACTTGTGTAATATTTTTGTTTTAAACGGGGAGTTGAATTAACGTTACGTGAGAATTTTTAATTTTAAAGTTTATATTATATTGTAGCTAGCTTGACTTTTGAGACGGTGCGATTCCAGGTATAGAACCTCCATTCAAATTCGAACTCTCGCTAATCCATTTTTTTTAGCGACTAATTTTGGGTTGAAATAATATTTGACTCGGAGTAGAAGTACATAACCGCCTCATATAATGTCAAGTTTTGTAGTGAGATATCAATCTATCAACAATGTGTTTGAAATAGATTATGTATTTAAAAATAAAAATAAAGACATTCTAAGTTCAAATTCTTTATGAACCAAACTACACTCATACTATCCATTCGGGTGGGTTTGGAGCAATGATTTCTGTGTGGTGGTGGCAAGTTTTGCAGACAATTACGTCTCACTCAGTTGTATGCGTTTTATGCAAGATCTAACCTTTGTAAAAATCCATTTTGCTTACCATTTTGTAGGGCCGTCTCTGAGATTTCGAGAACCCTATGCGAAATTCATTAAAAGGGCCCTTCTTATAAGACATCTTAGAAAAAATGGAACAATGTATTGATGCTAAAATGCAATATTGAAATAAACTTTAAAACTAACTAACCATCTGTTTCTAAATAATAAATATTATTAAATATAAAGAAAACTACAAAGTAACCATAGCACTTATAATTAACAATAAGTTCAATCTAAAGAAACCAAATAAACAAAACTTAAAAAAGTCTAGCATTGAAGTTTCACTTAAAGATGGCTCTTCGTGCATTTTTTGCTGCAAAATCATCAATTAAACCTTCATAATCAATTTTGTCTAAAAAAATCACTTTCAATCGATATCAAAGCAAGTTCATTTAACCTTGCCTACAATATGGTTGACCGCAAGTATGATTTTAATAACTTTAACTTTGAGAAACTCTTTTATGCAGATGCAACAGTAATAAGTACAGTCAACAAAATTCTGTATGTAATGCTTGCAGTCGGGAAACAACGCATCATCTCTAGGTAGTTTAATATGTCAATGGATGTCTTTATTTCTTTTGCCAAACGCTCTTGTAAAAGCTTAAACTCTACTGATAATGCATCCCCATCAACATCAAAGAGCTCATCTTTCTTGAGAAAGTTTTGAAGTCGATTACAACAATCTTTCAATTTATCATTGTCTATTGAATTCAATCATTCTGAAGTGAACAAAAACCCAAATATATCATCATACGCTTGATATTCTTCAAACTTTTTCTTCAGTGAACCGATAGCTTGATCTATTATATACAAGAAGTAATGAACCCTAAAAAATTTCTCTGCTGATTGTTCAGCTAGTTAGGATGATTCACCTTCAATCTTATCAAAATGTCTTTTTCTACAAACTTGACGCTTTTTTGGAAACACAGGATCAATTTCCATTTCAATGGCAAATGTTTTAGCATTAATCATAGTCTTCGCAAACCCAGTTTCTTTGTACTTTTTAAAATAAGCGATCAATCCTTGTACTTTTTCTATAGCAACATCAGTAAGTATGTCTTTAGATTGCAAATCTTTGCTAACCTCATTAACATAAGCTATTTGCTAACCTCATTAACAGAAGCCAATATTTCATACCAAGTAATCGTGCCCAATAAAAACTCAAAATTCCCAATGTCGTATGTTGCCAAAGATTTAGATGCACTTCTTGTTACTAAGTCATTGTCACTTTCTGCTAATTGGAGTAAAGCTTTTTTTATTTGTAGAGATTGGGATTGAATTGCTTTAACTCTTGCAACACGGCTTTCCCATCGTGTGGTTGACAATGATTTGAGAGTTAGTCCTTTTATATTTTCTTGCAAAATCAGCCATCGTTTTGTAGAATTTGCGAACAAGCTATAAATACGTTGTACTGTTCCAAAGAAGTCTTTCGTTTTGCTATAAGAGTTTGTCATATCACAAAATGTTAAGACTATGGCAACCACATAGAGTGTACATTGCCCTAAGATTTATATTCAAAAGTCTCTTTTGTACACCTTGGTGTCTCCCTCTCATATTTGATCTATTATCATAACATTGCCCTCTCACATCGTCAATATCAAGATCAAGAACTTTTAATACATTATGCAACTCTTCAAATAGTCATTTTCCTGATGTGTTATTCACAATCAGATATTGCAAAAAATATTCTTCTACTGTTACTAGAGTATTGTTTATATCTACACATCTTATGATCAAGATCATATGTCCTTTGTGGCTAAAATTAGGAGTACAATCATGTATCACGATAAAATTTTTAGCTTCTTTGACTTTTTGACTGATTGCAGCTTTGATTTCACAAGATATCAATAATATCAACTCATTCTAGATGGTATGACTAAGATAATGATAACAAATCTCATTATTTTGGAAGCGTTGAAGATAATTCTTTATCAATGGATTAGATTCAACCATCATTTGAACTAGGCCCATAAATTTTCCATTACTTTCTTGATAAAGCGTATCATTATTTCCACAAAAAGCCAGTGTGTGTTTAGCTAAATATTTCACAATGGAAATCAACCTTCGTAGTAACTTCTTCCAATGCTCTTTTTCTTTCTTGATCTGGTCTTGCACAACTTTGTAAATTATTTCGTTTTTCTGCAATCTAGCATGCAAATCAATCCAAGTGGTCATGTTCAAGATGTGATCAAAACTGTTGTCATACTCTTTAAGCCTCACATTGAGATGTGTCCAATCTTTGTAGCCCTTATTTGCTAATTGACCTTTGAGAGGCCTTTTCTTGAACAATTTACAACAAAAGCAAAACACTTTATCAACATTCTTTAAATAAACTAGCCAATCTTTATCATGTTTCTCTCCATTGGATAAGTATCAAGTGTAAAAGGCTGCATTAAAACGCCTATTAAACTGATCTTTAGAACCTTTCTCAATTGATAGATCTCTTGCATGACATTTGTCTACCAACAAATCAATCCATTTGGGATCAAGACTATCCCAAATTTGAGGATCATAAATGTTTAAGGGAATAGACTTACTCGGTTGATCAATGACAATAGGAGCATTCTCATGATTATCATTATCCTCAGGGTTGTCGTCAATTTCATCATTGCCCCAATCATCAACTAATTTCTCATTGTCATCCTGTTGTTCCGTAATTAAATCATCCACTGAACTTTGTGGTTCTTTTTCTTTCATAAAGAACCTATCAATAGCTCTTTTTTGAGACTGAGTCAATTGTTCAACTTTTCTTTTTCTTTGACACTTCAAGTAGCCAAATGGATATTTTCTAGTAGGTGCTATCTTTTATATCTCAAATAAGATCACAATAAAATTATAGTAAGTATGAACAATGAAAACTAATAGTCCGTAATGTGTGTGTCTAGCAATATTTTGTGATTGATCTTCTCTTGATTTTGCCCTAAAAAGTACAAAAGAAAAAAAAAATCATTATAGATGAGAAATACCCAAATCTTCAAATTTCAAGTCAATATACTTAAATTAGTAAATATCTTACTTTGATCGAAGTCTACATCATTCTGATCAGTTGATTAGCTTTGCCCTTTTTGCTAGATTAGCTTTGCTCTTTGGTAATTATTATTTTATATAATTTCTTACAGATTTTAGGTAGTAGTCTGATGACTTTTTGTTTTATTTATTTGATTAGTATTTCTATATATTATTTTTTATATTATTATATTCAATAAAATTATTTTTTGGGGGCCCCCAAAATTTTGGAGCCCTGTGCAATAGAACTGGTCGGACTCCTCAAAAACCGGCTCTGCCATTTAGTATTGCATTTTTAGTAGTATTTATCTTCATATGTAAGTGAGAGGTCTTAAGTTTGAGTCTCACTAAAACTTGATTCAAACCAAATTATTATCGCTAGTCTATTGTGAGAATTGGCTTATTATGAGAGTTATCACATGCTCTACCCATAAAATTAACAATATCCTATGCATTAAAAAAAAAAAATCATTTCCCTGTGTTGAAGATCTAACAACGATTTTCCTAATGGAAGGAGTGCAAAATTGACCAAGAGCTCGTTTGGAAGTAACTTTAAAATGACTGGAAGTGCTTTGAAAACCAATCTATTATAAAAATGCAAGTGAATTGTAGAAAAAGCACTTGAAGTACAACAAGAAGCACATAACTGATATTTATTGCAAAAAACACTTAAAATGTTTTTTGAACCCAAAAAAGGGTTTCAATCATCTCAATAACACTTCCAAATGAGTCCTAAATCCACTGGTACACTGTATAGCCAACAAAGTTGTGTTAACTACGGTATTATTAATACACTGAATAAATAAATTAATAACAATGAAGGTGTTTAAACAAAATATAGAGTACAAAATAGAAGCCAAAAACTCAAATCACAATGTGGAGTTGAAAAATTAGGTTGCTGATTTGTTTCCTCATTTCTTCATTGGTGATTTGTGTTTTTAGTGACTTTCCATTCGTGGGTAATAAGTCTTTGTCAAGAGTTAATGTGTTCAGTTTTTCTTTTTTAATTTCTGTTATGTGTGATTCTGTGTCATGTGATTAGAGGTTCCAAAAGAGAAACATTACTTCTTTTATTTGGTCAGAGGAGTGGGGAGGAAGTTCTGTTCAATTTTGGTTTTTCCGATGGCTTAGGAAGAAATTATGTCACTCTGATATTGCAGGTGGACAGCTTGCAAAAATTACAAGGTATACTACAATCTATACTTCTTCGGTAGATTTGATTCAAATTGATAGATTTCGGTAAGAAATGAACTTTTATCTTTTCTTTCAGTTAAGGACTCTTAGGACTTCAAATTTGTAAAAGATGTGAATATTATAACAATGGCAATAGAACCGCCAATCCATATGATTGTAAACAGATTTCAACATATAACTAAATACTATTGCATATCATATGTATTTAGAACTTTTCACATGTTTTATAGTGAGTCCTAAATCCACTGGTACACTGTGCAGCCAACAAAGTTGTGTCAACTACGGTATTATTAATACACTGAATAAATAAATTAATAACAATGAAGGTGTTTAAACAAAATACAAAGGACAAAATAGAAGCCAAAAACTCAAATCACAATGTGGAGTTGAAAAATTTATCTGAGATCCACTGGCCTATTCAAAAGCTTGAACGAGAACGTAAAATCGACGTCACGAATGGTTAAAACTAATTTAAATTTTGTATCACTAGCTCATTTCATTTTCTTTTACAAAGGTATATGCAACTATATGCAATTCCAAGGATCAGGCACCTACCTAAACACAATAACTCCACCATTAAACATCAAGAAGACACAAAGGCCTCCCAACATTTTCTCTATATTTCAAGCCTATCAGCCGATTTGTATCTTCTCAACCTCCGACCCGAGTACGCCAATTAATTCATCTGTGCTGTGATCGCACGGTGACACACCGGATCCACGAGACTTAACCCCAGAATGCTGCTATACTTACAATCTAGCTTTGATATCTCATTCACTAATCATGTCTCGACAAGGTGAAATAAGTCGGAGACGCTGAGGTGCTTCGCAAGCCTCTGGACAGCAGACCGCACAACTTCAGAATCTGGAGAAACTGAATTTGGGAGAAGAGGAAGGCAAACCGGTAAATGCTGCTCGCTGTCTTCAGGAGGACAGAAGAAATAAAGCACTGCTCTGCAGAATATAAATCTGGAAGTAGGATCATCGTGTAAGCATTTCCGCTATTTTTAACTTTTAACCAACAAATTAAAAGAACCAAAGACAATTGCTATTATTGCATTTCCTATTATAAAGGCAAATGCACACCCCAATCAGGACCAAGTCATGAAAACAAGTAGGATCGCAATAACACTAGGCATAACAAATTACGAGAACCAGATATTTGTTGCCTTATATTCCTTGGCAGGGTGGGGAAGATGTGTACCTCAGAATAAGTCGCCGCAAAAAAGGATCGGATATAACTTGTGCCCATACCAGATCCAGGCTTGTCGTTGTACAAAGAATAACTTCCCACTCAGAGAAGGCAGCAGAGAGTAGGCTTTCAGCATTGCTATAAACCTCCTGAAAGCAGAATAAATTAATTGGAACAACTACATAAAATGTATAGCCAGGACGTACAGCAGTCCTTGGAATTAACTTACTGCTTCGGTATCAGAAGAGGAGAAGCCAACTAATTGGACGAAAGCCGCCAGGGGAGCAGTCAAGAAAAAGGTAAACTGACTTCCATTTTGCGTTAAATCAGCATCAGCTGGATTTTTGAATGCTGGTCTCATAGGTGAAAGAAGCAGAGCAGCCGTCTCTCCTCTTTCCGCTCCATGTAAAACCTGAAATCATTCATCAGCAGAATGTAAGTATTTTCACTAACAAACACCACTAAGATGCAGATCGACTTTTTCCGCTGTCTCAAACATCAGGCAATGAAAAAAGACCATAGGATGGAGAAAGCTTCTCCAATCCCATCCAAATGGCCAAGAACCAGGAACAGAAGATGGCATCTGGGCAGGGAATGGGAGGGGGCAAGAATTACAGAAGTCTTTTCCACAAGTGCAACGTTTAGAAAGATTCACTAGGCATTGGCACTCCCTTGAATTTAGATGCCAAAACATATTTGAGCCAGAAAAGCATCAAGGTTGTTAGGGATGTACGTGCTTCCAATAACAAATACCAGGTAAAACATTACTGATTCCAGAAACTTGATAAGTTACTCTCAACATGTCAAAACTTACTCCAAGAACAAAGATATGTAGACCCCATAAAATGAAATTAAAACAATAAACATAAAATGTCTCTTTTTTTTTTTTGGGGGGGGGGGTGGGGGGGTGGGTGTGGAGTGTGGGTGGGGGTGGGGTTAAAGGAAAAAAAATCTGATTTGGAAACTACACTCCAATGTAAAAACATGCAACCACAGAATTTATGCACAAGTTTTGACAAACCTGCCTTGAATGCATGGCTGTTGTCGCTATCTATTACCAAGAAAAGAGGTCTACGAGTAAAAGGAATTATATCGCCGGGGTAAAGGTTATTCAAACCTGAAAATCAAAGAAAACGTAAAGGCAAGAACCAATAACACAGGGAAGCCAACAAATAAAATAAATGACTTAACAGAATACTGTTCACAAAATTGGCTAAATAAAACAAGGCAGCACATCGATGCATTACGGGAACCTACCACCATTTCCCCTAGGGCCAAACCATAGATATTGATCATAATAGCCACTTGACTCTCCCTTGTTATTTATACGTGATTCAGGCAGAAACTTGTTCTGATCTTGGAGAGGAACTTTGTTTTTTGAGGACTTCTGTGATCCCCCAGAACTGTACACCTGACTAGTATTACTTTGATCAACCTTCCCTGCACAACAGATCATCAAGTTCACTAATCTGGGATGACAAAACATGATGATTGATGAGTTAATATTTATCCAACGAAACCAAATTTAACCTGAGGCTGACAGATACACTAGCATAATACTGTCCAGAGGGAGCTCCTCACAAATTGTAGCCATCACCTGCCGATGCATCATTAGAAACTCAGCATTGGCAACTAAGATTAATTAAAAAGAGCATATGTATGTATATGATAGGTTGAAAATTTTATTATCTTCACACTGGCTAAAAAGCAACCAATATTTGATGGTCCCACACTACATAATTGCATTAGGACATTTTTACCCCATTATCTATTGCAGGTACATGAACGAACAGTGCAACTGGCGATGCCATTTTACAAACAAAAACATAAAGAACACCGCATGATAAAGCTGACTAAAATCACTAAGCTACATACAAATATGACAGGACACTGTGCGACCGAACATGCAAATAAAGGGGTTGTATGCCTATATTTGGCCTGAAAAAAGAAAGGGGTTGGACACATCTACGACAAAGCTTCAACATTATGGGCCAATTTCAAAAGAAACAAAAAATAAGAAGACTGGGGTTCACTTTGTAGTACAAAAAATTAAATAATAAAAAGATTCTTTCTGTTTTCCCTTTATGGTAAAAATATACTTCTCGATGTTTTCGTCGACCAAAACTCTCATTATAACAAGGAAATGGAGACCAAGGGGCTAGGGCATTCATTGGCATTTCAAGTTTTCAACTAACGTAGTAGGGGCTAGTAAGACATGAAGGCTCACAGTCCAGTGTTTCTTTAACAAAGCAAAGGATAAAACTATATATAACTAGTTTTTCAAGATTTTTGTTTCATTTACTCTTCTTAAATTATTTGAACAATTCAAACCAAAATAGAAGTGGGGCTTTGATCAAAATTTCATGAATAGTCCTTAGATGAGCCATACCTTTTGTAAATTATTTAACGTTTTAATTCTTGTGTCCTATATTTTGGGTTTTTCCATTTCCCTTGTCAGTTTTCTATCATTTTGAATGTTGCATATTTCAAGCATAACAGAACATGAGTTTCAAGGCTCTAAGCAGGTCCCTACAGTTCCAGAGACAGAGCCCTCAAATAACAAATATGATAAACATATGGCCTTAACACTTACCGCTATCAAATGTGTCACAGATGGACGATAGATAACAGCTTTCCTGGGATTTGGTGGTAAACTTGGATCAGTCATGTCCGCAGCCAAGTTCAAATCAATTACACCAGATGCCGCAGAAGCCCCAGAGTGTTCAATAAAAACGCCATTCTCCTTTGGTTCAACTGGTCGCTTTTGGTAGAAAGACCCACTTGGCTCCCATTCCAAACATTGCAGCATTCGGAAAGTGTCCAATGTAAGTTCAGCAAATTTGACCTGCAAGTCACAATGCATGGACATTCACATACCTTTTCCTTTGTGATGGCTGTATATTACTATCGATTCTCGAATGAATTAAAATCAATGATTAAAGATGTGAACGGTTATTTATTTTTACCTCATTACGGTGATAGCTTGTCAACAATGCATCTTGAAATTTTAAAACTCTCTTTGCATGGAAACGAGTAACATATGGAAGAGATGCTGGATTTGAATCAAACAAGGTGGAGTATCGCAATGGCCTGACATTCATAAAGGCTGTATCAACTTTCATAAATCGAGCAATTTCTTGCACCACTAGCCTCCATTCTTTAAAATTAGTGTCCTGAGAAGAGATAGCTCAAATGTCCAAAATCATGCAGGTAAAGCCAGGAAAGAACTTTGCAAGAAATTAATCAAGGAATACTACTACAAATTAACTATTTGAAGTTACAACTGAGGCATAAATAAAAGTTTGCACATATATTAGCTGTTTGAATTGTGACATAAGTAAATGCATACATAGTCCTTCAGTAAAAAATTGATTTAACTTTGGGATGTAGGTTTCAGTTGCTTCATTCATGAATCTTTTCAAAGAGTACAAGCAGAAAAACAAATGGGCTTTGGTGACTTGCAACTTCAAATTGCTTCGTCTAACTACTTAGTAACTCCGGAGACAGTTGTTGGACCTCAAAAGATTGGCCACACCTAAAACTAACCAGTCCCTGTGTATCAGCATAAATTCCACTGATTCCACCCTAATCCAACTGCTTCTGTCAGTCACTTTGCCAACTTGTATCTCAATGCTTTGCTTAAAATTAATTGTGATCTATAGGACTGGTGCACCAGTAGTTGAGATTACATATCCAGAAATCACATATCACTATTTCGAGGCAAGCCCACCATACTGTGTATATATCATGCGATATCATTCAGGGTTTGTCCCTGGTACTTTCACTTTGATCCTGCTCCCCAATTATCATCCTTCGTATGTATGAGATGCTAATTTTAGTCTCAACTTATAAAACTTTAAAGCTAGACAATTTGTACTCAATCTGAACTTCAATCATATGCCATAAAAATTCACATATGTTTGAATTAGCTACCTTATGTGCATGCAGTCAGAGAGAGAGAGAGAGAGAGACTAAATTGTTAATCAGATTTATTTATCAGCTAATAATTGTTCAAAATCACCAAAAAGAACCAGCACAAGTTTCGATTCAAGAGTGAGTTTTCTATATGTTCTCTTTTGCCTCGCCCCTCAACATGATGTGGAATTCAGACCCACCTGAGCCGGTGAATTACTCAGCTGGCGGTACCACTTTCATTAATGAGGAATTCACATCTCCTCTTCAGCCATTTCTCATAACAGCATGGCAACACTCGACACACTCGGATCTAGTTTACGTGACAAGTCCTTTTCACTTAATAAAATGACAATTAACAAAAATGTAGAAATGAGTCTTCGCTTGAAAACCGAAGACCCCAGATTGCATATATCAAAAATGCAAATCAAATTTCAGAAACTGCACTAACAAATCACACAAGGGGTGTGCTATCCACACACCTTATTTTACTTCTCACACACCCCTTGATAATTTATGTCTGTTGATCTTCTTCAATTCATCCGATTCGACAGCCAAAAATTAAAAAGGTGAGTGAGAAGTAAAATGGGATGTGTGGATATCACATCCCATCACACAATTGATCCAATCACAGCAACCACCATAAAAAATTGTCCATAAATTTGAGAAAGATTTTATCTTGGACTTGTTAGTGCTCTGTCTCTCCTAGAATAGAAAGGACTCAGTCAAAATCTCCTAGTCACTTGTATGATTCATTGGTTCTCACTTCTCACTTTCTTAGAAACCAAACAAATCCTAATGCGCAAAAAAGAACGAGAAATTACCCGAAAATTGGCTTTGCAGTTGTCAACAAGCGATTTGAACCGCTCAGCAAGAAGCTGAACTGTCTCGGTCCGGTTCAAAATCAACGAAACGAGCAAAAACCGAGCGTAGAACCTCAGCTCCTTGAACCGGACTCCGATATCCTTCTTCCCAAAACCTCTGGAGCCGGCGGAGCCATCGAAGTAGTTGCGGCTGAGAATGGCCTCGTAGAAGACGTAGGCCTCGATGAGGAATCGGGCCTCGCTGGTCCGCATATACTGGCCGAAGTAGAGCTGGCCGATCCGGCTGGCGATCTCGCCGATTTCCCAGCGGTTCAGACCGGCGCCGACAAGCTTGGAGCGGTTCTCCTGCTGGTACTTCCAGAGGCGCATATAGGCCTTGAAGACCTTGTGGAAGTAGTGCTGGTTGGGGAGGCGTCCGTACGCCGGCACGTCGCGAACCCTAGCGAACTTCCGGTCGGCGCCTTCCACCAACGCCCGGAACGTCCGCGTCACGACGTCGTTTTCGGACATGTGGCCGCGTTAAATCCGCTTGGGAGCTTGGGTTTCAGTAATTACAGTCCCCGGAGGTCATCGGAAATGGTGTAGTAGCGTTTATATACCATACACGGACAGGCTATAGAGAGAGAGAGAGAGAGAGAGTGTGTGTGTGTTTCTGGCTTATATGAATATCTGCTTTCTAACATTAAAGATTTTTTACTTTATTTTTTGTTGGGATTTTGGGTTTTTAATTTTTGTTTTTTGGTCACTGAATTTGTGAAATACTATTGGCGGCGTGAGAGATTTTGTCTGATTTTGACCCGTGACGTGATTTTTTTTTTTGATCATTTTTTTAGCATAAACAGGAGTACACCCAGAGATAAATGTCTATTGAAATCAAAATGGTCTCTAGATTGGAGTTTGAAAAATATACATGTAAAGCTCTTCGATGACCATACAAATATTTGGTACGGTTTATTTTTGTGTTTACAAAGTGTTTATTGTAATATTAAGCATATCTCAATAAGTTGTGTTGATAATATTTGACAAATTCTTTCGAATTATTTATCAGATTATTTCAGTATATATCGATAGTCGTTGACATGTGCGCCACATTGTTTGGCTGACGACAAAAAACCCATCAAATGTTTGACGAGATGCCTCAACAGTGAATCAATTGAATTTTTTTGCGCGCTTCACGCTTTGTTTATGTCTAAAAAACTTGTACTTTTAGCACTATAACTTCCAAGGTTAGAATCTGACTCTGTCATTGATTACACCGCCAGTAAAAGTTTTATGTCAATATACCTAGGATATATGAATAAAATCTCTCATAGCTTTATTTTATAAATACGAAATAAGACACTATAGTGCACCTGTATTATACAAGTTGTTTTAAGTAAGGAGAGTTTTTTAGTGCTGAAGAATGGTTTCCATGTCCATGTGATCCTGGAAGTACAATTGTGGACTAAGAATTAACCTCCTCTTTTAATATGATAATTCATTTACCAAAACAAAAAATATCCTACTTAACAAATATATTTTTTTTATTATTTCAAAAAGTTCATTTGCTACTATTGTTGCTTAGTGGTATATACTGAATTAGATGGCAATATTGTGTGTTAGCCCATATCTCATATCTCGATGTATTAAAAATAATTCTTAAATGATTGTTGTGATATATAATAAAGATCACTAGTCTATTAGGCTATCTTTAACTCAAAGATCTAAAATCTTATAATTGGGTTTCGTATTTTTAAGTATTCATCTATACGTGTGCAGTTAAGTAGTTTTTTTCCTCTAATGAAAAGGAACCTATTTCACTTCCAACTTTATAATTTGTTAAACTTTTGTATTTCGTTGATTTTTTTTTTTGCTACTAATTTTAGAATTAGTTTGGTATAAGCTATCTTGGTACAATTAGTTTGGTATAATCTATCTTGTTTTATCCCAAAAAAAATAAATGGTAGTGAAATATGAAAACATTGAACTTTTTATGCATTAGATACGAATTTGTAGAGTTTGGGAGGAGTCTTCTTGTTGGATATGATTTGGATTATTAATAATGGTAGTTTGACGTTGTGTTTAAATTTGACTCGTTGGATATGTTATTACCGTTAAAATTGATTAAATTGAATTTAAATTGTTGGATTTAAGAATGGATGTAGCTGGACATGCCACACTGGATCAAAATCCAAAATACGCACCAGCCGCTCGATCTAAACGTCTCGCACATTTAGGCTGTTAAAATAGTGCTTGTTGTGTGCTCATCCGCATTGGATCTTTCGACCTAACTCCTACTGCAAGACGGCCTCTCGACCCAGTTGCTTCCTTATCCACCCGCAGGGGGTGGGAGTAAACAATATCAAATTCCCACTCTCAGTCGCATTGTAACCTTAGGCTTTGTTGATACCTTACTTCATCTAAACCCGACTTAATAAGGATAAATTCACTCTTTGACGCCAAAGGCTCTGAGAAGAGGAGAACGAGCAAAGCAGTCCAAGTGTACACAAAAGGTTGATTAGTCTGAATCTCAATAGAATCCAGTCATATGCTGAGTTGTAAGCGTTAACATGTGATTAGTCATTTCAACACGTCTAAACTAGTTGAGTAAATGCACATATGCACTTGCTCGTTATTTTAAAATGGTACACCTCCATTAGCTCAATAGATATCAAGTAAAATTTGGTGGTTTTGAATAAACTCTCTAGAAATTGATTTGGCATAAACCTAAGTTTGAAACTATTGGTTGTTAGAACTACATATTTTGACAAGAGATTGTCTTTATGCATTTCCTGGCAGGCATCTAATGAAGAGGGAGATGAGTAGTTGAATGAATGGTAGTTGAATGAAGGAATTGCGTTAAATTGAATGGGGGATATGAAATGGACAAGGAAAAAGCATCTCCTCCTCCTTTACTCTTTCTTTGGTCTAATCACTCATTTGGCTTTATATATGCACTTTTTCCAATTTTCAATGCCGGTCATTTTCTTATGCTTTATTAGGTGGACTCTACACATTTTCTGCTTCCTAACCTAACGCAAACCTTGGATCATATGAAACATGTTTCATACTTTGACAAAAACATGTCCTTTTTCACAATTGAGATCGAGGAAAAGACGACTGTGATGAACTTTAGATGGTCCTTTCCCTTCGTGACTTCATATTTCTCCATTGTTTGTTCAAATACCATCACTAAAATGCCTTCATTTACTTGACTTTTATTTACGACTTTCAAACGTTTCTCGAATCACATCTCAAGAGCTCGCGAATGTCCTTTTAAAGACTCTTCGGATGTTTGACATGGGACCTTTTTGTGCCCACTAAATTTTGATATATTTATTCTGCATATTTGGATAGCCCTTGACATGAAGCAACATCAATCTACATGGATCTCGAGAGGACTTAGTAGGGTTACTCTCATCACTCAGTAAATGTCGACATGGGCACTACATGCACACTACTAAAACAAAACAAAAAAAAAAATGCTAAACTTCAAAAAACCAAAAACAAATGCGCACTATTTCTTTTACAATAGCCCCCTATTATTAGATACCTTGATCCCCATTGTTTTGGAGCTTGGAAGGCCGATGACATACTTGTCAGTCAAAAAGAAATCCTTTAATTTAATCATAAATGATGCTAATTAAGGTGGATTATTATCAACATTAATTTTTTTGTACAAGAAATAACAGAGTGGTGTTCCATCAATCATCATAAATAAATATAATGGGAACATTACTTTATTGACCAATAAATTGATCTAGAGTGACTTTGCACAATTAAACAGAGTAAACACCTAAATAATTACCACAAGCTCAAGCATACAATCACCACTAGTAATGACATGTCACAATAAACAATAAACATAACATAGTTATACGGGAAGCAACTTGATTCCAAATGAAATTGTAGTTGATTAGGTAACTGAAAAGGCTACGTAGACACGAGTGGTGTGATCTCCCACTCCCACCAATGAGAAAAATAATTCAACAACTTAGTTGAGAGCTTTAGAAAAGATGCTAAAAGCAAGGGCCGTCCATAATGTCAATAAAAAAGTGAAAATTATTTGTGAGTGTAGAATCCAATGACGACCTAATGGAACTGCTTAAGAATCTTCTGAAGTGTTGGAAAATAGCAGCAGCAGCAGTTGAGGGTCAAAAGAAATGATCATCCGTGTAATGATGAAGGGAGGGAAGCAAAGAACATTTGACACTTTTATGAGTGGTCTGCTCTGAAACTTCATCACCTCTCCACCACTGGCCGGCCATAGTATTCTCATTATGTTTCAAAAAGACTACTGACATTGATTTCAGGTCGATGGCTGCCAGTAAAACTGTGTCCTTAAACAGAAAATGTTTTCAGAAGTGTCCGAGGTAGATAGTGCTACTATGTCCGTTCACTATTTCTTTTTTTTTTTTTTATAGAAAACATCATTTTAATCCTTGGTAAAGATGATTTTTTGATTAAAACCATGAGTAAGATCAAAATCTAATTTTAGTCCCTTGATACATTAATAACCTCATTTACTAATTATATTTTGATGTTTTAATTATTTATCTTTTTCTTTCTAATTTTTGATGTATTAATTTTATTTCATTATAATTTTTATTTTCATTTCATTCATCGTAATATATTTTGTTGTGAACATTTAGATAAACTAATTTTTGTTATACAATATATTTCGATATACTTTATCTTCTTCATTTAGGTATATTAAATTTATTATAATACATTTCGGTGCATACATTACTTTTAGGTGCACACATTTCGGTACATGCATTTCGATACAAACATTTAGGTACATTAATTCAATATAATACATTTTCGGTACTAACATTTCGGTGCATACATTTCGGTACACACATTTAGGTAAATTTAATATTAATACATTTCGATGCATATATTTAGGTACATATGACACACCCCGACCCAGAAAGTCCACTTGGACCCTGAATCGAGCTGTGCTGGTCGACGCCTGAAAGGTGTCGAAGCCATAAAATGTGATAGAGTGTAGAAAAATGTGAATAATTTGAACCTAAAAATTTTAAATACCAGAGTGCGTTGTGCGGGAGCGAACCCATTTCACACACGACGTCAGAGCATAAGTAAGGTACAGTGTGGGTAAGAATCATACCCTCAGAAGTATCCATCAATACTAAGATTCGCCACAGATCCTTGTCGATATAAACTCAGCAGCTAAAACCTGGAGGGCACCAAACAGAGAGTGTGAGTGAGCAATAAAACCAAGCTTCCCAAAGTTATTACCTTTCTAAAAGTAATGCCCCTCAATGTAAAACCCATATCGTTTTCCATAAAACAATACAACATATATATATATACATATATCCAAACCATACTAAAAAATGGCCAAAACCACGGTTTGCCATGTCCATCAACATCACCATGCATTAATAAATAGGCCAAATGAACTTAATCAATATAAAATTATATATCAGTCGGAGTCATCTAATGTGACCTGTACGACTGCACCCATATCTCATCAATCAATGCTAGCACATAAGTCGGAGTCACCTCTAGTGACCTGTACGACTTATCCATATCTCATCAATCATGGTCAGCATATAAGTCGGAGTCACCTATAGTGACGTGTACGACTTATCCATATCTTATCAATCATGGCTAGCATATAAGTCGGAGTCACATATAATGACCTGTACGATTTACATATCTCATCAATCATGGCTAGCATATAAGTCAGAGTCACCTCTTGTGACCTGTACGACTTATCCATATCTCATCACATATCTCATCAATCATGCTAGCCAATAGCTCAATAACATGCTAGCCAATAGCTCAATAAGTATACCTGCACATGAGTCGGAACCACCTAAAGTGGTATGTACGACAAGACTGGGTGTAAATAAATACGCTCAAGTGCTACGATCACGTGAAGACTGTGCGAATAATCGCGGGTCACCTACGAGTCAGAACCACGTAAAGTGGTTTGTACGACAGGACTGTGCACCTACCTTGGATCTAAGGTGAGCGCAAGGTGCGGGAGGTGAACATTACGTGAAAGACTATGCCCTGGCCACGAGCGGGAGCACTAACACCGGGGTGCAGGTTTATAAGCTATAATATATCTCAACACAATCATACTCACTACCATCACTGTCATCAACATATACTCACCTGAAGCTTACCTGGGCGTTCGCGACGTCATTTAGCACTTCAAAACATTCATAATAGTTAGGTTCAGGTAATATTCATATGAATATGCCATGATGCAATCTAAACCCAAACATTTCATGATATTCCCAAAATATATAATACGGCGTAACATGTGCAATCAATAACACCTACTCCCAAACTATTTAATTTTGAGAGTAATCATCAGTGATAAGCCCAATTAGACACTAATTAAATTAACTATCATTACTTACCTTTCCTTACTTCAATTTCTTGATTCTTCACGCATTGATTTATGATCAACATTTAATCACCAAATCATAAAGCTAAATCTCACACTTCCACCAATGTCCCTCACATTGCTCAATTCACTAAACAAGGCTATTGTCTCAATTATTTAATCTCATTTATTATACGTACCCTAAACAGGGATCAAGCCATTCGTAATTCGTAATGATTAATTGTAGGTAACAAGCATAGATCACTTTAGAAGTGCTTGTGGAACTATCAATTATATGCCTATGAAAGAAAAGGATCCACTCACTTGTAGTCCACGCTATGATTATCTTGCAGACACATCTAGACATCACAATCTATCATCGCTTGTGACCAATTATCAAATCACGTCTCAAAGTTCTTACCGATAGAATACATAATTTACATAAAACATATCCTCAAGGACCTTTAAGAATAATTTGAGACCTATTAACAAAAAGTTAACCGTTGATCTTTGATTGACGGTAAGGTCTACAACCCTGTATGACTCGATTCGGAAGATCCGCATATCATATTTCCAATCCGTAACTTTCAAAGATCCACATTATGCTTCTAGAATAACATACTAAAATTTTATTACGATCCAACGGGTGGATCCTCACCAATTCCCAAAATTGATTAGCGGTTAACATTTTATTTTATGAACTTACAAATCCAATTCTGAAAGATCTGTAAGTCGGATTCCCAATCTATAAGTTCCTACATTCTTCAAATATTATGTACTACAATGTAACAAAGTTTGGTGACAATCCAACAGTTGAATCGTCGATTCACCTAAATACCTATTAACGTATTGTAGAGAATTTAGATTCCAACGATCAACCTATGTCATTTAAATATCAAGACTAAATTCAAGACATTTAACATAGCCAAAAATAGCATTGGCGGCCTACTAGCCATGCGCCAATGTGGGTGGCGGTTGACCGCCCCGACTCATCAGAAAATCTAACTATTTCCAAAAATTACCAAAATTTACAGGAATGAAGATCTCAAAGAGAGGAACAACTTTCATACTTGCCACAAAGTCCAAAAGTGGACGAAAGGGGGTCAATTTTTCCCACAAAGCTGGCAGGTGCCTAAAACTTCCCGACGTCGATTTGTCGTCTACGGTGGTCCAACGGGGTCAAGGTTGGTTGGGATTTTCTCCTGGGATGATGGGCTACTAAGCTCAAGTGGTGACATCGGACATCGCTTTGCCAATTTGCCGAAAATTGAAAAAGGTGGTCAGAGTACTATTGATTTTCATCGACTTTCGTGACCTCAAATTGCCACATACCGTGGTTAATTAAGATGGTTCATAGGTGGGTTTTGTAGAGGGGAATGAGAGCTTCAAGATGGTGGTGGTGGCGTCGAAAATCTCCACCGGAATTGGCCGAAATCGGCCTTGGAAAATGGGAGCTCGTGGTGGGTATGGGTCGACGGGAAGGCTACTCCCTTTTTTTTTTCTTTCTTCTTTTCTGATTTCTCATTGGTCCTCTTTCCCTTTTAATTTGATTGGTCCTTTTTTCTCTTTACTTAAGGCTGATTAGTTAGCCTTCCCACGAGGTGGGAGTTCAAATAATTTAACTACCTTTAAATAACCAACTTCAAACGTTCGTAATTATATCGTTATAATTCAAACTCACAAACGGCTTTTGCTTATGCGTTCGTAGTGGCAAGTACTACGAGGATATGCTAAAAGAATAAGTCATACGTCACTCTAATCGATGATCAACGGAAGTCAAAGTCCTTGCCTTTAGGGCATTTTCGTAAATTCATGCTTCTAAAATTAATAAAAACGTAAAATTTGGGATGGGTTGTCACACATATATTTTGGTACTAACATTTAAATATGTTAGTTCAATATAATATATTTCGGTACTAACATTTAGGTACATTAATTGAGTCTTTCAAGTTTGAAGAATGTTAAAATTAATAAATTAAAAAACTCTTTGTTGGTCAAAAAATAAATTAAAATTTGTGTATTAATAAATTTAAATATTTAATGGGAGACATTAAATAAAATACACATTAATTATTTTGAATTAAGGACACATTAGGGACTAAAATCAATATTCAATCTAACACCAGGTTTTTTTTTAAATTTTAATCTTCTTGAAGGATTAAGGTTCAAAAACCCCGTTTTTTTTTTCACTCATATTATATTGTTTAGTCCTTCATATTTTGTTATAAAGTGAGTGAAAAATATGACATTTGATGGACCATAATACATCATTTTTTTCATCAAAAAGCTAGTAGAAGACAAAGGAAAAATAGGCTATGTGGTTTATTTGATGATGAAGGCGTTTGGCATGAGGACAAGAGAGGCATGGAATCCATTATTGTCTCTTATTATCACCAAACATTTTCCTTCCCAGGGGCATGAGGAGGCATTTGTGGTGCTTGACTTGGTGGAACCTAAAGTAATGCCAAATATGAGCAGGGAACTCCTTGCACCATTTTTGAATGGGAAGATTTAATCGGCGCTGTTACAAATGCATCCTACCAAGGCTCCTAGTTTCGATGGTATGTCTCCCGAATTCTACCAAAACCATTGGATGATTGTTGGTGAGGATGTATGTGATGGGGTTCGGTCTCTTCTAACTTCCGGAAATGTGTTACGGAAGATTTGTTGGACTTTTTAAGGTATTTCAAAATACAAATCAATTTACTTCGTAAAAATTATGGTTGTTAATATTATCAATTTGGTTGGTATCCATCACTACTAATGTGCGTTACTTTCATACCTCGTGTTTTAAACATTTTAATGTCATACCTTAACTTACGAATTTGTAGAAATGTCAGACCTCTGTCAACTTTTCTGTAAATTTTTCTGTTAAATGCATACGTGACAGGCGCAAGAGTCTGAGACCCACCCCTCGCCTAACTGGATTGAGAAATTAATTAAATATTAGTAAATTAACTATTTTTTGTAGAACAAAATTAAAATTAATGAAAAACTCTCTCTTCCTATTCCTAGAATCCCAAATCCCTTTTCCCACCGCCACCATTTTCATCGTCTTCTCCTTCCTCCAACTCATCTTCACTACGTTCCCTGCTATTTTTCTTATTGTTTTGCACATACCCAATACACAATGAAGCTAAAACCACAGTGGCAATCATCAAACCGATAATAATGCCAACAGCTCACCTGCCCTGGGCAAGGAAAAGTCAAAGAATCAAAGATAAGGATTAATTACCCAAATCCTATCTTTAATTACATTCCCAATTGAAGCTTGACTCCATTCAAGTAAGTAATCCCTATTTAAACCAATTAGGAATATTTACTCCATTATCTTAAGATATTATTTCCTATTTAATATCTTGAGAGTATTTCTCCATAAAACCTTCACCAATAGGATGTCGCCATGTGTAGGGTAAAACTCTAACACCATGGCCGGCCACTCCCCTATATATACCCCCAATTCTACCAAATTTTGGTAAGTTTTTACAACCCTAACAAGCCCTAAACACTTAGTATTTTTCAGAGAAACAAACTTAGGCATCAGAGATCCATTAGCCTAACCCCCCCCACCTCGTGGGCGCAAGAGGCTTAGGTCCTTAATCAAAGGTGTTGATTGTTTTATAGGTGCATTTTCATCAAAGCTAGAGACGGCAGAAATTTGCATCGACAGCTATTACCCTGAAAAGCTTCCACTCCAAACTTTGATCCCCCAAAAACATGCAACAACCCACAAAAATTATTATGGAAAGGTTCAATTTTTGAGGTTTAACTGCGCTAAACCCTCACAAATCGGTCTTGAAAACATGTTACTCCCAATATCAAGCTCTTTAAGCCCACCAAACTAGGTTACATATTTTGGGAAATTCCCAGAAAACTTGTTCCTACCAAAATCAAGACACTATAAATTCTTGCAAATTGAGTTTCACAATGCATGTTCAGGAACTGCCCCAGATAGGGATTCCAATGAACCCGAAGCAAAACTAGATTATAACACAAGTTCCAAATCGACGACGGTAAAACCTTGTTCAACAAATTGCCTCTAAAATCAATGTTAGAATTGTACCCAAGATCCAATGCGACAATGCCATTGAGGAAATTGATACCCACAACGGATGATGATCTCAACCATTAGATGATACCCATAACAGCACATACAAGAACATGAGTGTGGGGCCCACGACAACCACTAAAGATGAAGATGCCAAGTCATGACAAATTAGTTAGTATAGTCAGCCAATCATTTAGTTCATGTGTCTGTAATTAGTTAGTTTGTTATAGTTGTTATGTAAATAGCTTTGGCTATATATATCAAAATAATGTGTAATTATTTTATTGATTAAATGAGAAGAGGAATATTCAGAGAAACAAGATTCTTTAGTTTCTTCATGGTACCATTGCCAATTGCTTCATAGCTTATTCGACCTTCATTTCTTCCGCTTCGATTCTTTAGCTCCGAAATCACAAATTGCATCTGTTTGTAAGAAATTGATTGGATTTCTTCTCCATTCTTGATTCTTGATCTTTTAGAGGAAATGCCAAAGAAAGTTAAGAGAGAGAGCTCTGGGCGACCCCCAAGGGGGGCTTGTGTAAAAGTGATATGAAACCCTAGTATTTATATGCTAAATGGGGCTGCAGCTGATTGTAAGGTGACGCCAACCATTAAGCCAAAGTTTTGAACGTTTTTCCTTATTTGGCTCTTCCAAATCAGGCTAGATAATCCAATTCCTTTCCCATTCTACTCTTCGTCTCCTAACCATCCATATTCGCTTTGGATTCTTTATTTGGGCTTCAAAGCAGGCCACTAAACTTCTTTCCACGTTTGAATAAGGGTTAACCCTAAAAATGGCATGTTTTCACTTCTTTTGCCTTCAAATTGATCCTATAGTACATGTAACTGCACACTAACACAAAATAGGGTAAAATGCAACTAGTTTAACTCAAAAAGTCATAAAGAGACTAGAAATGGATGGTATAAATGCATGAAATATATGAGTTATCAAAGATTAATAGTGAATGAGATGTCGGGTCTAGTGCATTGAGCGAAGTACTATAAAGCTTGCACTTAGGTATGGAACTTCAGGCTCCAAAGTCTCATCCTCATCCTCCTTGGAATGGAAGAGATCTCGTTTAGTATCTAGAGTCCGAACGACCATAGGAGTACTCGAAGGATTCGCTTTATCTTCATTAAAACGTCGCAACACCTTTTGGGAGTAGTTTAATTGATGTACTAGGATTCCATCTGAACAATGCTCAATCTTCAGGCTGAGACAATATCGAGGTTTTCCAAGATCCTACATCTCAAATTCTGATTTCAAGTGAACGGCAATTTCCTCAAGCTTTGCAGGAGTTTCGATGAGGTTCATGTCGTCGACATAAACTGCAATGATAGCAAATCCGGAATGTGACTTCTTGATGAATATGCATGGGCATACTTCATTATTCACATAACCCTGACTTGTCAAATATTCACTCACACAGTTATATTACATCCGCTCGGATTATTTCAATCCGTAGAGTGATCTCCTCAATCTAATACAGAGAGTATTTCGTGGTCTAGAACTATTTGAACTAGACAATGGAAGTCTTTCTGGAACTTTCATGTAGATTTTCGTATCTAGATCACCATAGAGATATGCAGTTACCACGTCTATAAGCTGCATATTTAGTTTTTCGGAAACTACAAAACTGATAAGGTAGCAAAACGTTATGACGTCCATTACGGGGGAATACATCTCCTCGTAATCAATCCCAGGGCGTTGAGAGAAGCCTTGCGCTACGAGGCGTGCTTTGTATCGCATTATTTCATTCTTCTCATTACGCTTCCTTAGGAAGACCTACTTGTAACCCATGGGCTTCACATGTGGTGGAGTAGAAGCTACATGCCCAAACACCTTACGTTTCGTAAGTGAATCGAGTTCGACCTGGATTGCTTGTTTCCAATTTGACTAATCCGCTCTACGTTGACATTCATCAACAATATGTTGGAAGCAATTGTATACATGAATTCATCATCGAAAATCATCTCATTTTGATTCCAAACCTCATCCAATACTGTGTAATAGACCGAAATCTCATGATTCTCAGGAGAATGGTATGTCTTATCTAAGACATCATCGTAATCTAGAATAACCTAGACTAGGATTACTAGTTTGTGCTGTTTTCCTTTTCCAGGGTTGTGAATCATTTGAACCAAGGGTCTGCCATGCTTTAGGGTAAGAGCAGGTAATTGGCTTGCTGCTAGTGTACTGGGCTGTGTGGGAGGTGTGGCCGCCCCACCCTTGGGACGGTCCGACCTTCCAAGGTGGTGATACATCATACGTTGAGTACATTCATCCTTGCAGGTGCATTTGTAGAGGTATATGTGATTTCGTCACCTTTGCTAGATCAATAAAAGCATCTGACATGCTTTAAGCGATGCTTTGAAGATCTAGAATACGTCGCACTTCAGTTTTAGACTGAGGGGTGCGGGGATCTAAATGAGACATATTGGGAGTAATCCATAACAATTCACGGTGTTCTACATGAACGTTAGTGATCTTAGCTCTCTGATGACGGGAAGACTGTCTCATTAAAGTGACAATCCACAAAACGTACAGTAAAGAGATCTCATGTCAAGGACTCTAAGTAGTGAATAATGGATGGCGAATCATAACCGACATAAATTCTCATTTTACTCTAGACGTAGTGGCAGTGCTATTAGCACATAGATTGCGCACCCTAACACACATAAATGCTAGACGTAAGACTTGATCTAGTAACTAACTGTAACGGTGGATGAGGTTGGGTAATAGTGGGCCTCAGGTAGACCAACATAGCTGTGTGCAATATTGCATGGCCCCAAGCAGATATCGGCAAGTTGGAATGCATAACCAAAGTCCGAGCTATCGTTTCAAGGCACTTTATGAAAGCTTTTGCCAGGGCGTTTTGGGTGTGAACATGGGGTACATGATGTTCTATTTCAATCCCAACAGACATGTAATAATCGTCAAAGGTCTGTGATGTAAACTCTCCAGCATTATCTAGTCGAATCGACTTGATCAAATAATCAGGGTGGTGAACCCCAAACTTAATGATTTGTGCTAGGAGTTTCGCAAATGCAACATTGCGTACGAGCAATAAATAGACATGTGATGATATGAGCATATTTATGCAACTTTGTTATCTTATTTCTTTGCATTTACTTCGTTAATTTCCATTTATTTTGGTAGTTTATGTTATTTTCGTATTATTGTAGGTCCAATTGGTAAAGATGACAGTAAATGGCAAAATGGAGCAATTTGGAGCAGTTTTGGACTTGGGTTGGATAACAGGCGTGGATAGCATATGGGCTGGATGTTTTTGGTGTTTAAATGGTGCTAGATATGTGCTAAAATCTGGAGAAATTAAAGTTGAGGCTTGGAAGGCAAGGAATTACACAAGAAAGAGGAATCCTAATTGGGGAGGAACATTTCTTATCCAACCTTATCCTATCTTACCTTATCTTATCTTATCTCCAGCTGCAAGGAGGAATCCTAATCATATTCCAACACTTTCTACCTGATTTTTAGAGTCCTAAAATAACTCAAAAACGCCAAAACCCTTTCCTCCTTGGATTCAGCCATTTCCCCTCCCTTATATATATATATATGAAATTCTTACAGAGATTTAGAGGGTGCCATGCCTACCATTCATCCATTGAAGTTGCTGGAATTTTCAGAGTTCTTTCTATCTTTGTTTTAAGCTTCAATGTTTATTTTAGATTGCTTTTTAGTTATGATGAACATGTGTAACTAAGTTTGTTTTTAGCTAGAGGTGAATTTGAAGCCATGATCATATGTTTTATATAAATTGATTACATCCAGTTATTGTTTCATAAAACATGAATGCGATTTACTTATCTATTTTATTGAAAACTTATTCTTATATGTTTATTAAGGGTGCACACTTAGTTTGCATGCAAGGATTTGATGCTAGAATATAAGGGAATTTCACCTAATCGTTATGAACTTATATTTGCAAGAAGTAAAAGTCACTAGTCATGATTGAGTTAAGCAAATTCTTGGCAGGAGTATCATGCTTTTCATAGTTACAGATGCTTTGTCAATGCTTATGATTTTCACAGAACTTAATGATCTTCGAGATGTATCTCTATCATGCTTTTCATAGTTAGGTAACTTGAAAAGAATAATTTGGTTGTGTCATTGGGTCCAATTCAATGAACCTAGGAAATCTAAGAGTTAATTTGGGGGATTGTCATTCATGGTTTATAGAAATAATAAATGGAAATCGATTTGTATGCGTATGTTTCATGTGTGGAGAAGAATCCTCTAGCTAGTCTTTCACCTATATCTCGTACAAGACCTAATTGGTTTGCTGCAATTTACTGTATTGTTGTTATCCAAAAATCCCCCTTTGTTCTTATTTTGTGTTAGTCTAGCTTAGTTTTTAGTTTTTAAGTTTAATTTGTGTTGATTAGCATCTCTCCTAATCCCCGGTCTAGAACGATCCCTACTTGCTCATACTACAATCATCTAAATTATAGGGTTTAATTTGTGTACTAGTTTCTATCACATCAAATTTTGGCGCCGTTGCCAGGGATTAGCAAAATGGCTAATCTTCCCTTTTGTTTTTGTTCGTGTCTTTTTTTGTGTTTCTGATTTAGTTTAGTTTAGTTTTCTTTGTTTTAGGTACTAGTTTATGACTCGAAGTTCTCAACCTGTTTGTGGACATATATTGGAATTTGACGACGATTTTGAACGAATTTTGAGAAGGAAGAGGAAGCAGCCAAAATTCAATCCACCTAGTTCTAGTTCTGAATCTGAATTTGAAGCTGAAATTGAAACGGAATTGGAAGAGGAACAAGACATAGTTGTTGACAATCAAACAATCAAGGAACTTTCAGCCTTGGGATTGGACAATGCCATTCCTCTTTGCATTCAATACCCTGTGGCAGTTCAAGGGAAAACTGATGAGTTTGAACTGAAGTCTAGTTTGCTGCATCACATTCCCAAATACCATGGGCTGTCCATGGAAGATCCGAACAAGAATCTTAAAGAATTTGAAGTAGTATGTTCGAGTATGACACCAATTAATGTGGATGGGAATATTTTGAATATGAAAGCCTTTCCATTCTCTCTTTTGGAAAATACTAAATATTGGTTATTTGAATTAGCACCTGGAATCGTCACTTCTTGGGAAAGCATGAAGAAAGCATTCTTAGAGAAATTCTTCCCAACTTTAAGAGTCATTCTTTTGAGAAAGAAAATTAGTGGAATTCAACAAGGCCCATGGGAATCCTCACCAGCTTATTAGCATTTCAAGACTTTAGTTGCATCTTGTCCACAACATCAAATGAAGGAGGAGCATTTAATTCAATATTTCTATGAGGGACCACTTCCACTTGAGAGACAAATGCTTGATGCTTCAACATGAGGTGCTTTAGTTGACAAAACCCCAGTTGTTGCAAAGATTTTAATAGTGAATCGAGCCTTGAATGCAGAACAATATGAAGGAGTTAGAGAAAGAGAACATGCACACCTAATCCAAGTCAATCAGGTAAATGCTATTTTAGAACTCTAATCTCAAATGGCTAGTCTCTCTACTTTTATATCACAGGTTGTTGAAGGATCCAAAAGTGCAAAGTGTAGCTGCATGTGGCGTGTGCTCTATGCAAGGACATCCTACCAATCAATGTCCTCAATTAATAGAGAATGGGGGATGGAAAGTGCCAATGCTATAGGTTATCAAGGCCAAAATCAACCAAGGAGTAACCCATTCTCCAACACTTACAATCCGGGCTGGAGAGATCATCCAAATATAAAGTGTAGGGAACCTCAACAAACTCAACAAGAAGGTGGATATAGACAGGTACCTCCAGGGCTCTATCAAAGGCCATTTGCACCACCACAGCCACCCCCACAACCTTCCCAACCAAATTTAGGTTCATTAATAGATTGTGATAAAATTCTTCAAGCACCAACTTCAGGGTTTACAAAATCAAGTCAAAGAGATGAGCGAAGTGAAGAATCAAATTAGGCAGATGGCATAATTCATGGGACAATTTAAAGAACAAGGCAAACTCCCTAGTTCAATCATTGTCAATCCAAATGGAGGTTTTGAAACTGCTAAGGCCATCACCTTGAGAAGTGGTAAAGAAATTGGAACCAATCCAAAAACGTCCAAACAAAGCCAAAAAGAGGACGAACAACTGTTGCCCGAAGAAGAAGTGGTGGACAAGGCCACGACAAGAGGAGAACAATCCTTGCCTCAGCCTTCTAAGGCTCTTATGCCACCCAATTTAGGTAAGGTCGGTTCGAATTCAATTCCTTCTAACCCTATTCCACCAAATGTGCCTTTCCCTCACAGGTTTATGCAATCTAAGAAAGAAGAGAATGAAAAAGACATCTTAGAAACCTTCAGGAAGGTACAAGTCAATATCTCGCTTCTTAATGCAATAAAGCAAGTTTCGATGTATGCTAAGTATTTGAAGAAGCTTTGTATAACAAAGAAACAGATATCGAAGAAGGAGGTGATACATGTAAGTGAAAATATCTCTGTAATTTTGCAAAGAAAGCTGCCACCCAAATGCAAAAGTCCAGGTAGTTTCACTATCCCTTGTGTTATTGGTAATACAAGGTTTGAACATGCTATGCTAGATTTAGGTGCTTCCATTAATGTCATGCCATATTCTGTTTATGCATTTATGAATCTAGGAGAGCTTAAAAATAATGGTGTCATTATTCAATTGGTTGATCGATCTAATATATATTCGAAAGGAGTTTTTGAAGATGTTTTGGTGCAGGTAGACCATTTGATTTTTCTAGCAGATTTTTAGGTGCTTGAGATGGAGGATTCAACCCACTTTACACCATTGCCAATCTTACTTGGAAGACCTTTCATGAAAACAGCCCAAACCAAGATTGATGTGTCCAAGGGAGCGTTAACTATGGAGTTTGATGGCGATATGATTAATTTTAATGTTTCTGAATTTTTTAAGTATCCTAATGATGTTCATTCTTGTTTTGCCATTAATGTGATTGAAAATATAGGGTAGGAACGTTCAGCAGCTATCATGAATGACGTATTTAGAACCACCATTGAAAAAGGCATTGGAGTGGATCACACGGGACAAGGGGTTGGCGTTTCTGGGTCAAATTTCCTCCCTTGGGTGGGCCTTTGTTTTGTTGACCTTGGATCTATGGTGGGGCTTGCCGTTCATTTCCATGACTATGACAGGGTTTCCTTTGGTTGTGGTTGCTAGAATTAGTCGTATGCGCTTCAGGCGGAGCGTTCGAGCCGGTGGGTCGAGCTTGATGATTCCTCATCAAAAATTGGTCTTGCTTTTCAAAGAGAAGTAAAACATATATCAAATCCAAAAATTTGGTGAACTTTTGTGCCCTATATTGGTGATGTGGGACAATATTGGTGGCATTGAAGGTTGAATAGGTCTTCTCCAAGAGATTTTGTTCGATTAAGTCTTTTTTACAGAACTTAAGTAGTGATTGGATTCTACAAGCTTCAGAGTTGTATTTATTCATAGATTTAAAGTCTTGGAAGTGTAAATGCTGCCAGTCGTGTCTTACTTCAAGCAAGTAAATGTCTTTCAAGTGATCGAAGCGATCGGCCAGAGCGAGCCAGAGGGTGCGTGGATTCTCCTTTGCAAGGTAGTCGGTCTGCAGTGCATCATGGATGTATATGTGGATGAAGATCATAGTAGTAGCTTTTGGAGCTTTGTCGATGGGTTCATCGTCGGTAGGTTCCTCAATAGTAGCTTTAAGACTATTTTCAGTAAGATGAAGCTTCACGTCTTATACTCACTCTAGGTAGTTTCTTCCAGAGACTTCCAAAGTGGTGAAATCAAGCTTGTTCAAGTTCGACATGTCCTTAAAATGGAGGGTACAACAAAATGTGGTTAGTCGTATGGAAAGCCATAGACATATATCGTAGAACATGCAGGTTCTATAAGCATGTGTCGGTTTAATTTAAGCATGAAAGCTACGAGTTTCATGTGGTAAGTTTTGAATGAAAATTGTGGGTTTCAAAGGCACTAAATTTGAAACTACAGACTCGATTTAGTTATGAACATTCATTTCATATATAGGAGTACCTGCAAGGACACAGAAGACAATATACAATAAAGCGTTGTGAATTTGTGGATTGCTTCAGGAACCCAAGTGTGAGTGCATCGGGATTACGAAAGATAATCCGGTTCAAAGAAACAAAATAATTTATTGAATCGTTAATTGCCAAAAAGTGAACTTTAGGCCAATAATTTTGGATTAATTATCAGATTAATGGACTGCTGGTCATTTTAATTAATTCAATAGATCGTAACCATTCAGGTTTGATCGTAGAAGCAAAAATAATAATAACATTCGGGTTAAAATTATAGAGAATGCCAAAAAATAGCATTAGATTAGCATAGCCCAATATCGGTGGGCTTGGGTGCTGTGTGCACGGCTAAGCCCTAAAAGGGTTTAGTGGGCCATGGGTTGGCTACGGAGTAGCCCAATCATGGTTGCAAGCCACGGGCCGGGGTTTTAGGATAGACCTAGCAGTGCAGGGGAACACGGGCCCAGCTCAGAAGCTAGCCAAGGGTGTGCGAGTGAAGCCCAACTGCAGACAAGCTTCGGTTTGGGCTTCGGTGCAAGAAGCCCAGCTAAAAGGCTGGCTTCGGATCGCAGGCTGAGGCTAGGACAAAGCCTAGTTGCAGGCGGGCCAGGTTGTGCGAAGCCCATCAAGGCTTTGAGGGCTTGCTGGTGGACTTAGGGCTTGAGGCCTGTATGAAGACCAACCCAGGCCGAGGCCACGTGTTATGCAGTAAACGACGCCGTCCTAGTGATTGTGTGGCTGCATGCCAGCCATGTTGGCTCTACGGTGAGGCGTGGAGTCGCGGCTCAATCCCAATTTATTGATTTTTTTTCGAATTATAGGGTTAAAAACCCCAATTGCTTCTAAATTAATTTCGATGCTCTGAGTCACAAATTCCACATAGCATAATTACGTATTGCATGAACAAATATATATATATATATATATATATATTGACAAAATATATGAACACATATGCAATATATATATATATATATATATATAATTGAAATGAAAATATAAATATTGGGGGTTCATGCATCATGGGAAATGTTTTCATACTTCAAGGTTGTTTCAAATATTTTAATTTATTTTAAAAGAACCTAATTGGAAAAAAAATAATTGAAAGCCTTTGATGCTGTAGAAGAAAGCCTCCTCCATGATCATTCAGTTCCTTAGCTTTCAGTAAGAGTGTGCTGATAACGTGTTGTAGGCCTAATTTACTGAAAGATAAAAGAGAGATGTAATTATGATGTGTAATTATGAGATGTGTGTTGTATCACCCAATTATATCTTTATTTATACTAGTAGGATTGGTTAAATCCTTAATAGGATTAACACTTTAATATGAATTTAACTACTAAAGGGAATATACAAATATACTTCTAGATATACTAGGATTTACACAATCACATTCTTAATCTAATACAATTGCAACAATTTTATAATTTTTTATATTTTGCCAAAAAAATATATTTGTATACTACTATGAATAAAAAATAAAAGAAAAAATATTTTTGTTGAAAAAAAAAGAAAAAATATTTTTATATTACTATAAATAAGAAATAAAAGAAATAACAGACGTTATAATTGGAACCGCGGCAACAGGAAAGTGAAAACGCAGATCCTAAACCCTAAACCCTTAGCCCTCTCCTCGCCGGCAGTCTCTGTCCCTCCATCTCCATCTGTCATCAACCTCCACCAACTCAGGCCTTGTTTCCCTTCATCTCTCTCGCTCATCGATCTCTGACCCTCATAGTTGCTACCGTCAAAGCCATCGCCGCCTCCACTGAAGCCCTTGCCGCTAAGATTCAGCCTCTACCACCACAGCACCCCGACCGAACCGATCGGAACTTCCCCTTCCGAGCCTATCACCAGGATTCCCAAGGCTAAAATAGGCAGTAGAGAAAGCCAAACAGCAGAATGAAGCTGGATGTGAACATGTTGAGATACCTCTGCAAAGATGATTTTAGGGTTCTAACTGCTGTGGAAATGGGGATGAGAAATGTAAATAAACCCCTCTACTTGTTTTTTCTTTTTCCCGAAATCGGTTTAATTTCTCAGCGTAACTATAGCTGATTGCTTAATTACGTATATCTGTTTGAATTTCTCTTGCAGCATGAAATTGTTCCCTGTGAACTGGTGGATCGCATTGCTTCGCTCAAGTATGTAACATGTATCTACTTTTTAATTTTTTTTTGTTGTTGAATTTGAATCATTATCTTTTATTTTTTGTAACTTTGATGATCTAATCGTTAAATTTATAGGCATGGGGGTACTTATAAGGTTCTCAAGAATCTGCTCAGGCATAAGCTCTTGCATCACGACTCATCTAAATGTAATGCACATGTTGTAATTGATTCAATCAATCAACAATAGTTTTGTTATGAAATTTATCTTATTATGTCTTTGCTGTTGTGTTCATGTGCACCCAGATGATGGGTTTCGCCTCACCTACCTTGGTTATGATTTTCTCGCAATTAAGACTCTGGTCAATCGCGGAGTCTTTGTGTCTGTTGGCCGTCAAATTGGCGTAGGAAAAGAGTCTGGTACGCTACTCTTTTGGTTTATATTACCAATTGAGACTGTGTCAATCGTGTAGTAATATATTCCATCATTGTAAACGAACTTATTTTTCTTTTCAAGATATCTTTGAGGTGGCCACAGAAGATGGTACGGTTATGGCAATGAAGTTGCACAGGCTTGGTAGGGTTTCTTTTAGGGCTGTAAAATCTAAGCGTGATTACTTAAAACATCGGAGCAGTTATAGTTGGCTCTACTTGTCCCGCCTTGCTGCACTAAAAGAGTTCGCTTTTATGAAGGTTAGTTGTCTATATCTTTTGGCATTTTTATCTTTTTGTGTTGCCCTATTGTGGGTTTATCATGTTGATTACGTGTATGGATGATTTTGCTCTGCTTGAACAGGCTTTAGAAGAGCATGGCTTTCCTGTTCCAAGTGCTGTGGATTGTAACAGGCATTGTGTGATTATGTCACTCGTACAAGGCTACCCACTGTAAGCTTCTCCTAAAAACTACTGGTTCAAATAATTGAATCATTTAGCATTGAAACTTCGTTTCTTTTGCCAAAAATAATAATAATTGAATGAGAAACCCTGGAAATAGCATGTTACACAATGAAATTACCAGACATAATGTGTTTCTTTACGTTTTTTTTGGAGCTGGCTTGCCTAAGAATAAAAAAGATTAGAAAATGAATGAGAATGGTAATGATCGTGCTGCTTCATGGAGGTATGGAATTCACTTCTGTCTTATAAAGTGTACAGGTGAAGCAGTTGCAGAACCCAGAGGTAGTCTTTGAAACAATCATTGGACTTGTTGTTCGCCTTGCAGAGCATGGTTTAATCCACTGTGACTTCAATGAATTTAACATTATGGTATGCATTTGAGGTAGTCTCTGGTAATTTAATTTTACAACACTGTTTCTCCTACTCCTGCTCTCACTTGGTACAGTTTTCCGATATGTTCTATCAGTATTTCAGTTAATATGTGCACTCCAAAGGCCTTATTATTTCTTATTTCAACTCATAGGTAAACTCGTAAATAATTTCCAATTTTCTGTTATTTTAGATTGATGATGACGAGAAGGTCACCATGATTGATTTTCCACAAATGGTATCTGTATCACATCATAATGCACAGATGTAAGATCTGCTTCTTAAAAATGGCAGTCATTTATTGTTGATTATCTAAGTTTTTGATTTGTTTACTTGCCCAAAAATTTTGTTTATCAGATACCATATTCTCATTTTATGAAATTCCCATGTTTCAGGTACTTTGACCGTGATGTTGAATGTGCCTTTAAGTTTTTTAGAAAGAGGTCAGTGTTCTTTTGTTTCAACTAGCAAGTTAGATGCAATTTCTTTTCACTTTCTGAATTTTTATATATAATCTTCAAGGTTGTGAAACCCCTGAACAGCATTTCTAGTTGGGTTGACAGAAGGAATGCATCCAGATGATATTTGGCACCATTTGCTTGATAACATTAGTTTAACAGCAACACACTGAACAATAACATATAGGTTATGTGCAACTGACAAACTGCTTATTTATTGCCTCCTCCGATTTCATTATTTTCTTTAAGATCATTAGTATACGGTGGTGTCTACTTACTTTTCATTTATCCACCTGAGGTTAGGGTATGTGTCAGTGGCATGTGAATAAAAAATGTTGGGGATAAATGTTCTGCCTAGTTTGTTAAGATTCTTTCTTTTTCTCAGGTTCAACATGAATTTTCGAGAGTGCAGAGATGATATCGATGGAACAGAGGTAGACACAGACGAAAGTGTGAGGCTTTGTTTTTCTTCCATAGCCAAGGATGCTGTTTTTCTGGACAAGGAACTTGCTGCCAGTGGGTTTACTAGGAAGGATCAGGAAGACATTGAGAAGGTATCATGTTGACGTGAAGCATGGTAGATTCATATACATTCTCAATTTGTATTTGTGGAGCCAGACACTCATATTGTTCTTGCAAGGAAGATGTTACACCCTTTTGGAAAAACTTTTCATTGGGTTATCGAGTGTATAGTCCACATCTGTGGTCACAATATACATTTCTATTTCTGATCAAGTTCATTTAACCAAAAATGCCTTTTCAGTCGTATGCAAGACATCTCTGAGTCCAATATCGTTCTATTTATTTTTGTTGTAATGTTCTCAATATTTTGTTGTTACATGCAGTTCATTGAAGGAAGTTTGGATAAGGATGCTAGTTCTGGTGATGAAGGTGCTGAAGATGGCACGGACGTATCTGTGCTAAATGAAGCGAACATAGAGGGTGTTGATTCATTGCATTTGGTAGATCAGGTACATTTTTCACTTGATGTTGATGTCATGAAGAAATGGAAGTGATCTGAGTCACAATCTGAGATCTTAAGTAATTCTCTATGTGCAAGATGAAAATTAGTGAAATCATAACTGATAGTGTATTTGCAGAGGAATATAGAAAGTTCTTGTGTTTGTATAACGAATTAATAATAACAAATCGGCTTGTGAAAATAACTCTGACTTGTATAATTGTATCTTACTAAGAGAGACATCCTTTATTTCGGTGGTCCTTATTTACTTGGAGATGCTTTCTTGCATCATGCATTGTAATTTCATACTTACACTTAGGTTTTTTTTTTTTTTTTTTAATCATTATTTTTAAGGAGGGGAGAAGGGTTTAAAACTATTATAATAATTTAGAGAGTTTTAGGGTGGGGGGGGGGGAGGTAGCTTTGAACCCTGGACGCATGGTAGAAACCCAACACACTATCAATTAGGATATTGGCCCACATGCTAATTACACTTTGTTATAATAATTCAGGATCAGACTTCAAATTTAAAGCAGGAAGAGGACAATCTAAGAAACTGTGAAGCAGGCCCGAGCAGTAAACCTGAATGTGAAGATGTGAGTGACAAGGTAAGTCTTGAAATTGTACTTCCTACATGGAATTGAAGTTAGGATTATTTAGGCCTTGTAGTGTACGGTCAATCATGGCCTGGCAGATATTAGGTAACTTATATTTACAACGTCATGGGTTCATAGCTTGTGGATCCATACCTTAATGCAGCTGCAATAGGCTAATAGCAGTTGTCTTTCCTTGTGCTACTTATCAACTAAGTCAAGATTGTTGAAGTTTATTGTTTTGTTAATGAAATCAGTTTTGCTTAATTAAAGTTAAATGTAATTAGTGAAAGTGCATATAAACTGAGATGTAATTGTCCTTCAATCCAATGAGAAATCAGTTTCTTTTACATTACACTGTAATGATATGGAAAAGCACTCTGAATAGTTTTGTTTCCGCAGGAGGGAGATAATGACACTGAAAAGGACAATGATGCGGAGCTGGTAAAGCGCTTGAACAAGCAGAGACGACGTGCCATGTCAGCAGCCCGTGGGCGACGGAAGACTCTTTCCTCCAGAAATACCTACAAAGATAAGGGCGGCAGATCCTCTACCAGTTGCAAAATTCAGCATCAATTAAGCAGCTGGTAGAATATGTGAAGTCCCACCTCAAAATCCAATCCTTGGTATCTATAAGTTCCAAGTCTGGGCTTGTTTGGTATTTTATTGAATCAGAGAGTTTTATCTAAGTATCGGGTATTTAAGCGGTATTTTACATGTCATAATACACGTGGAGGAAATGTTATAAATACTCTTTAGCTTCAAAAACAAAAAATGAGATCCAAAAAGTGCTACCATCTTTCTTATAATATAAGAAATCCGCAACCCTAACCCGTCTTTAACCTCAAAGACTTCACCAGATTGTGGAAAACTTGACTTCTTTTCTTTCTTTTATGGTTCATTTAATTATAATGGTTTAGCCGACTCTATCTCTACGGCTTGACCTAATTATTATGATAAATAGAATAAATGATCCCTCCACTCTATGGCTTGATAAAGTAGATTAAATGATTTCTTTTGATAGATGGATGTGGACACATAATAAAACCAAAGTAGATAGATTTAATCAAATTTATCTAACAGTAGTAAGCGAGATGATGAGCATCACAACTACTTAAGGTTAAGATTGGTGGGCAAATACATATGACAGCTTTATTGTAACGTAAACTGACAATCATGTCTATGCATTTTGATAGCGCGAAAAAATATTTTCGTGTAAACACACAATTGGAGGAAAGAAACGCACGCGCGCAAACACCAGTTTTTTCAAGTGAAAAACCAAGCCCCCGCCAACTTTCTCTCTCTTCCGCCGATCCAGATCGCCATGTACTTTTCTAAAAGCCCAAATCCAATAAAGCGCATATAATTACACGTTTCTGTCAACTCTCCTTTCTCCGACCTCCGACCACTCCCTCCCCGCATGCCACCGAACAACGCTTTCAAACGCCGGTGGCTCACCGCTCCTCGCATTTGCAGCGATTGGGTCGTCTGATCCATTTGACCCGTTTCACAAAACTGCGTCGTTTTTTTCTAGAGAAGAGGAAGAAGGAGAGATGTGGGTCTTCTACCTGATCTCTCTGCCCCTGACCTTGGGCATGGTTCTTTTCACGCTCAAGTACTTCGCCGGCCCGGAGGTCCCTCGCTATGTTATGATCACCGTCGGGTACACCTGGTTCTGTTCTCTCTCCATCATCGTCATTGTGCCCGCCGACATCTGGACGGTACTTTTTCCATGACGTCGTTTCTTTCAGTTTATGGCTGTTTGAAGTCGATTCCATTATTAGGATTTTTCATATTTCTGAATTTTGAGGTGTTTCATTCAATTGGATGCATTTTTTTGAAACTTTTTCAGCTGGTTGTTTATACATTTCTCTGCAGCTCAGTTTAGCTCGCCTAACTTTTTTGGGATTTCTGTTTCTTTTCTGTAATAATGCAGAAGCCTTTTGTTGTCAATTTCGGAGGGCTGATTTTGTTTTCAGCTAAAGCATTTTGTTTTTCGGTTTCGAATATTTGAAATGATGTAAAGTTAGTTCATTGACTTACCCAATTGCATTTTTGTCATTCAGGACTATCTGTTACTTTATCTACTGGTTCAAGTAATTATTTTGGCTATGCAACGATTGGTGGTTTCACGAATGTTCCTGATTGTTTTATTACATTTGCAGACGATAAACCATATTGAGAGTGGAGGAATATCTTTCTTTTGGAGCTGGTCATATTGGAGTACATTTTTACTAACTTGGTACGGAACATGGAAATTCATCGACTCTTTTAGTTGCCCCTTTTGTATATACTTGAGTAGCCTAAGGTTCAAAATTCCAGTTAGAATATTATCTGGCTGTTACTACTCTCTATCTCTACCTTGGTGATTAACATTACTGTCAAGTATCTCATATTGTGAGCTATTGGACATGCGTATAATCCAAGCAATTGCTAACAATATTTTGGTTGAATAAGCTCCATCAAATGACTTTTCTGTGTTTGTGACCTTTTACTCAATGTTTATATGTTCTGTTCTCTCTGTCCTGTTTTTCGTTTTCGCTTTTCCAGAAGATTAATTTTTGGTACGAAATAGAAATCTTAGGAACATTCTACCTTATTGTTGAGTTTCTTTTAATGAACTGTTAGTTCTGCGCCATTTCTAATTTTAATCTTTGCAGTCATGATTATATGATTATCTGCCCTTTCAAGTTGCCTTTGATTGGATAAATAATAGCATTATGTATATATAAATGGGTTTATAGCTAACTTGTAAATTTCCTCATATTTCTAAGTTATCTCTAAGCAGGACTTTGGTGCCCCTTATTCAGGGTTTTGAAGATGCTGGGGACTTCACCGTGACAGAGAGATTGAAGACTAGTGTACATGTTAACTTGGTTTTCTATCTGATTCTGGGGTTTATTGGTCTTCTTGGATTAATTCTTCTCATCAGTATGCACAAAAACTGGTTTGATCCTTGTCCTCCAAATTTGATTTATATCCATGTCGATAGTAACTTCTTCTTAGGTTTTTCCTATAGACATTAAATAAGTTGTAAATTCTTATTTCAAATGGCCCTGCTCCCCATTTATGCGATAAATACTAAATTATTGCTCTATCTGTTTCTTTTGTGTTCTGAAATGATTTAAGGAAACATCGAAGAACTTTCGATTTTTTAGGTTGTTGATTAATATCAAGATGTTGAACGTAGTTTATAATTGACAGAAAGAGCAATTAGATACAGTAGCAGTTTATTTAAGAACAGTAGAACACACATTAGAGTTTCACATCCAAGACATGTCTATGTAATTTTCTCTTTCCCAAAAACCTATGAAATAATCATTTCTGCTACAATAGATGATTGGGCTGGATAACATTGAAGTTAAAAAAGAGTAAGTACCTTGTAACTCGAGTGTGGGCACTAAGGTGGTAGGACAATGGTTCGACTCATTTGGCAGGGCTTGCTGTTGTATTTTACTGGCTGGCCCCCTTCCAAGTTAAGTTGGGTCATAAAAAGTATGTAGTGCAAACTAGATGTAAAAATTTGCTCAAGTAGAGAAGGCTATAAGGAGTAGATAGAAGATAATGTCGCAGCCAGTATAACAGGGCTCATTTTTTTCTTTATGATTTTCCTTGGCTATTTGAGCTGTCCTATACCTTCCTCATTTCTTTCCATTTTTTCCCCTTTTTTTGCTTAATTAACAGGGGTGGAGGTGTTCTTGGTTTTGCCATGGGCTGCTCGAATACTTTTGGACTTGTTACAGGTGCATTTCTTCTTGGATTTGGTTTGAGCGAAATCCCAAAGGGCCTTTGGAAAAATTCTGATTGGACTATCCGCCAAAAAGTTCTATCTCATAAAATTGCCAAAATGGCTGTGAAACTTGACGACGCTCATCAAGATCTTTCAAATGCTATTGTGGTAACTCTCAGTTGTTAATGCAAAGACTTCTGTGTTTTCTTTTGCTCTCTGCTCTCTTTTTCCTTGTCAGAAAACTACACCATGCTATATTTATCAACATTTTCGGGTTGTTTAAATTTGTTTTAATACATAAAAGTTGATTTTTCAGCATGTTTGTCTGAAATTCTGAGTTGTTATTGTTGTTCATTTACCTTTCTGTAACTTGTACCTATGTACAAATTACAGGTGGACATTTTTCCAGTGAGCTGTCAAATTCGATTGGACGGCCTTACCAGATTGGCCCGGTTTTCTTTTCTTATTCTGATTGAATTAAGTGAATACCTATTCAACCTGATAGATCCAGTTCTGTGTTGTTTTAAATGATTAACCCTAAATACGAACTCAACCCAATTTGAATAATACAGTATTGAAATTTGTGTTGCTCGCATTCAGTTGATATTTGAACCAGTCTTGTGTTAAACCAAATGTACCAACGCCTGTACTAAACCTGGTTTTCAGATAATATTAATTATATTATACTTAAACTTTATTCATTTACTTCTAATAAATATATTGACTAAATAACAAATCATATTTTGGAATTGCTTCCATAGCTGACTTGGCCGAGTGCATGATTTTTCATTTTTCCTAGCAGAAGACTGTTACACTGTAACTTTGTTCATGCTCGAACCTTCCCTTTTCCGAACTGTACGCTTCCTCTCCTGTGGTATCTCTCTCCTTTATCTGTTAGAAACTGAAGACTCACTTTTTTTTCTTTATCAAAGTCATGGATATCTCTCAAGGGCTCACAGTTCTAGCAGCTTATGTTGACCACGCATTTGATCTCAGACCTACTTTGGTGTTTATATTCTAATTTTGTCTAATGCTGAGAGTCAATCTCAGCTTTTTTTGTGCAAGCTCAATAGAATGTTTCATGTCTGTTCAGCTGTCTTAACCTAAGAGCTTTTTATGCTTTTATTATTCTCAATGAAATCTTTACCTTTGTAAAGATTCTAGTAGAGAACTTTCAAGGATTACATATGTTCATATACACAAAAGGGGTTGGGGGTAGGGAGGAATGGAGTATGGTCCCCAACATGTGATCTCATATTCCCAGGTTGGGGGTAGGGAGGAATGGAGTATGGTCCCCAACATGTGATCTCATATTCCCAACATATGTTGTATCTATGACAATGGGGAAATGCATGCAAGACTGTTAAGTTAATGTATTTGTGGGAAAAGAAGTTACATTATTTGCCTTGTTTCCTTTTTGGCTGTGTGTGTTTGGTTACTCCCTTCAGAAATGTTGTAATTTTCTGATCTTTGCCTTTGTGAGAAATTCATGTCTCATGTTTCCCTAAAAGTTGAAAGTTCTTCAAAGTTTTTAACCCCCTTTGTCTTCTTGGCATGAACTATGCTTTCCAGTTTTCACTGTAGTGTTGTAACTTGTATCTTTGTAGTTTCTCACAGTATGATTGTACTTCTATATAACTTTGATTTGATATTACTTTTCTCTAAACTTAATGGTTTGCTCATTAGGTTGCCCAAGCAACATCCACTCAGATGTCCAAGCGCGATCCTTTGAGACCCTACATGGATATTATAGACAACATGTTAGCTCAAATGGTATTTATTTACTTATTTACACAATTGAAAAGAAACGAAATTGATCCTCACTTTTTCTGTAATTTTTCTCTTTGTAATATTTTTCCCTCCCTTACCAGTTCAGGGAGGACCCATCCTTCAAACCGCAAGGTGGCCGATTAGGTGAAAACGACATGGACTATGATACTGATGAAAAATCAATGGCAACGCTTAGGCGTCATCTTCGAGGAGCCCGGGAAGAGTATTATCGGTACAAAAGGTAAACCACTTTGCTGAATACATGTCTGTATGTTCGTCATCTTCATCTGCAAGCTATTCACTTAGTTTTTTTTGCATTTGTTTGTGAGTAAATCAATGTTTATTCAGGCTGTAAATGTTCTAGATAATCCTTAGTGATCAGGAACTACATAGGTTGCAAATTTCTTGTAGATGGCTGTCTTGCTGCTTGTAAAACAATCTTATGATATGTGCTCCTTTTAGTTGATCTTTGTTGTAGTTTTCATTCTGAAAAAATATTACTTTTAGAAAGCATTCTTACGTGTCAATGTTTTTGCACATATTGAATTAGAATTTACCTTTCTGCTTAATAATGGAAAAACTTATTCGTTGGAATTGTATGTTTAATTCAGTCTATGCAGTCTATGCAGTAATGCATTATCAATCAGGTTGCTGATATGTGAATAAGTTTGTTGTCCTGTAATTTTTCCTTTCTAGTGTTGCTTTGCTTTAGTGTTGCCATGCTCACCTTTTGTATTATAAATCAAGATATAACTGAAGGTTTGTGTACTGTTTTCTACTGGATGCATGCTGATGGAATAGGCATATATAAATGCTAAGTACTGGTGTATGATGTATTTAATAATAATGTGGGATTCAAGTTTTTATTATGAATTTAGGATCCAGAGTCAACTACTATTTTCACCTTCCGATTCAGTATTCTACTGGATTTGTAATTATAATAGTTAGGTTCATTTTATCTAAAATTTGCCACTAGTTTTGCAGCGAGTATATGACTTATGTTTTGGAGGCCCTTGAACTTGAAGATACTATAAAAAATTATGAACGCCGGAGTTCTACTGGATGGTATGCCTCTGATCCTGCTTTCTCTATTCTTATTCCATCGTTACATGTATGCTACAAACGCGCACCAACTTGCACACACTTGTATAGATATGGGGTAATGTTCTCATCCCAAATATCTTAAATGTTATGTTGCTAAAGTGTCAATATTTGATCACATATGCAAACAAGAATCCGTTTGATTATTGGTGCAGAGTAACAATCAGACAGCATAAGATGTTAGACTGACTGGAAAGAATATATGCATATATACACACACACATAAATTGGATCGCTGAAAAAACTTACAGAATGATTACTATCTCAAATATGAGGGATCCCTCAATGGAAGGGGAAGGATCCGTGACACCACTTTTTTTACACAGCTTTTAGAATATTAAAAGTGGTGCCACGGATCTGCCCCCATATATAAAATATAATTATGTTATATTGATATAAGTTCTTGACTATTAATCGAAAGAAAAAGAATTCTTGACCTTACAAGTACATGCTACCATTTCAGGAAATATGTCTCAAGCTTCAGACATACTCGAACTGGCACATTAGGATCTCCTGTTGATACAATAGGTAACATTCAGATCAATAAATTCCTTTCTACATTAAATTTTAAGTACTTGGCACGGCTGAGTTATGAATTCCATCTTTTGTTAAGTTGCATGTAGGGTCTTGTATATGCTTTAATGTAAATAGGATACATACATGTGAAGACAGAACTTTATATTGTCTTATCTTGGCTATAGAAATACATTCTTGATAAACCCACTATATATAGTCTTACTTTATTTTCATGCATCTTTCCACCATAAAGCTTCTCAGAGTATCTCCAAGGGAGTATACAAACCAAGTTGGCAAAATTGTACTATACGAACCAATGTGGCATGTTGCCTACCCATTGGTCTCATAAAACAAAACGGGTCACTCCATGGGACTAGGCAAACCAAGTTAGCAAAATTGTATTATATTGTTAAAATTTTTTTTTTTTGAACCAAAAAAGATGTAAATGGTAAAACTTGTGGAATGATTACTACAAGGTGTCCCTCAAATAAAGTTATTTGCCTGCTCATATGCCTACGCATTTGTATACTCCGTCGGAGATGCTCTTAAGCCTCAATATTATATTTTGGTAATGGAACATAAAATTAATGTAAATGAAGCTTTATCTTGTTTGAATATTAAAAAGTCAATCTCTAAACTGAAATCAAGATTAATTCTGTCCCTTTTGCAGAATTCTTATGGCGCTGCATACTAAGAAAAGAAGTTGAGAAACTTTTGGCTGTCATACTTGGTATCATTTCAGTTGCTATTCTTTTAGCGGAGGCAACTCTTCTTCCTCGAGTTGATCTATCTCTCTTTTCAATTCTCATCAATTCTGTTGGAAAGCAAGAGGTTCTTGTACAGGTGGGTGATATGTATTTTAGTAAGTTGTAGTCTTTTTGTTCTGTCAAATTTTGAAGGTCAATATTCCTCGCCCAGGTTTCATTGCTGGACATAGTGTTTAAAAGGAAAAATTGAACGAAGCTAGTTGCATGTGTTCATTGGACTAGTATGAATCCACATCTTTGTGACAAGTTGCACATAGAAATGATTAGAAGTGAATTGACCTTCTTATATAACGTGTCTGGTCTTCTTATTTGAAGGAATGCTGTTTCTTTTTATTACTCTACCGCTCACTGATGTAAATTTGTTTAATCAACTATTTCCCAGGTATTTGCCTTTGTTCCTTTGCTGTATATGTGCATCTGCACATACTACTCCTTGTTCAAAATTGGTATGTTGATGTTTTACTCATTAACACCCAGGCAAACAAACTCAGTCAATTTGCTTATGATATGCTCGTAAGTTTTGATCTTAACTCTAGTTTTACGACTTGAAGGTCTTACTCATCTTTTGTTAAAGCAGTACTCACATTCCATTTTCATCATATCTTCCAGGATGGTTGCTCGTTATGCTCCTCCAGTTTCATACAATTTCCTTAATCTCATTCGTCTTGGTGAACATAAGACCATATTTGAGAAGGTATTCTCTCATCCATCTCATCTGTTCCTCTCTTACTTTTCATCCTTTCCATTTATAGTTATAAGGGTTTCTTGCTGCAAAGCCAATTTAAAAGCTTTCAAACTTTTGTCATGATTTTAATTTAAATCTAAATACTCTTGGGCAACTGCAAGTCTAACAAAAATAAAAATAAAAATCTTTGGTACCTTGTGTATTTGTTTTTTTTGTAAGTGATGTCCCCTTTTCTAAACATAATAACATTCATGGGTAATATCATTTTTCCCTGGTTGGGTCTTATGTTTTCAAAACTCTTCTTGATTGATGTCATAGTTTTCTCACATTTGTAAATTGTTGACCAAAAAAAATGGATTTTTCATCAATTGTAAATTCACTTTTAAACATTACCATAAATTTCCCGTGTAGTTTTGGGTTCAGCATTAGTTATATTAGATTTTGGCTTGTTTGTATAACTGTTGAACTACCCTTCCTTTAGTTGATAACTGACTACTTTTCCATTGTATTTGGGGATATTTTATGGCAGCGAATGGGAAACATTGATCAAGCTGTCCCTTTCTTTGGGAGTGAGTTTAACAGAATTTATCCACTTATCATGGTTGTGTACACCCTGTTGGTTGCGTGCAATTTTTTTGACCGCATACTTGATTTTTTTGGGAGCTGGAAGCGATTTAGGTTTCAAACCGAGGCTGATGATATGGATGGTTTTGATCCATCTGGATTAATTATCTTACAAAAGGGTAAGCTTATGCCATGATCTGCTCTTCTTGCAAGGCATAAACTACTATTCACTTGGGCAGGCCATCTGTGAATTTAGCATATTTTTTCTCTTTTTGGTTAAAAATTTCCGTATCTGTTGTGAGTGACTAATTAACTTGTTCTCATTTCCTCAGAACGATCTTGGATTGAACAAGGTCTGAAAGTTGGTGAACATGTTATACCCCTAGCTAGGAATTTCAACAGCACGGATGTTGAGACAGGCAGCAACAACATGGTACATTAATAGTTAGCATGCAAGATGTTTGGATTTACTGAGTAAATTATTTGGCATACTGTAGCTATCCTAATATGTGATTTCTTTTCCGGGTTCATATTATCCTTTTTCTTCTTCACGCTTATAGTTCGTTTCCCAACTTCAAATGTTGAATTTTCAGGATAGGACTCATGTTGAACTGAAGGCAACAACCAGTCTGGGCACTGAGGGTGCAAACGGAACTGCCTCAAAATCCTTGAGTGATGAATCTCGTATTAGATATGGCTCAAGCAAAGAAGCCAACAGCAACAAGTATGCTGCCATTAGAGATCAGAGCAGGCAATCATCTTCGAATACAAATCAGAATATTTCTGCCGCCAAGGTCTCCTTGCGTGACGAAGGCAACTCTAACCCTGATAGCATGGCAGGAGGGTTACATACTGGTTTGTCCTCAAAGTGGGAATCAATGAAAAACGGTTTCCAAAATTTCAAGGCAAACATAGCGGCCAAAAAATTTATTCCCCTGCACCAAGTTCAAGATACTGTAGAGCTATCTCGTGCTTCATCTAATGAGTCCCTCGATGAGATATTCCAGAGATTGAAACGGCGGTCGGTAGACCATGTGAGTTATGTTGACGAGGATGAAGATGGCATGGAGGGGAAGTCTGGTCCCAGCAGATAATATTTATGATCTGTTCTAGGTAATGAACTTTACACTTTTGGAATTGGGAATTATAAAAGCCCAACGCTGCGATTTTGCCTGCGAAGATTAGTCCGGCCTGGGAGGATATTTTGCGATGCTGAAACTACATACATTTAGCAGCTGCTAGTCGGAAGACTCGAACAATTTGACAGGTAAAATAGGAATACTTCAGTGATCTGTAAAAAAAAAAAAAGAAAGAAATGCCAGTGTTGGGGAATGCTTGTATTTCAATTATACGTGTAATTGTAAAAAAATGTCACCATTTGTTTCTCCACTGCCAACGCCTTGGAGCCGATTAGTATTCATCAGAAATGCACTTTCTTTTGATATGCAGTGCAATATTTCGAACACTAGTTACAATTTTGCATTTTCCATATGACAGTATTTACATTTTCATTACAGTAGGAGCGTACACATCAAATTTATTCACCAAATAATGTGTCTGCTCCGATGCCTTTATATTCTTTATAGCATTTATTAAGAAGCAAGTAATCATGCCAAAATGTAAAAATTCAAGATGTGTTGGCTGACACCTGGAAGGTAACGAAGCCATAAATTGTAGTGATGTGGAAAATGTGAATAAATTTAAACCTAAAAGTACCTAAAGACAAGAGTGCGCTGTGAGCGGGAATAAATCCATTTCACACGCGACGTCAGAGCATAAGGACAATAGTGTGGGTAAGGATCATACCCTTAGAGGTAGCCACCTAGACTGAGATTTGCCAAGAATCCTCGTTGATACGAACCTTCAACAGCTAAAACCTGGAAGGGTGCAAAAACAAGGGTAAGTGAGCCCGAAAATAGAGTTTTTAATGAAAACCTTTTGAAAATGTTATAACCCCTCGCAGTAAAACCCGTATAATTTTCTAGAACATAATAATCCATATGTATATAGAAATCATGCTCGAGAGTAGTGAAAACCGAGTATATGCCATGTCAAGTATCTCAGTAATAAAATAAGTAAGGCAGGTGAAATAAATCAATGTAAAATGATATGCTAGCCAGAGTCACCTAACGTGACCTATACGGCTGAACCTATAGCTCATTAACCAATTCCTGCACACTAGTCGGAACCACCTAATGTGGTATGTACGACAGGGCTGGGTGTAAATAGGTACGCTCAAGTGAAGGCTGCACGAATAGTCGCGGGTCACCTACGAGTCGGAACCACCTAATGTGGTCTGTACGATAGGGCTGCGCACCAAACTTGGATCCAAGGTGAGCGTGCGGTGCGGGAGGTGAACATCACGTGAAGGATTGTGTCCTGGCTATGGGCGGAAGCACTAACACTGAGGTGCAGAATAATGAGCTCTACATGCCTCTGCATATAACCATAACCAATGCAACCACTAACATCATACAGTACTCACCTAAAACATACCTAACCTCCACAGCGTCATACAATAGTATGCATATAATAGAATGAAATGCAAGCATGACATGGCATTTAAAAGAATACGCTCGTTTCAAAATAGTTTCTGGGAAAATGTAAAGCATATATACATACATATATATATATAGAAAACCAAAAGCCCACTCACCTGGAGTCCGCGCTATAACTCCCTAGCACAAATATCAAGGCGTCACAAACGATCGGCACCTAGAACAATTATCAAATAATGTCTTGGAATTCTTATCAATAGAACATATAACTTACATATCCTATTTGGAAAGATTTGTACAGCGGATTCCCGATCTGTAAGTTTCTAATATTCTCAAATATTATGTATTATAACATATTAAAGTTTGGTGACGATCTAACGGTCGGATCATTGATTGCTATAATAATCAGGCAGCGGACTTTAATGGAACTACGTTCAAATGACGGAAATTCGTCAATCGGACTTCACCAATGGAATCAGGATATTCAAATTTAGCCTAGGAAGGTCAGGGGATGCCTCGTCCTACGCGTCGTTGGACACGTTGCCGCACGTGGCGATCGGCAGCCTCGACTCGTCGGAAAATTCAACTATTTCTAAAAATTCTCAAACTTCACGGAAATGATGATCTCAATGAGTAGAGCAACTTTCATACCTGCGACCAAGGCCAATTTAGCCGGAAAAAGCCCCAATTTCACGAAAACCCGTCGACACCCTAGAAATAGGTGGTTCTTGATTCGACTCCAAACAAGCTTCGACGCCTCAACCAATGCATGGGCTTTGTTTCTGGGTTCATGGAGAGTTTATTAGTGATGTTAATTGAATCGAAACATTTTAGGTTTGCTGGATCTCGGCTTAGGGTCCTCACGGCACCCATTGTTCCCGTCTGGATGTTTTCCCCAAAATACAACCAAATTCATTATAATTTTAGGTGAAAAAGGAAGAGGGAGGGTAGTGGAATGTTTTCTAGGCGATGGATAGCGGCGATTCGCCGGAAAAATTGCCTGAAAAGGTGTCGGAAGGTGTGGAGGAGCCGAGTTGGGTACGGGTCAAGGGGATCCCGATGGGTTCCTCTCCTTCTCCAATTCTCTCATTTCTCTCCTTTCTCTCCTCATCCATTGGTCACCCTCTTCTCTCTCTTCTTCTGAATGGGCATCCTGCCCCTCCTTTCTCTCCTTTATCTCTCATCTCCACCGCCCATCTTTTCTTCCTTTTAATATGGGTCACACACGTGGCTTTCCAGATTTTGCTCTAAAAATCTGGAGCTTTCTTGAACTTTATTAATTTACTAGAATGCCCCCAACTTAAAACGTTAATATCTCTTTCGTTATAACTCCAAATTGCACTCCGTTTGCGCCCATGCGTCCATAACGATGAGTACTACGAGGATACACTAAGAAAATGAATCTTACATAACTCGACAAGGCGGTCAACAAAAGTCAATGCATTTACCTTGAAGGGCATTTTTGAAATTTCACATTTAAAAATTATAAAACTGTAACTTTTGGGGACAGGTCGTTACATTTAATGCTTAACAAAATTCATAATTGTTGTAGGTAATAATAAAATTCAATAACATAATTAGGGTATTGTCATTGTGGCATAAGTTGTAAATAATTTATAATAATAGGTTACTTATTTCCCACATTCAACAAGTTTAAATTTTAGGTTTTATTTGAATGTTGAAAGAAAGATGGGTTTAAGTTTAGGAAACAATAGTTACAAGGGCTGCATCCTAAGGCTATCTCTAACCGAAGGAGGGCCAGAAGGCTCATTTTAGCCTTATAGTCCTCTAAGAAATTAATATTTTAATGAACATTGCCAGGCCATATTTCTTACCATCTTCAACCGAGGGGCCAAAGGGACATAGGCCAAACATAGCCCTATGACAAAAAACCATCTCCAATCGAGGGGGCCAAAGGGCCATAGGCCAAATATAATTTATTATTTTAATTGAATTAATATGGTTACTTGAATTAAACTACCTCAATAATTTTTCGAGATGAAATTTCAATAATTTTACGTCTAGGATTTCGAGTGTCACGTGTCGATATGTGAGTAACTTTGCAGATTTCTTGTTGATAAGGAATCTCAATAATTTTACATCTCGGATTTCGAGTGCCACATGTCGATATGTGAGTAACTCTCCAGATTTCTTGTCAATATGTAATCTCAATAATTTTTTGGATAGGATTTCGAGTGCCATATGTTGAGATGTAATTGGCTGTGGGAATTTTAGATAGGATTTTTATCTGCGTGGCATTTCTTATCTTTAGCTTCCAATGTCTACAAATAAGGTGGATATTAGCTTATAATTCACATACCTTCAGCTTTGCCCTCTCCAATATCTCTTTCAATTCAATTTTGCAATGAATTCCAACTTTGGATCCTCTTCAGATTCCAATTGGGGGTCTTCATCCAATTCCGAACTGGAACTAGAAGATAAATGGGCGCAGATGAGATGAGACAAGAAGATGAAGAGTCCGATGAAGAAGATAAAGCGTGGTGCAATGCATCATATATAGCAACCATGGTGTTTAAGTTTTATGTTGTTAAATGTTTATTTATTTATTTTTAATGTTGTTTAAGTTTCATTGTGACAGCCCGTCCCGGATTTTTCGTACCGTAGGGATAAAATGACAGTTTTGCCCCTAGTGTGTTGTTTCATTGTGTGGTCATTTTGGGGATTTTGGGGGTTTTGGTTGGCTGTTTTGGACCACACACACACACCCACACTCACCCTCATCCTTTCCCTGTCCCGTATCCTTGTCTCTCTCTTTCTCTCTCTCTCTCTCTCTCTCTCTCTCTCTCTCTCTTTTCTTCACCATACGTACAGACAAGACCCATTGTGCTCGAAAACATCACGGATCGAGGAAGAAAACTACATATTTGTGCTTGTGAAGTCCTTAGGAGTTCAACCATACCCATTTCAGGTAAGGGAACCTTCATTTTCATGTCGAACCCGAGATGCTCAATTCCGGGTACTGTTCATGCACATGTAAATTCATGTGTTTTTGAGAATTTCAAGCTTGTAAGAAGCTTGGTGAAATGAAATGAAATGAAATGTTTATATGTTTTAAATAACTGACACACCCCGATCGAGATCAGGGTATGCTGGCCGTCACGTGAAGGTGACGTAACCATGTGCACAGTGCGAAAGCTAAGAATAATAATAAAAGTACGAATAAATAAAAACCAAGCTATACACTACGTAAATCACATACATGTGCAAGCGTAAGTGTGAAAAACAATATTCAGAGCACGAAAGACCTAGTACAGTCCGGGAGAAACAACACTAAATAAACACACCCAAAGGTGGTCCTACACTGGTGATAATCTGTTAAATATGCCGTGAATCCCTCGAGAGCCACCAACAGAGCTATCCAAACTAGAACCTGGAGGGGTGCAAAACAGAAAGCGTGAGTGGGCAAAACAAAGCTTTTCAAAATCATTTCAATAACAAAGTTCTAACCCCTCGCCGTAAAACCTGTATACTTCCCAGAAAAAATAGAATATATACACATATATAGAAAACATGCTCAGAAATGTGCCATGTCGAATGCCTCTGAATAAAATGCAAGTACTCAGGTAATGTCAATCAATTCCATGTAATCTGTCAGCCGGAGTCACCTAACGTGACCTGTACGGTTGAATCTAGAGCTCAAATCCACAACTCACTAACTATACCTGCACACGAGTCGGAACCACCTAAAGTAGTCTATACGACAGGACTGGGTGTAAATAAATACGCTCAAGTGCTACGATCACGTGAAGACTGGGTGAATAATCGCGAGTCACCTACGAGTCGGAACCACCTATAGTGGTCTGTACGATAGGACTGTGCACCTAACTTGGATCCAAGATGAGCGTGTGGTGCGGGAGGTGAACTGTTGGAAATGTGCCCTAAAACCAATCATATGATGATACTTTATGGACATTTCACATGTTAAACTAATCTAGTTTAATATTAAGGGCAAACATTATTGTTTGAGCCGTCTCATATAAATGTTATATGCTTAAACGATAAGTCCAAGGAATATGTGATTGGAAGAATGCGATCTAAAGAAGTTAGATTCATGAGACCATTCTTTCGTAGACACATCCTAAACGTTCCTGATCATAGGATTGTCAATTGGGCATTAACAGTCCGTTAAGATCAGTACGTGCTATGTCTTCTCTCAGGGAGAGTGACTAGTCTCGAGTCATTGGTGTGTGTGACATCAAGACAAGTACGTAGGTGCTCAATAGAGAATGAGTTCACTGAACACGATCAACGAAGAGTTTTCATATTCATGTCACATGAGAACTCATGGTTGGGATAATGCAAATTAGTCTTTTGACCTGAGGCATCACAGTTGTCTTGTGGTTAGGTCCTTAATCTTTGATTATGTCAAAGTCATTCCATCATGAGGGTGTCCATGGCATCGTTGGGGTTAAGCCACTTAGCCATGAAGGCAAGTGAATGCGCAACAAGGGATCTCTAACCTTCAAACTGTTTGAGGGAGAATACTCAATGATATGATTTAGAATCTCTGGCCAGAGAATGAATGAGATGTTGGAATGCGTTCCAGATCACATTCAAGGTAATCATATAAGTACAAGATTCACATTGGATAGTAGACATGAATAAACTATCAAACCAAACAATGTGGTCAAGAGTATTGTATTAGAGAAAGACCGTATTGCATTTGTAATCCTAAACTGAATAGGTTCTCCACCTCTTCTGATTAGCTTGGGTAACCATGACATGCTGCTAGGCGTCAACCATGGTTTGTGGAAGCCCTAAAAGTGTATTATCACTAACGGGAGAATTGAAAGTAAGTTTCAATTCACAATCGATTAGAAAGAGTTTTAATCGCCCACTGCCTCGCTAAAAGGAACCTAATGGATCGTTCACCGAGTAAGGTAGAGTTTGAAGAAACAACGGAGATGAGTGAGAATAATTAAATGGTTTAATTATTTATCTAAGGCTAGGATTAATTAATATGTTAATTAATCAAACGAATAAGTTCGTTAAAGACCTCGGGTTAGTTTTGGGCCGCAAGGCCCAATGGGATTTGAATGTCAAGCCCATTAACTCAAGTTGTATGACAACTTGAATAAAACAAAGGGCTTGAAAGCCCAATAAACCTATAGGCCGGCCATGTGTAAAAGAATAGGGCTTTTGGTCCATTAGGTCACTTATTTGAAGGGACTATATAAAGGACTTTATAGCCTAAAATTTACTAAGGGTTATTTTTGGGGGAAAGGATGAGAACACAAGCTCTCCTTTCTCTCTAAAATTTCGGCCAACCTTGGAGGGATCATCTAGCAATCAAACTCCTCCAAGGTCACTCATTTCTTCTTCATTATGCCTTGGTGATGAATAATTAGAGGTTCTCAATTTTGGGAACTTGGAGAAACCTTTTCATCCAACCAAATCCATGGATCTAAGATGCAAGGAATGAAGGCCCTCTCTTTGGGTGATTGGCCTTTGCTTATGCAAAGAGGAATCTACAAAGGTATTGATTTCTCAACTCACTTTGTTTTGAGTTGAGTCTTGGTTCACCTATCTACTAGGCTTTGAATTTCATGGGTAAATGTTTTGTTTTTAAGTGCATACAAGCATGATTCCGCCTTTAATTGTTAATTGCATGCTATTGATGTTGCTTAAATGAACATGTTTTTTCACAAATCTTCCTTCATGAACATCACGTGAAGGACTGTGCCCTACTTTGGGCGGGAGCACTAACACGGGGGGTGCAGGTTATGAGCTCTCTATGCATCTCAAATCACTACTAAACATAAACATAAACCATAACTTACATGACACTTACCTGTACGTTCGCAGCACCAAACATATGTATATATGCAACTAATAATGCATAATTAAACGAGCAAACATATTGCATGGCATATAAAACATATAAATGTTTAATTTCATTTTCTGGGAAAAGCACAAGTATATAGGTATGTACGGAAAACCAAAAGCCCACTCATTGGTATGTAGAAGTGTCGTAACCCCCTTGCTTCGAGTGACTGCGCTCGTCCTCGGGATAGGTCTCACCTATATGCGAAACAACTATAAAAACGTTAATTTTAAAGCACATAACCAACATTACGAAATAACTTCTCATACAATGCTCAAATGGTGTGTGAGTACATCAACGTGATCTACTCAACCTCACGAACATTCCTATATTTTTAAAATAATTTTCTGACATCGTACGCGCCCCCACGCGCCGGTCAAGGCACGGCCACACGCGCCGCCCACGTGCAGGCACGTGCCTGGCACACTGACGGCGTCAGTTAACGCTGTCAGGAATATTCCGTTAAGTCTGACAGATTATGTTAACGCCGTTAGGAATATTTCGTCCAAACTGACAAAATATTCCGTCGTCTTCTCTGGCCAAACTCCGGCGCCGTCGCTGTTGCTGGAAAATCAGGAAAATTTCCAAACTTCGTATCTCACTCGTTTTTCACCCAAATTTCATGAAATTGGTACCAAAATGAAGCTTACAACTAGAAGAACAAATCCTTACCACTTTCAAGCACTAAAACCAATGGAATCTCGCCGGGAAAACTCCACCAAATCCAGCCAAACCTGCAACTCACGATCCCGACGTCCAAAACCTTTAAACGAACCACCTCGAGCCTTCTAAGGACCTCACCAAGCTTCCTACAAGCTTGAAATTCCCAAAAACACATGAATTTACGTGTGCATGAATAGTACCCCGAATTGAGCATCTCGGGTTCGACGTGAAAATGAAGGTTCCCTTACCTAAAATGGGTATGGTTGAACTCCTAAGGACTTCACGAGCACAAATATGTAGTTTTCTTCCTCGATCCATGATGTTTTCGAGCACAATGGGTCTTGTCCGTACGTATGGTGAAGAAAAGAGAGAAAGAGAGAGAGAGACAGGGATACAGGACAGGGAAAGGATGAGGGTGAGTGTGGGTGTGTGAGTGTGGTCCAAAACAACCAACCAAAACCCCCAAAATCATCACATAACGAAACAACACACTAGGGGCAAAACTATCATTTTACCCCTACGGTATGAAAAATCTGGGATGGGCTGTCACATTTATGTTCTTAAATGTTGTTTAATGTTGTTTAAGTTTGATGTTATTTAATGATCTTCCATTTTGTTTAATGTTGTTTAACGGCTTAGGTAGTTATAAGAAAAAATTAGAATTTTATTTTTTTTAAATTTTGTCCCAAAAAAAAAAAAATGCAAATCCAATGGCTACATGGCGTCAGCTAGCTGGCGTCACGCTGACGTCAGCTAGCCGTTGTAGTTCAAACCTTAGGCCGGCCAGAGGCTGGCTGAATTGGGTCAGCCGGTTGGCCTGATTTGGTATTTTTGGCCTGGTGGGGCCCACGAGCCCTTTGGCCTAGCCTTCGGTTGGAGACGATTTTCGTGTCATTTTGGGCTATTTTTAGTCCTATGGCCCTTTAGCTGGATCGGTTAGAGATGGCCTAGAGTGTTGCATCTTACAAGGCGGGCCTTCGAGTTATCAGTTCTTTAGCTTTTCGTGTATAATAGCAAGGTAAGCTTGTTTGTGTTAAGGGTAAAACTAAGGAAATTAAATTTATAAACAAAATTTACAAACTAAATGATGTGTCATCAATATAAATGAGTACATTTAATAACGCTTAAGCAATAAATTAATCATCAACTTTCATATCCTTTAGTTTCCAAATTTTTTTCTACAAATTTAGTTTTTGTAGTATTATTCTCGTGTTAAAATACTAATCGGGGCAAAGTAGAAACAACCCGGCCAATTAAAAAGAAAAAAATAAATTAAATTTTAAGTTTACATTTCTTTCATCAGAATAAAACTCACATTCATATCATTGGATAAAAAAAAAAAAAAATAGAGATGTGAATAGGACGTGAACGGATTTGGTTGTTGGAGCATGTGAACGGATTTGGTTGTTGGAGCATTGCTCTTAATATCTTTACGTAAGCAAATTATATAAAGACTATGTTTAAGAGATGACACGACACAATTGTTCCCAAATTTTAGTCAAACAAGCAAACCATACAAAACAATTATTCAAACTAAATGATGCAGCATGTTGTTAAAAAAAAGAAAAAAAAAAATCTTCTTGTTGGTAACTGAAATTTTAATGGTCCATATTGTTTGATCAAAATGATCCTCTCCTTAGGCTTAAGAGAGGATCCAAATCCCAAAGAAAAAGCCACGATGGTCCAATTTCCAATTATATATACATCAAATCGATTATTTGGACATGACCAATGAATAAACATGTCATGCACGTGGTCAAACAAACAACCATTTCAAGTCAAAGTATCAATCACCACTCAACCTCAAAAAAGTCTTTTAACTTCCCAGAAATCGCGTTTTAGATAGTTGGGTGACAATCCGGGTTGCGGGATCGATGAAGGATGGAGCCGATCGGAAAGGAGAGGGAGTGAATTGGTGAAAATCGTGGAGGTGAAAGGAAGAGAAATACGGAAGTAGGGCCAAGAACAGTTAAATCAGATAAGGGGGTTTGAGGAAAGGGGCCAAAGGGCAAGGGATACCAGAGGCTGAGGGACAAAGAAAGAAAAAGAAAAAAAAAAGAGAGAGGAGGAGAAAATGACTGCCACCGACCCCAGACGTAGCTAGGGCCGACGGCTATGAGAGAAGAAAGCGGAGGAAAGTTACTCAAACACCAGTAAGAAAAACCCTCACAGAAAAAGAATCTCTCTCATCAAACGGGAGAGAATAAATTTGGATTTATGATTAAATGATCATAACATATAATACTTCTCATTCGACGAAATTGAACTATGAATTTGAATGTAATTCTAACTCATACGTCACTCTGAGCACCACTTGAACATACATTAAGAGCTTTCAGTGCCTACATGCATTTTCAAATTGATTCAAAATTCTTTTTGTATTTCAGTAGAAAACGTAAAATAGCCCTCTGTAGATTTCGAATTCCCACCAAATGATTTCGAACTAAACTTAAAATTTGGCACACATATTATTGTAAGGAGGGGATCATTGTGGTGAATTTTCCTGAATTAGGACCAAAGATGTTGAGCGTGTGAATCCATCCCACACCGGGAAATTGAGGAACCTTACGTGCCGAGGTCTATTCTCCTATTGCTAATTAATTTTCGTGTGAAATCTCAACTTTCTATTACATATCGCACGTTATCATCCACATATATGAAATAAGACAACAGAACATATAGCAACTTAAAACCCAGCAAGAACAACCCACCTCCCATAAACTCTTTAATTCTAAATATGACTAAGATCAACAAGACAATATCAAGAAGATTAGTTGCATACTTATATTTCACATCGTATATGATCTGATACCATATTACAAAGAAACATATACCTAATTATTTTCTGTGATCGATCGATCCTAAGAGAAATATATATAGTTCCTAATTAAGCAATCGAATGAGATCCAACCAAATTCAGTTTGTTCCTTTTATCTAAGACTAGTCTGTGAGTGCTTGAGAACCTCCTTGCTTGATCTACTCCCCGTTGTCCGTAGCAGCTTCGACCAAAACCCTCTTTTCTTCTTCTTCCCACTACTATTCTTGTGATGATCACCGGAACGATGATGACTTGTCTTCGAAACGACGGCAACCGATCTGCTCTTCTTCATCAGCCCATGACCACCACCACCAGTTGTAGGAACACAAGTCGTACTACTACTCCTTATCATAAAAGAAACCGAACCCAAAACATTCGTATGGGAACTATTACGTCGACGATGATCTCGGCCGCTGCCCGCCACCTGCGGTGGAGAGTTACAAGTGGAGGAGGAAGCAGAAGAGAAGTCGGGTTGATCGTGTGAAGGACCATTAACTTGGAGTCTGTCTGTGAGATATGTTGAGGAGGGAGCGTAGAGCTGAGAAAGCTTCTCACTAAGACAAGCGGAACAAACGCCTGGTGAAATTAGGGTTTGCTTATCATCGGCGGCGTAGTACTGGAACTGTTGGTGCTTCTTGCATCCTCTCTGTGATTCTGACCAACCCATAGTTTAGAATTTGGTCTGAAATTCTATGCGCTTAATTGGTATGCACGAGAGAATTCCTCGTTTTATAGGGAGAAGAGGATTGGGTTGCTATCTAGGTAGGATTCATTTGTTTATATAAAAAAAAAAGACGCACGGACGCAGTAGTTTGCCACGGACATTCGTTGTGTTACTCCAAGGTGCTTAGGCCTTGTTTGCTAATTTGGGGGAGACATAATGTGAAATAAAATGTTTACTTTGAGGTCTTAGGAAGACAAGTCTCTTTTTTCAAAAATTTTTAAAGTTCTATTTTCTTTTACATGTGAGAAGACTTAATTAATAATTTTTTTTTTTTTAAAAAGGACCCTAACCGTTATTTAGAGAGAAAAAGAAAGGAAAAAAATTCATTAGCCTCAACATTAACTGTGACTTTGGGATCGACGACAATCTTTCTTGATCTTTTCTATCTTTCTCTTATGTGTTTCTTCTATCTTCAAATAATCTTTTCTAGCACTCTTTTGCTTTGGGTAGAAGAGTTTTCATGATTGTGGCTGCTTTCTCATTCAATCGATGAGAGCCTTTATGGCTTCCATGGTTATGGATCAAACTTCATATTTTTGAGACATAACTATTGTTTAGAGTTGGGTTGGTTTGTGCTTTTCTTTTGGTTTGTGCAGATGGCAAATAATTATGAAAAGGAAGGTCGGTATTTGTTGGAGGTGACATATAAGAATGCTTCTTTGCCGACGATTGCAAAATCATCAAAGGGTGGTGTGGTCTTTTCCTCATGATGCCGTTATAGTGGTTCTACAACTTGCAAAGTTTAGTCCTAATGAGTTTATCTTTCTAGTTGATCAAATGTAAGTTATCTGTGATCGTTGAGAAATTATATTTATAGAGAATTTGTAATTGTGAAATTGTGTGGCGTTTATTGTGGCATGTGCGATCTCTTACTCATGTATGACATGAATATCCTATATACATTCTTGAAGGGTTTCTTAATAAATTTTTATCATCTCAAAATTCTTTTGAGTTATATGACAGCAAACAAATATAATACATTGACATAAGAAAGATTATTTGACTAGTATAGGTGTGCACGTAAAGAAAAATGTGTGTTGAATGAAGGGTGGGAACAGGTGTGTGGTCCCTGAAGGTGATCTGTCAAACCGATGGACGGCTGTGATGTCAATAAATACAAAAATGTAGGACCCATTTGGGTTGGAACTTGGAAGGTGTTCAGAAGTCCTGATAGTTACTTGGAAAGGCAGGCGATGAGGATAGGGAGTGAGTCAAGAGTCAAAACTAGGTGCCGTCCGTGCGTGCGTGCGTGGGTGCTGCGTGTGCGGGGCCAAGCGACAGAAACCACAAACGACGTGAGTGATGAGTTATGGGACGGCCGTGCACGTGAAAAGAATACACGTTTCTCTCGAGTCAACTAGGCTATAACCTAAATTACTTTTAGATATAAAATTTGATTATTTAGGATAGACTTGATATTCATGTTGTGTTTTCATGTTCGTGTTATTTAAAAAATACGTTAGGAGGTTGTATGTGTAACACTTGTTAAAATAAAAGAGTAATACAATCCGATCTAAACTTGATCTATTAATATTAACGAATAATAGGATCCAACATGTTTTCGTAAATTATCAAATGAAAAACGTAATACTAAAAACATATGTGAAATCAAAGAATCCAACAGTAAGGATTTAATTTCACACAATTGTGATTAAACCCTATAGCTATTGTTGTAGTAAAGTTTTTCAATTAATGTAGAAGTTTGAAAAATAATATATATATATATATATATATATATATATATATATATAAACTCTCGTAATGACAAGCTCTACAACTTTTGTAAAGAGGTCAACTATGAAATTTACGACTATAATCCATAAACTATAGATTTAAATTTAACCGTTGATTGTTGTTTATGTTTACTCTCCATTTTTATCACCGAATTTCCTTCTTTTTTTTTTCTTCAGATTTTCTCTTTTTAAAATATAATTTTTTTAGCAGATGCAGAAAGGTAAGCGGTTGGATCGTTGATGTCATGTTTAAGTTTTTACAGTTAGTGAAAATTTTGCTCGAAGTTTATAAAATCTCTAGAAATTATATAACATCGATTGATATTTCAGTCAACTCAAACATCGGAACGTGATATCAATGATCCAAATCGTTCATTTTTCTTTGTCTGCTAAAAGATCATGTTTTCGAAAAAAAAAAATCTAAATCTAGGGTTTATGGATTATGATGTCGAATTTTAGAGTTGATTCCTTCACAAAAGCTGTAAAGCTTATCATTGTGATTGATTGTGTGTGTGTGTGTATATATATATTTTCACAATTCTACATTAATTATTATTGATTTTCCACTCAAGCACTATAGAATATTCATGAGGGTTTGGAGGGTTTTAAAAATCTAAACGACGATGTAATCATCGTCTAAGTGTAGATGATACAATCACAAGCGTTTGTATATTCTTTTCACATTTCTCACACTTTTATGTTATAATCGTGGATTTTTATTTATTTTAAACTTTCCCCTAAAAATCCCGTTCACCAGGGGTTGTAGGGTTTCAAAAGTTCAATTTACGATATACTTATCATTAAAGCGTAGATTATGTGATCATGATTGATTGTGACACACCCCGACCGAGATCAAGGCATGCTGGCCGTCACGTGAAAGTGACGTAACCATGTGCATAGTGCGGAAGCTAATAAATAATAATAAAAGTATAAATAAATAAAAACCAGCTATACACAACGTGGAAACATACATGTGCAAGCGTAAGTGTGAAAACAAAGTTCAGAGCACGAAGACCTAATGCAGTCCGGGAGAAACAACACTACAAAAACACACCCAAAGGTGGTCCTACACTGGTGATAATCTGTCAGATATGCTGGGGAAATCCTCTGGGGAGCCACCAAAAGTGCTAGCCAACTAGAACCTGGAAGGGCGCAAAACAGAAAGTGTGAGTGGGCAAAAACAAAGCTTTTCAAAAACCATTTTATAAACAAAGTTCTAACCCCTCGCCGTAAAACCTCTATACTTCCCAGAAAGTATAATATACATATATATAAATCATGCTCGAAAATATGCCATGCCAAATGCCTCGATATAAAATGCAAGTACTCAGGTAATGCCAAATAATGTCATGAAATCTGTCAGTCGGAGTTACCTAACGTGACCTATACGGTTGAATATAGAGCTTAAATCTCCATCTCACTAATTATACCTGCACACGAGTCGGAACCACCTAAAGTGGTATGTACGACAGGACTGGGTGTATAATAAGTACGCTCAAGTGCTACGATCACGTGAAGGCTGAGCGAATAATCGCGGGTCACCTACGAGTCGGAACCATCTAAAGTGGTCTGTACGACAGGATTGTGCACCTAACTTGGATCCAAGATGAGCGTGTGGTGCGGGAGGTGAACATCACGTGAAGGACTGTGCCCTACTCTGGGCGGGAGCACTAACACCGGGAGTGCAGGTTATGAGCTCTCTATGCATCTCAAATAATTACTGAACATGAACATAACCATAACTTACCTGGCACTTACCTGTGCGTCCGCAGCACCAACATACAAATATATATATGCTACTAATAATGCATAAACAAACGACAGACATAATGTATGGCATATAACGTATAAACGTTTCAATTCGTTTCCTGGGAAAAACATAAGTATATAGGTATTTACGGAAAACCAAAAGTCCACTCACTGGTATGTAGAAGGGTCGTAACCCCCTTACCTTGAGTGACCGCGCTCATCCTCGGGATAGGTCTCACCTATATGCGAAACAACTATAAAAACGTTAATTTTAAAGCACATAACCAACCTTACGAAATAACTTCTCATACAATGCTCAAATAGGGTGTATGAATACACCAACGTGATCTACTCAACCTCAGGAACATCCCCATATTTTTAGAAAAATTTTCCGACGCCACACGTGCCCCCACGCGTAGGCCAAGGCACGGCCACATGCGCCGCCCACACGTAAGCACGTGCCTGGCACACTGACGGCGTCAGTTAACGCCGTCAGGAATATTCCGTTAAATCTAACTGATGCCGTTAACGCCGTTAGGAATATTCCGTCCAAATTGACGGAATATTCCGTCATCTTCTCTGGCCAAACTCCGGTGCCGTCGCCGGCCCCGGAAAACTGGGAAAACTTTAAAACCTTGTATCTTCTTCGTTTTTCAACCAAATTTCACAAAATTGGTACCAAAATGAAGCTTACAACAAGAGGAACAAATCCATACCACTTTCAAGCACTAAAACCCACGGAATCTCGCCTGGAAAACTCCACCAACTCTTGCCAAGCTTGTAACTCATGATCCCGACGTCCAAAAACTTCAAATGAACCACCCCGAGCCTCCTAAGGACCTCACCAAGCTTCCTACAAGCTTGAAATTCCAAAAACACAAGAATTAACGTGTGCATGAACAGTGACCAAATTAGGGTATCCTGAGTTCGACGTGAAAACGAAGGTATCCTTACCTGAAATGGGTATGGTTGAACTCTCAAGGACCTCACGAGCATGAATATGTAATTTGTTTCCTCGATCTGTGAAGGTTTCAAAGGTTTTGGTTGTCGTCCGTACAAAAAGAATAGGAATGGGAGAGAGAGAGGGCTCGGGACAGGGCAGAGAAAGAGGGTGAGTGAGTGTGGTGTGTGTGGGGTCCAAAACCAGCCAAGCAACACCCAAAAACAACCACACAACGAAACAACCATGCTAGGGGCAAAATCGTCATTTCATCCCGACGGTACGAAAAATCCGGGACGGGCTGTCACATATTGCATATTCTTTTTCACTTTTTTCACACTTGTAAATTAATTATTATGATTTTTAATGTGCTAAATATTTTAAATTTGCGTTGATATTTTTTATTTGCTTTGAAATTTTTTTAATCTCACTTGTGTGAGTATAAATATTATGGCTATTGTAATAAGTTTTTTTTTTAGTAGTTTAAAATTATCAAATGACTAACGTAACGATATATAATAAAAAAAACTATATATTAAGTTTACTTATTTGTATGATATATAATAAGTTTACTTATCCGCCTAGCCTAGACCCCGCTAGATGCTAGGCTCCAGTTCGTCGCCCGACTAACTGTTAACATCTTTTAAAACCTTGACTACAATAACCAAAACTGGATGACACAATAACTGAGGGTCCAGAGATACATGATTGACTTTGTTTTATTTTATTTTATCGAAGCTAAATATTATTACCAAGCACACACACATACATCGAAGCCTACTTACAATAAAATCACAAAACAAATATATAAACATGATTGGCTCTTAACTTAATTGAATTGAATCCGATTCATGTGACATATCTTTTAGCATGTTAATTTTACACCAGCACATTCATATATGTGAATTCTAATCTCTATGAAAGTATAACTTTTTATTTGTACATTGTTTACCTCTTTCGGATTATAAATAAAATTTTCTACAAAAAATATCGATTAATATATCTAAGCACGCCGTATTGACACATTGTTGATGCGGGAAATGATGTCTAGGTTTAGAGAAAAAGGAGAGACACCGCTGCTTCTCTTCCCTGATAGGAGAGGGTTAGTGTTAAGGCAAATTTGGGATAATATTTAGTGCCTTGGTTCTATTCTTGCGATAAATTTCACTCAAGGTTATCGACGTAAGCTAATTAAGTAAGGAAATGCTTTACATATGTTGGAATCAAATTCGCGCACCGTTGTAGAAGGTGGAAATGCACAATTCTAACTAGTGTGAGCTAGCCAAAGACCCATGGGGCTATGGGTGCCCATCAAAGGGCTATCTGACAGTTAAGTTAGTAAGCAATAAAGACTCAATCAGCAGTAAGAGAGTAAGTATGCAATAATTGCATTACCACCGTTTAGGATGGTAGAATCCTTATTAAACTAGGAGAAACGAAGACGGTCTGTAAGAAGTAGATATTGCATCCTCTTAGGATTGTGATTACTTGTGGTGCACGTCAAGCTTTAGATTGTAAGATTCCAATTATAGGAAACCTGCTGATTCCTTGTTGGATTAGGTTTCCGTATCTTGCGGAAAAAGCATGGTCAATCTCATCAAAGTCGTTAGACTTCGCCCTCTAATTCCAGAATAGGATTATGGTGGCATTGCTCCTCCGTTTATTGATCTTCGCAGTGGAGGCTGTCGAGTCATGACTGGACTTTTGAGGTATGTTTATTCCGATTCGTCGTACTCCGACCTTGAACAATCATGGTCCCACAATTGCCCTTAACTATGTATTTGAAAGGACTTGATCCCGTTGAGGATGCATAGTTATTCAAAGATCATGGCTTTTGGAGTAAGTCAAAATTAGTACACCTTTTAGTTCTTCTAATGTGTGGAATCTTAGCTTTGTAATCCACAAACCTTGTGAATGTTGCGTTGTACTCAAGTCATTCCGCATTCAGGCATGTAAATTGGAAGTATGTACTGATGTACATTTAAACTAACCTAAATAATAGATTAATTTAAATCAAATTAAACTCACAAGCGCACGAATCAATTGTAGAAATATTTGCAAATACGAGGTCGATCCCACAGGGATTGCTTTTAATACCAATTCAACTAGTTATTACGTGAAACTTAACTTAGAAACGAATGATCGATTAATTGATTATGAAAAATAATTAAAACTTCAACTTAAAATTAAACCAAGAACATGAATAACCAAAAACACACAACGAATGTAGTTTAAAATAAATTAATGTGATGAAAGTCTAAGGTCATGAATCCACCAATAACAATCATATCCCCTTTTCTTCAAGCCGATTACTATCCAATTATCATGCCAACATTTAAGGTTGTTCTTTCTAAGATATTAATTAATCCTTGGTCAGGCATCAAATTGTGTGTCTATACGTGATAACTATATCCTATTTAGACCTGTAAACAGGTCAGGTTTATCGAATTTGGGTCAGGTTCAATCCGACCTGTTAAGTTATCGGGTCACCCGAATCCAACCCGTTAAGATAATGGGTCCTCCGAACCTAACCCGTTAATCTAATAGGCCACCCGTTTCACCTGTTAACATTTTTTTTAATGCATTCCAATACACTTACACATATTAACTGTGGAAATTATGAACTTCACCTGGTTGAAAAGGATTCCCAAGGGTGATTTGCCTGCTCGTTCAAGTGAAACTTGTTTTAGATTGCTCTTTGCTGCAACCTGCATTATTTCAAGAACAAGCGTTAACATTACAAGTCACAACATGGCGTTCAAGTATTGTCATTGAATTTTGTAACAATTTTTCACATAAAGGATTCAAATTTGAACGAAAGAAAGAGAATATACTTTGTCAATGTCCATATGATGGCTGATGGCAACACCAGCAGTCTTTCCAAATCCGGTTATGACATTGAACACTCCGTTAGGAACACCATCCTTCATAAGAATTTACAAGAGAGAGTCAACAATGGCAAGCCACATTGGCAATCCAGATAATGACTGAGCTTACCAACTTAGTCAGATGCGCACAGTATAATGCAGATAGAGGTGTTTGCTCAACAGGTTTGGTGACCATGGTGCAACCAGCAGCTAAGCCTAAGAGTTTATTTTTTTGTTGTTAAAGTTTTACTGAAATTACTCAAACATCCTCAACTAACGGGTCTAGCGGGTTGACCCAAAGTGACCTGTTATTTAACGGGTTCATCCGTTAATGACCCGACCCGTTAAGCATCCACCCAAATGCTAATATTAACGGGTCGGGTCCAAAATGCCAGGTCTAATCCTATTGGTTAGGCATATAATTAAACACATAAAAACCCATTAAGCAGAGAAGAATCATGTCAACCAAGTAGGACTAGCTTGATATTGGTCATCCTCACTAGTTTGTCTACTCTTCTTAATCTTAGTTCCAATAAACCTAATTGATATTGGTTATCCTCTCAGATTTATCTAAATATCTAGAAACAAGTTCACAATGATTGCCAGTTACAAGAACATTCGAAGATAGAATAGATTAAGCACAAAGATTAAGAACTAAACATGACATGTAATCGAATAATAATCAACAAGATACTTCGGAAATAATCGATTCAAGGCTTCATCATAAACCTTAGAAAAGTATTTTAGTTACACATGGTCATAATAATAAAAGAAATATAGAACCCAGAAAAGAATGGTAAGAGCATGCTAAACTGCCCTCCTTCACTTTGGACGAATTTTCTTGTGTGTATTTCGTTCCCCCCTTAAAATAGCCTATGACACTCTATTTATTCTAATAAAATCCTAAAAAGTCTGATAAAAACTATCCTAAAAGAAAACAAACTCCTAAATAATTAATGACACAAACTAGGAAAGAGTCTTTCTTGACTTGGGAAACACGGCATCTGTCTTGCACGCCAGATTTGGGGTCGACTTCCCTTCTGGAAAATTCTGTAAAAATATGGGAAACGTAGCTTTATCTCTTATATTTCCAGGCATATATCACATGCCACTAGATTTAATCGGGAAAGCCTTCAAAATCTTCATTCTCCCACAGCTGCACAGTTCTGACGGGAAAGTTACTTCTACGGGATTGATTTGTAAAACTGGAATGAAAGGCTCCATGGAAAATTATGAAATTTGGATACAACGATCTTCAGCCTCTTAGATTCCTTCTCGAATTGACCTTGCATCAAAACTCCTCTGGAAAGTCGAATTATCACCAAAAACGTCCTAAGTGCATAGAATGGCTGAAACAGAGAAAAGGAAAGTAATAAGGCTCTTTTAAGACCAATTCCTTAACAAAACTTAGGGATAATTAATATGAAAATATGATAAATAATGCACCTATCATGTACCATCAATATCGCAATGATGGAGATGTCTTAGTTTCATGTGCACAGAGAATGAGGGTTTGTTGGTTACTTTCTCCAATTAACTTTAACCCATGGATTCACTAGTCTCGAGACATGACAATCTGGATTCAATGATGAGATGATTCTGAAACACCCCCTCTAAATGTCTTTGGATTTCTTCCTTTGTCTTCTCCAAAATTCTCAAATTTGTTTTGTTGAAGAAAAAGTGTTGAATTGTTTCCACTCTTTTGCCTGAAATTATCATTTTTTTCTTCACCGTCTTCTTGAATTTCTTTGTTCTTCTTCAATGGTGGCTCCCTTAAATGAGCTTCCTGCCCTACTCGTATTCGTCAACGCCTCCTCAATGGATGTACCATCAGGTAGAAGTGACGTTCAAAGCCCTTAGCCTGAACCTTCTGATCCCAAGGTCCATGTAACAGAATCCACCCTTGGTACCTGGATTTGGGACTAAAATTCTTACATTCTCCCTTGCTGAAGTAAGTAATGAACTACTTACCTAGTGAAATTTGAATATAATGAATTACTTACCCAGTGAAAATTTCGATCTCTTCATTGATTTTTGTGACTGATTTGGTCAATCTCTTCTTCTCCAAAATCTGAAATCCCCGACCAACCTCTCAAAAAAAAAAAACTTTGATGGAAATCCATCTCATTTTCTCTACATACTGGTGTTTGGGCTAGATTTCTAGATCTGGTCCCTCACACAGCTCCCCGGGGAAATGGCTATTTCTTGCTTGTTGGGCAAGACATTGTTGTTTAGTGTACTGCAAGACGAGTTTATGGTTAGTTTGAAAGGTGCCTTTGTGGGGCTTTTGGTGTAGGCCTTGAGGCTCACAATAAAAACTAACAAGATTTGAGCGTACTACTGTTATCTTTGTATAACAGATTGTTGAATAGGTGTGAATTAAGTTGATTACTTGCTCCTCAACTTATTTGGACTTCTTGTTTATCAAATGATTGTCATAGATGGGTTAAGTCTGCATTAAGTTATTTTTCTTGCCTTGTAAACAAGGACTTTTAATTCCTAACATTATATGTCCAAGATGAAGGGATCCAGGGCTCTTTTAACCATTTCCTTGATCAAAGTTTACTTTAATGAAACCATGCTTATTAACTTAACCATATTCGAATGCAAATGAAACTCTTAAGTAGAAAACATTTGAAAATGATTTGAATACATGAAGGAAAATGCATTAAACGAAAAATCTACTACATATAAGTGTAAACAAAAGAGACTTGGGCAAGATCTAACCTTGTCAGGCAAGGTTGAACTTCTTGCAACCACTTCTCTTTTGAGTTTACAAGAGTTTGTATGCAGTGAGACATGAAAAGTAAATAGGTTTAACTAGAGGGAATCAATACTACAACACTAAGGGAAAGTAGCAGAGCTTCTAAACTTGACAAAAGATAGCTTTCTATGGAGATTCTACGACTAAAAAGGGGAAGTTTAGACAAACTAAGGCTTTCTGGTTTCTGGCTTTGTCTGAGAGCAAAGTGAGATGTCTTTTGATTGATTGGTTGAGTGTCCTTGTCTTTGTGTCCCTTTCTCCTTTTATAGACAATTTGGCCCGACTGTCTTGGCTTTGCTTCTAGCTGATGACTTTCGGAGGGGCAGTGAGTCATCGTCTATTTACTCATCCATGCCATTGAAAAGTGTTTTTTGGCTGGTGGTGAGGTGTTCTCTGTTGCCCATCACTTTAAACATAGGCATGTGGCCTATGCCTTTCCTGAAATAGCTTTCAATTTATCTTGGGCTATCAACTGGGCTCAGGCAAGTCTTCATTTTCTTTTGCACCTTTGGGCCTCTATTATCACCAAGCCCAATGTCAAATATAAACCCAAACAACTGGTATGTGGGTTGTTCTTCTTCTGGAAAAGCATGATGGCTCTGTAATAGCACAATCCCGTCGTGGGTTTTCATTCATCCTGGAGTCGTAAGATAATGAGGTTTTAATTTTGCACGACAGTTTCTGCTCCTTTTTTTTTTTTTTGGTTTTTTATTTTTATTTTATGTTTTATTTTTGTTTTCTGTTTTGGACAATAATACTCATTGGGATTGTATAAATATTTTTCAAGTAAGTTTTGGACTTTTTTTGTTTCACAGGCTTTTTAGTCCAGTTATTTTTCGTAAAGCCTTGTGACTTCTGTTACCCATTGCTCTTGCAGGGTAACAGGAGCTTTTATTCTCAACATGTAAACGAATGACTTTTCCATCTTTGTATGGCCACGAAGAATTTTTTCCACTTCCAAAGATCTTTTTCGTTCCTCATTGGGCTTTTTCAGTTCCTCTAGGAGCTCGTACAATTGGCCACGTGGAGCCGAATTGGAATCTTGATGTATCATATGAACTTCGTAGTTCTAGCACTGGGTCCCACCGGGCGTGCCAAAATGTTGACCCTAAAAATTACAAAGCTTACATGGCGCGCAAGCCGAGTAACTAATAAGCTAACTACATCCTTCGGTTGAATGCAGGGCGTGCCAACTCGTCGGCCGAGGAGTAAAATTTGTTGATGTTGCGTTGAGCGCGTTGCTGACTTCTTTATCTTGTGACTGCGGCCAAGGAAGGAACAAATCTCGGCCTTTGGATTCTCGAGCCTGAAGACAAGGCTGCTAGTTCTACCAAGTTTAATATCAAATTCGGCTCTCAGGGTGCCGAATGTAGTAACCTGGTAACACCTCACTTCGCCGAGAAGGCTAATGAGATGACCTCTGCCAATAAGGATTTGAAAATCCTTCTCGACCGAGACTTGGATAGATAACCAGTCGGCCTTGATGCAGTACTGTTTATCCAAACTGAAGGTGCTTCGAGAACGGTTGATTCCACGGCAACAATGCTGTTTATCCAAACTGAAGATGTTCGTCGGTTGCCTTCACAGTGCTATTTATCCAAACTGAAGATGCGTCGGCGGAAAAAAGAAAATAAAAAAAATCTCAAGATGTTTGAGAGGTTTTGCGCAGGGCAGTTATGTGTTGAATTCGAGGTCTCTTGAATGATGCACGCTGCCTTTTATTTATAGTACTGCTATACTGGCTTTGGCGGTTGACACTTGTTGGATACCTATTACAGAATCCAATTGTTTTCAAACTCATAAAGCAATTTACGTTACGCAGGCCAAAGCCCATGCTTTAGTCATACCATCTCACACAAACTGAAGCCACGTGTTCATTTGCAGCAACCTGATATACTGTGATTTTATCTCCAAGTCTTGCAAGTGTTGTTATCTGACTAAAAGTCTTAGCATCCTGCCAAGGATATTCCGTCCCACCATCATAATCTTTTATCCCTTCATGCATGGTATACCTCCTGCTGCATCACGTCACTATTTCCATGTTCCTCTAAAGTCTGGAACCTTTCATCCAAATGGTTGGCTTTCGAAACAAGATAAAAGCCCATCTTGACTTATCCCATCGTCATTAAAAACCTAGCCTAGCTAGGCTTTCTTTTCTTGTCATAATTCTATCACTCATCCATACATCCTGATCCCATTTAATGAATTTCAAACCATTTAAAATTCATTTATGACTACTTGTCAATCAACCTAACCTACTTAGGCTTTCTATTCACCATTATCTAAAATTTGCAGATCCATGCTATGCCATGTGATAAGATCCCAAGCCGAGTTGCTCTAATCCACATGGTACACTGCTAACAAATCCAAATTAAATCGGACTGTTCTACTTGCTTCTACATTGGGACTATGATTTTTATCCCATTTATTTTGTATAAGAAAATTTGAGATAACTTATTAAAAGATAATTATTATGATTAAAAACCATAACATTATCTCAAAACAAAATTATCTTAACTTTCTTATCCGACGGTCTAGAATCATGCTTACTCAACGGCCTCGATTGCACGGACCGATGGTGTAATTTTGGGTCCAAACAACTTCAAAATAAAATTCTGACTTTCTAATAGTAAAAAATAAATTCTTAAAAAATAAAAAAAAAAAGGAAAATGACATGCTTGGAAGCACTTGTCTTGAGAGTGACGGAGACAATAAAAAATCGTAGGAGAATCTTTATGGTTGAATATGTTTTTTATTTTATATTATTGAAATAAAATTTAGAAATGGGAAACCCTTGCTAGAATAGTAATATATAAAAATCTGTATGGCAGTCTTATGGTTGAAGTTTTATTTTTGATATTAATTTGATGAGATGACACACATTGAAGTTGTCCGAAATGTGGTTTATTAAGATATAAGCTATAGCCTCAGCCTGACAAGTTTAACTGGCCAAATGAAATTAGATATCATGAATCTTGGAAAATGAATTCCAAATTGTTAGTTTGTTTTGGTCATAAGAGTGACTTACGACTTTGTTTGATAAGTATACAAATAGACCAAACGGTCATTTTGGAGAACTGGATAAAATATTATAACCAGAGAAATTAACTTGAAAATAGTTGCTACTTATTCATTTTGTTTGTCATAGGTGGTGGTAAGTTTGATTCTCAGTTGACACCTCCTCTTGTGAGCTAGCTCCATTCGATCGATGCTTTTGTTTGGAATAGATTAGTTGGGAATTGGATGCTCTGCAGTGAAGGACCTGGCTGCTAAAGCAGGTGATCGACTCGATAGGGCAGGAAACGAATAGAGATGAAGATGCAGAGTCTAATGCGTCTCTCTGAGTTCTAAATATATTTTAATGGCTTACTTTCTCACATCAAATAAGGTCCATGGTGTGTGAAGCTCATAAAATGAGGCCCAGGATATCATGAGGAGTTGTAGGCCCATGATATCGTGATCAAAATCTCATGCAAAATAGTGATCAACATTGATACACTTTTTGTTGGAAGACCATGTATTAAGAAGACATAATCCACTCCTCTTGGTACAAAATTATGGTGACCCTTTAGTGTAAAAGCCCAATCTCCATTGCTAATAATATTCGAAATATAAAGGAACCAATACAAAAAACATCACTGAGCATTATTTATAGAATGTTGGGAGGTTCTTCGAACCAAGAACTTGAGTTTAAGGGTGAGAAGGGCAAGACGGTGGGCAATGCCATTACTTGGCGGTCGTACCAAAATATATTGAACTGGCTTGTTTGTTGGTTTTCTAGCACAACAAGGCATTTCTAAATCCACGTAGTTTAAGAACCAAAAATATGCATATAGAGACTTGTATATATAACTCTGTGACCAAGACATTATATTTGAGCTACATGGTTGAGTAAGAATCAACACGATCAACATCTAATCAATAGTGGTGGAAAGGTGTTGAGTCCTGTATGATGACGTGTGTTTTAACCTTGTCAATGACTAATCTAACAAAATCTATCATTTGACAAAAAAAAAAAAAAAAAAACAGACAAAATGCTCTAGTTCACAAAACAAAAATTTAATTGATACGAATGAATTTCAACTCGACTTTACGTAAGAGGTTAATGCTTGTTATTTTTTCTATGGGCTTACATCCAATACAAGATTTTGTTTACTAAATTTTCCTAACATGAATCTAGCCCAAAGCCTAGGTTGTATATGAGCAAGTTCTGAAAAAACTAATAGCAGAAAAGCACTGTAGACATCGAAATTTCAGTAAAACAAATGTTGACCAATGCATTAAAGTTTTGACGTGTCAAGGCATACTTGGCATACGCCACATGTTGTACAAATTGTACACATGGTGTGTGACTCAACAAAATAGGAAGAAATACCCTTGAAGGATTAAACAAGTTTTTCTTCTTATTTTGGGCAATGACAAGGCAAGTACATTTCAATCCATTGAGGATCAAAACAAGTTTTTCTTCTCATGTTAGGCAATGACAAGGCAAGCACACTTCAATCCATTACGTATCAAAGCAAGTTTTTCTCATTTGGGCAATGACAAAGCATACACATTTCAAGTTTAAAATGGTGTTAAGTGGGAAATTAGACCATAAGTTACACCACTTCAAGTTTAAAATGGTATTAAGTGGGAAATTAAGCCATAAGTTACACCACTTCAAGTTTAAAATGGTGTTAAGTGAGAAATTAGGCCATAAGTTACACCACTTCAAGTTTAAAATGGTATTAAGTGGGAATTTAGGCCATAAGTTACACCACTTCAAGTTTAAAATGGTGTTAAGTGGGAAATTAGGCCATAAGTTACACCACTTCAATTTCAATATTGCATTAAGTGGGAAAATTAGGCAATGGTGCTTGGAAAGGAAAAAAATATTTTTGTGGTGGTGATTCATTCTCAAAGCCTATAAATAGGCTTCTCCATCAAGGTATCAAGCATCAAGGAATTCACAAATACATTTCTCTACTCCAAAATTGGGAGAGAATTCCCCAAATCCTTGAAGCTTTGAAACTCCAAAGCTCTCAAGCATCCAAATTCCCAAGAATTCCGAAGGATCAAGAAAGCACTCTTCATTCTTCGTCAAATCAACCTTCAAGATCAAGCCCAAAAGCCCTTGAAGAAATCCACACAACCATTATTCAAGATCAAGCCCCGACGGCCCTTGAAGAAAGTGTTCATCCGTTCATCAACTGTTCATCCTTAGATCAAGCCCCGACGGCCCTTTGGATCAACAACTCATCCACAAACCCATACACCCATTCTTCAAGATCAAGCCCGACGGCCCTTGAAGAAAGTGTTCATCCGTTCATCCTAAGATCAAGCCCCAACGGCCCTTTGAATCAACAACCTCAACAAATCCACACATACAACCGTTCATCCAAGATCAAGCCCCGACGGCCCTTGGATCAACAAACAAATCCACACATCTATTATTCAAGATCAAGCCCAAAAGCCCTTGAAGAAAACCAACTGTTCATTCAAGATCAAGCCTCGACGGCCCTTGAAGAAAACCAACCGTTCTTCAAGATCAAGCCCAAAAGCCCTTGAAGATCCGCTCATCCATCAACATTCAAGATCAAGCCCTGAAGGCCCTTGAAGAAACTTCCATCAACCTTCAAGATCAAAGCCACGAAGGCCCCTTGAAGAAACTTACAACTGTTCATCCAAGATCAAGCCTCGACGGCCCTTGGATCAACAAATCTACATCTTACGGAGATAGAATCAGAGGATCAAATTACAAAGAGATCGTAACCCTAAAATCATTAAACATAAAATATTATTTTGTACACGTTATTCTTGTTTCTTGTTTCAAGGAATCTTTCGTGTTCACAAATTTGGCACGCCCAGTGGGACCATCTCTACCTCTCATCTCTTTCTCCGTTCAAGAAAACCAAAGCACACCTCCAAAATCAATGGCATCAAGCAAGGGACAAGTCATTCTTGCAACCACCAAGGGAAGAAGCATGAGCACTTCTGCCACGAATAGAGCATCCATTGGTGCCACAACCACTCCTCAACATGCTGCTGCAAAGTTGATACCGCTAAGCAAGCAAGAGCAGCACCAAAGGCGCGAGTCGGTCATCAACCTGACCATGCTGGGGGCACCAAAGCATGCTATTGAGGCGCACAAGATGACACCCCAAAATGGCCAATGGGGTTCTTCATCAGCACTACGGATGTCTGAAGGAAAGTCGTGTCTATTGGTTGCACAAGTCATGACCATCGGCGTCACCTCTGTTGAAGAACAACTTGCTCAAATAAGCGAAGCAATTGCAAAGCTTACACGGACTGTGGAAGAGAAGGATTTGCAGATCGCCGCACTCATCAACCAACTAGATGCGCGGCTCGATGTGGAAGTCGACCCAAATGTTGGTCCATTAAAGAAAGAAGTCGACGAAGAAGAAGAGCCTCCAGTGGAGAAAGTCGAAGAGAAGCTGAAGCTAGACCAAGCAACGGCTTTCATGGGATCTCTCTCTATCCAGCAACTACAGGAGATGATTACAAGCACTATCAAGACACAGTACGAAGGAAGCTCACATGAGTCTGTACTGTACTCAAAGCCTTACTCCAAGAAGATTGATGCTTTGAAGATGCCAAGAGGTTATCAGCCCCCAAAATTCATGCAGTTCGATGGAAAAGGCAACCCAAAACAACATGTCGCCCATTTCATTGAAACTTGCAACAATGCTGGGACAGAGGGGGACTACCTTGTCAAACAGTTCATTCGGTCGCTGAAAAGTAACGCTTTTGACTGGTACACTGACCTCGAACCTAAGTCTATCAACAGTTGGGACCAGCTAGAAAGGGAATTCCTCAATCGTTTATACAGCACTCGTCGTACTGTGAGCATGCTGGAGCTGACCAGTACGAAACAGTGGAATGATGAACCTGTCATCGACTACATAAATAGATGGCGTTCTTTAAGTCTGGATTGTAAAGATCGGCTTTTTGAAACCTCTGCCATTGAGATGTGCGTTCAAGGCATGCAGTGGGGACTACACTACATCCTTCAAGGCATCAAACCACGGACATTTGAGGAGTTAGCCACCCGCGCCCATGATATGGAGTTAAGCATCACCCGTCATGGGAAGAAAGAACAGATCGCCGACTACAAGAATGACAAAGTTTTGGGGCCAAAGGTGGATAAGGCTACGTGGAAACCCACCAAGGAAGCAATGACGGTCAACACAACTCCAGTCAAAATCCATACACGAAGCAAGGCGATTCAAACCGAAGCTTTTCGTGATCAAGAGATACGTAGACGCACTTTGAAGGAGCTTGAGGAGAAGACTTATCCATTCCCCGACTCTGACGTGGTTGCCATGTTGAAAGACTTGCTTGACAAAAAGGTGATCGACCTACCTGAGTACAGACGGCTAGAAGATATGAACCGGACTGACAGTCCAAGGTACTGTAAATTCCACCGCTTCATTAGTCATCCGACGGAAAAGTGCTTTGTGCTAAAAGATCTCATCATGAAGTTGGCTCAGAAAGGGATCATCGAGCTAGATCTTAATGATGTGGTGAAGTCAAACTATACCACCGTCACTTCTTGCTCTTTGAACTCAAAATCTTCACCTCAACCGCTGGGGGCATGCTCCAAAACCATGTCAGTCAAGTCAAGTGAAGTTGAAGGATGGACTTATGTCACTCCAAAGAAAATGCACAAGAAACAAAGGTCTCCTCCACAAGTTCACCAATCGGAAAAGGGGCAAAGCAGCTATCGTCAACCTTCAAAGCTACATGAAAGTGTTGAGGATGATGAAGTTATGACACAAAGATCGTCCGTTGCCATCACGATGCGCGATTTCTTCCCCAAAGACTTCTTCAATCACTCAGTCAAGACTCCTTGCTATAAAGATTACAAGGAATGCCTCTCTAAGATCGTTTGACAAATTCCAAAAGCTCCTCGTCCGCACGAGCCTAAAAGGTGACAACAAACGCTCCTTGCCTGCACGAGCTGAAACTGCAAACGGCACCAAAACGCTCCTTGCCTGCACGAGCTGAAACTGCAAACGGCACCAAAACGCTCCTTGCCTCCACGAGCTGAAACTGCAAACGGCACCAAAACGCTCCTTGCCTGCACGAGCTGAAACTGCAAATGGCACCAAACGCTCCTTGCCTGCATGAGCTGAAACTGCAAACGGCACCAAAAGCTCCTCGTTCGCACGAGCCTAAAAGGCGCCAACCAAAGCTCCTCGTTCGCACGAGCCTAAAAGGCGACAACCACAAGCTCCTCGTTCGCACGAGCCTAAAAGGTGACAACCAAACGCTCATTGCCTGCATGAGCTGAAACTGCAAACGGCACCAAACGCTCCTGGCCCGCAAGAGCATAAACTGTGTACGGCAAAATCATCATCAAAACCATCACTCATTTGAACTACGTCATGACTTGATCCCTCTTCACCCAAGGGTACGTAGGCAACTTGAAACTTCAAAACTTCAAGTACAGTCACATCATCAAAAAAAAAAAAAAAAAAAAGAGATGGGTGGATGGAGTTAAAACTCAAAAGGCCGAAGATGATTTTCAGGAATGAGCAACCTTCAAAGTGTGCATGTTAGAGGTGATCAATACCTCTATAAAAAGAAAGAGGCGCTTGCTCAGAAATCGAAGGGCCGCTTATTCAAAAGTGAAGAGACATCGCTCTGCAAATCTCAAAAGCTGGATTTTCCGGCGTAAGTTGGCGACGCTTTCTCGGCTTTTCAGAGCACGGGTGCCACTTTGTCAAAAGATCACGTGGAGGTCATCATCACAGCTACACATCTTTAGCCGACAAGCGCAAAGTTCGATGGCGCTTTCTCTGCTTTTCAGAAAACGCGTGCAGCTTTGTCAAAAGAGGCGCTCGTTCAGAAATCGAAGAGGCGTCGTTCAGAAATCAAAGAGGCGTATTCAAAGATTGAAGAGTCGTCACTATTTCAAAAAGCCGGATTTGCCGGATCAAAACGTTTGTCGACAAGGGTAAAAGAACAGTACCACCACTTGCTATTGGGAAATCCCTATATATGTCGACCTTCATCTTTTATGGCAAGGCAGACCTGCAAACAAAAAAAAAAAAAAAAAATGCCCAACTCTTCCTCACCTCCGAGAGTGCACTCCCAGCCCTGCTCTCAAGTACTCATCTTCAACTATTGATGTACCCCCAAAGAAGATACCAGATGCCTGGAATACAGATGAGGCAGGAGGAAACGGTAAATTGAAGCATGTGGAGACAAGCACAACAAATATATGTGTTGATTCATTCGCTGCTTCTTCAAAAGCAAAAGTATCTCATATCATCAAGGGCGAAAGCAAAGGTATCTCATATCATGCTTTTTCCCTGTCTTTTCCTTTGCCCTTGTTCTCACCTGCCAAGACAAGGACAGAGAGAGCAATATGTCGGAACCTCCACTCAAACTTGCGCTGCCACCAAGAAGTGATGGTCCATTCAAATGCAAGGTTTGCATTCTACTCCTGTATCAGAAGACAAATACTACAAGAGAAGATGCCAAACCTGCATAAGGAAATACCACTTCTGCAAAGGGGAGCAAGTAAGGCAAGTGAAAATGATACATTGAAGCATGTGGAGACAAGCTACAACTGCATATGCTGAGCTATCCTCTAACCCTCTTCAATACGAATTGGAGAGATTGAATAAAGAAACAGAAAAAAAGAGTAAGCTCAGACCTTCGGGGGAGACCAAAAGAATCCTGCTACCCAGTTCAAGAGTAGCACAAAGGAAAATCAACGAGTGGAGGAGACCAAAAGAATCCTACACCCAATTCAAGATCAAGCCTCGATGGCCCTTGAAGAAATCACAAGCCCGATTCGAAATCAAGTGTTCTCCACCCTTGAATCAAAATCAACTCCAGATAAAAGGAGTAAGTTCAGACCTTCGGGGGAGACCAAAAGAATCCTCCAGCCCAATTCAAGATCAAGCCTCGATGGCCCTTGAAGAAATCACAAGCCCGATTCGAAATCAAGTGTTCTCCACCCTTGAATCAAAATCAACTCCAGATAAAAGGAGTAAGTTCAGACCTTCGGGGGAGACCAAAAGAATCCTCCAGCCCAATTCAAGATCAAGCCTCGATGGCCCTTGAAGAAATCACAAGCCCGATTCGAAATCAAGTGTTCTCCACCCTTGAATCAAAATCAACTCCAGATAAAAGGAGTAAGTTCAGACCTTCGGGGGAGACCAAAAGAATCCTCCAGCCCAATTCAAGATCAAGCCTCGATGGCCCTTGAAGAAATCACAAGCCCGATTCGAAATCAAGTGTTCTCCACCCTTGAATCAAAATCAACTCCAGATAAAAGGAGTAAGTTCAGACCTTCGGGGGAGACCAAAAGAATCCTCCAGCCCAATTCAAGATCAAGCCTCGATGGCCCTTGAAGAAATCACAAGCCCGATTCGAAATCAAGTGTTCTCCACCCTTGAATCAAATCAACTCCAGATAAAAGGAGTAAGTTCAGGCTTTCGGGGGAGACCAAAAGAATCTTCCAACCCAGTTCAAGACTAAGCCTGTGGAAAATCAACGATTGGAGGAAACCAGAAAATCTTCCAGTCGAACTCAAGATCAAGCCTCAATGGCCCTTGAAGAAATTTCCAGCCCAATTCAAGATCAAGCCTCGACGGCCCTTGGGTTGACATCTACATTAAGGGACTTCAAAATGCATCTTTTACACGTGTCAAGCACATGTCTACGACGCGCCTTGAAGTGGGGGCATTTGTAGACATCGAAATTTCAGTAAAACAAATGTTCACCAATGCATTAAAGTTTTGACGTGTCAAGGCATACTTGGCATACGCCACATGTTGTACAAATTGTACACATGGTGTGTGACTCAACAAAATAGGAAGAAATACCCTTGAAGGATTAAACAAGTTTTTCTTCTTATTTTGGGCAATGACAAGGCAAGTACATTTCAATCCATTGAGGATCAAAACAAGTTTTTCTTCTCATGTTAGGCAATGACAAGGCAAGCACACTTCAATCCATTACGGATCAAAGCAAGTTTTTCTCATTTGGGCAATGACAAAGCATACACATTTCAAGTTTAAAATGGTGTTAAGTGGGAAATTAGACCATAAGTTACACCACTTCAAGTTTAAAATGGTATTAAGTGGGAAATTAGGCCATAAGTTACACCACTTCAAGTTTAAAATGGTGTTAAGTGAGAAATTAGGCCATAAGTTACACCACTTCAAGTTTAAAATGGTATTAAGTGGGAATTTAGGCCATAAGTTACACCACTTCAAGTTTAAAATGGTATTAAGTGGGAATTTAGGCCATAAGTTACACCACTTCAAGTTTAAAATGGTGTTAAGTGGGAAATTAGGCCATAAGTTACACCACTTCAATTTCAATATTGCATTAAGTGGGAAAATTAGGCAATGGTGCTTGGAAAGGAAAAAAATATTTTTGTGGTGGTGATTCATTCTCAAAGCCTATAAATAGGCTTCTCCATCAAGGTATCAAGCATCAAGGAATTCACAAATACATTTCTCTACTCCAAAATTGGGAGAGAATTCCCCAAATCCTTGAAGCTTTGAAACTCCAAAGCTCTCAAGCATCCAAATTCCCAAGAATTCCGAAGGATCAAGAAAGCACTCTTCATTCTTCGTCAAATCAACCTTCAAGATCAAGCCCAAAAGCCCTTGAAGAAATCCACACAACCATTATTCAAGATCAAGCCCCGACGGCCCTTGAAGAAAGTGTTCATCCGTTCATCAACTGTTCATCCTTAGATCAAGCCCCGACGGCCCTTTGGATCAACAACTCATCCACAAACCCATACACCCATTCTTCAAGATCAAGCCCGACGGCCCTTGAAGAAAGTGTTCATCCGTTCATCCTAAGATCAAGCCCCAACGGCCCTTTGAATCAACAACCTCAACAAATCCACACATACAACCGTTCATCCAAGATCAAGCCCCGACGGCCCTTGGATCAACAAACAAATCCACACATCTATTATTCAAGATCAAGCCCAAAAGCCCTTGAAGAAAACCAACTGTTCATTCAAGATCAAGCCTCGACGGCCCTTGAAGAAAACCAACCGTTCTTCAAGATCAAGCCCAAAAGCCCTTGAAGATCCGCTCATCCATCAACATTCAAGATCAAGCCCTGAAGGCCCTTGAAGAAACTTCCATCAACCTTCAAGATCAAAGCCACGAAGGCCCCTTGAAGAAACTTACAACTGTTCATCCAAGATCAAGCCTCGACGGCCCTTGGATCAACAAATCTACATCTTACGGAGATAGAATCAGAGGATCAAATTACAAAGAGATCGTAACCCTAAAATCATTAAACATAAAATATTATTTTGTACACGTTATTCTTGTTTCTTGTTTCAAGGAATCTTTCGTGTTCACAAGCACTTTAGATAAGCATAAGATTTGACTAATTTTGTAGCTAATCCCCTCCACATGCTGACATTTCAATACCATATGAAGCAACAATATGTTTTGGCCTCCGTCAAACGGTATCCTAAAGTAGAATCGGTGGCCTCGAGGAATTAATAAGAGTTCAAACTCTAGTTAAGGATTCCAAACCTTGTATTATTTTTCACTAAACCAATGTTTTGTGATTGATGCCTTCAAAAGATAATAAATTATTTTGTAGTGTGAATTCAGCTGAGTCCATCTTAAAATCCCGACTTCTTCTCTAATTAGTGCTACAAAGTTTCTGCAGAATTTTGGATACTGGATTGTATTTGTATTTGTAGAGCTACTCCAACTAATAAGCAATAACATAAATCACAAACGTGTAGTACGTATGTATGTATGTATGGATGTATAGTATAAGTAAGTAAGTAGCAGTCGATCGGATTCGGATCCCGAGAACATGGTTGTCTAAATTTCATGGACCCCCAATCCAGGCAGCTGCTCACTAATTAAAAAGAAAACGACAAAATCTGCATGTCCGATTAAAGTGAGAGCAGCCTTTTCATGCTGCTTGGCTTGGTTATTCTGTTCGGCTTAGCCTGTTAGCCATTAGCCATTAGCCATCATGTTAGTGGGCTTGGAATTTGGCTTTTTACACCTGTTAAGATAATGACAGTGTTATTCACGGATTGATTTTTATTTTTACAACACAATTGTTAACTTTTGTTTATTGGTTTTTTTTATTTTTTTTATTTTTTTGGTGTGTGTGTGTTAAACAATAGATTTTGTTAGATTAGCTGCTGACAAGATTCGAACCCACGTCATCATATAAAGACTCAACATTTGTCCACCATTGTGGTAAATGGCCACTTGCCTATTGATCTTCTTTAGTTCATTTATTTTCAACAATTGAAAATTAAGAAGGGTGTGAAAAGTAAAAATGAAGATGTGGATAACACTGTATTTAAATAATCTACATTAAACTATAGGGAATGAAATTTGAACATAGAACTTTAGATACAAGCCACATGTTGGGATTAGAATTTGTTAAATAAATTGAATTTTTGTGAATTTATTATGCAACGTTAGGGTTCGGAACACTCTTTGGACACTCTTTAACCAGGATGACGGACGAAATCCTAACAAGAAGGAAGCACCGCCTAATGACAATGAGGTTGAAACCCATGAAAGATCATATAGATCTTGATTCACAGACAAAGAAGCGAGACCTGGAGGAGATTGCAGGCAGCTTTTGGTCAGCAACTTCAGTTTTCAGCAAAAAATTACAAAAATAGAGGCAGAAGCAAAAGCTGGAAAAGCCAATTGGGAGACAATTTAGAGAAACCCAATAGGAGATCGCCGATTACGACTTCGGCCAGCACTTTTGCGACAGGGATCCGAGGTTTTCGCTTAACGCGAGTCGGATGTCGCTTGACGCAAGCCAGATGTCGTTCGATGACTTGAGATACTCCTTTGACAAGCCTCATACCTCGTGGGACGGATACCACATCGGAATGTCATGGGGGTAAGGAGCAGCCCAGAAAAGAAAACAAATATTTTCAGGCCTGATAGCTAGGGCGTATGACACACCCCGACTAAAATCAAGGCATGTTGGGCCATCACGTGAGGGTGACGTAGCCATGTGTGCAGTGCAAAAATGATAATGATATAAAGAAATGTGAATAACTAAGAACCAAGCTAACTAATTTACACTAAGCAAATAAAAGTGCAATCCTGATATTTAAGTGTGGTTACACAATAATCAGAGCATTGGTAGCCAAAGTGCAGTCCAGCAGGACAAATACTAATTATACAATACCAGAGGTGGTCTTACATTAGTGATAATCTGTCAGAACCGACGTCAATTCCTCGTAAGCCACCAACAAGCACTCATACCTAAAACTTGGAGGGGCGCAAAATATAAAGTGTGAGTGGGCAAAAACAAAGTTTTTCAAAACCATTTCACTTATCAAAGGTAATAACCCCTAGCTGTAAAACCTATATAATTTCCCAAAAAATAGAATACATATGTATATCAAAACCATGCTCAGAATAGCAAAATCCACATATATGCCATGTCAAATATCTCAACATAAAATATGTAAGTCAGGTGATATAAATCAATGCAAATAATATGTCAGCCGGAATCACTTAATATGACCTGTATAGCTGAATCAATAGCTCATCCATTTAGCCAGAGTCCCCTAATATGACATGTACAGCTCAACTAATAGCTCAACAAGTATGTTTGCACACGAGTCGGAACCACCTAAAGTGGTCTGTACGACAAGACTGGGTGTAAATAAATACGCTCAAGTGCTACGATCACGTGAAGACTGTGCGAATGATCGCAGGTCACCTTCGAGTTAGAACCACCTATAGTGTTTTGTACGACAGGACTGTGCACCTAACTTGGATCCAAGGTGATGGTATGGTGCGGGAGGTGAACATCACGTGAAGGACTGTGCCCTGACCACGAGCGAGAGTACTAACACCGGGGTGCAGGTTTATGAGCTATAATACATCTCAACATAATCATGCAACTCACATCCACAATCTATAAACTCACCTGACACTTACTTGAGCTTCTGCAACGTCAAACATAAATATGTGCAACTACTAAATACATATTCTAAGTATAAAATAGTTGGCATGGCATTTCAAAACATAAGTCCATTTAAATGAGTTTCTGGGAAAAATACCAAGCACATATATATATATATATATATATATACACACTGAAAATCAAAAGCCCATTCATTGATATGTGGCACGGTCGTAACCCCTGAGCCTCACCTGACTACGCTCATCCTTTGGAAACGTCTCACTTATATGTGAAACAACTATTTTAACGTTATTTTAAGCACATAACCAAAACTAGGTAATAACTTTTCATACGTTGCTCAATTGGGGTGTTTGAATATAACATCGTGGCCTACTCAACCCCACGAACATCCCTATATTTTTAGAATAATTTTCTAAGTTCCCACACGCCCTCACGTGTCGCCCATGCGCAGACACGTGCTTGGCACACTGACGGATTCCCTAACAGTGTTAAGGAATATTCCGTTAAATAACAGCATATATCGTTAATTTTTCCTGACGCCGTTAGCATATTTCGTCAAAATTGACGGAATATTCTCCTTCTTCTCCGATGGTTGGCCAGATTCCGGCGCCGGCCACCGCCGCATTCGCCGGTTTTTGGAAAAACTTAAAACTTGAATATCTTCGCCATTTCTCAACCAAATTTAAAATGAAGCTCTAAACGAGTAGAACTAGTTCTTACCATTTTTACGTCCTAAACCCAATGGAAAATGGCCAGAAAAATCCTTGAAAAACTGGCTATTCATACAATCCCACAACCAAGCTCATTTCGACATCTAAACTTAACCAAAACTAGCCTAACATGCAAGAGAAGATGAATTCTTACCTTCTTAAGTCTTAAATCCAGCTAATATCTTCTCGATCACACAGAAGAAAATTCCACTCCTTGCCGGAGCTCGTGCATCTCGAGTACTACTAGTCTTTTCCTTAAACCAAAGGCATGGCTCGACTCCAAGGCTTGCAAGGAGTTCAAAAACAACCTCTACTAGCTTGATATGTGAGAGATGAAGCTGGTAGAGAGATTGGACGTACGGATTGTACGGGAGAGGAAGACTCGAGAGAGGGAGAGAGAGAAGTTTATACGTGTGTGTGTCCAGATTGGGTATCCATATAAAATCCTTAAGCCCTAATTGGGCTACCAATTTTAGGCTAAGATTCATCCAAAACAATCGCAAGTTTCAATTGGGTCCAAAGTAGGAAATAAAAATAATTAGTCCATTTTCTTAGCCTAATAATACATTCACAACCCAACGCTCAAGGGTAAAATAGTCATTCCATGCTATCGAAGATAAAATATATTATATTTCGGGACGGGCTGTCACAGCGTTGTGTGAGGGAATGATGGATGTGCAGAGGTTGGGTGGTTGTAGAGGAGGGAAGGAAGGTCGGGGGAAGAAGACAATTTTGTTTGTTTTTTGTTTTTGTTTTTTTTTTTTTTTTGTAATTTTGTAATTTTTAATATCCACGTGGGACCCTTATTGACACGTGGTGTCCAGTCATTATCAATGCAGGTGCCACATCATCAGTTAACGGGAGACATAATAGCTAGACTAATGGATGTATGATACTGTCCCAAAATTAACACTTTAGGTATGACTCTTCTGAGACGAAAAAAACTTCATGTACCAAAAGTTGAAAATCACGAAACTTGAGAGTAGTAAACTGAGATTTACTTTTGATTTTAGATTATTTTCACTCAGCTTAAATTAAAGAATCTATTTTTTTTTATTTTTTTATTTTTTTATGAAGGACAAATGACAATATCATGTATGCAGTGCGCCCAATAAGCCAAAGCAAGTTGTTTGTTTGAAGGGGTGTGCTATCCGTACACTCATTTTTACTTCTCACACATCCTTTATTAATTTATGTCCGTTGATCTTCTTCAATTCATCCGATCTGAAGGCTGAAAACTAAAAAGATGTGCGAGAAATAAAAAAGGGTGTGTGAATATCACAGCCCTTGTTTGAACCCTATAACTTAAATAAGTGCACAAAAATCTAAAGCAACCTCCATAGGTCAGATGAAATGCTTCTAGGGACAAACAAATGAAACCACCAGGCACTCAATATTTTCAAGAGGCAAGAGTCAAATATGGGTTACGTTATCGAAATAAAAAAATAGGGAGGGGGAGAAAAGCAACCCACAACAAAACAAGGAAAAAAAAAAGGGAAAAACTTGGGGTGAGTCTTGAGAGTCGAGGGTAACTTACATAGCACAAATATATCGTCACTTTACATCCCATATTAATAAGAAAGGAATGTGGATAACAAAGTGTCTGACTTTTGTGTAATACTTGTAATATTGGGTTTCCTAGTCTACCTCTGATTAGTTGTAATTAGTCATGTAATTGTGGGATTATATCTGTAAATCATGTATATATAACTCTCAACGTGAGATGAATAACACATTATTCAGAATCAAACAACATTCTTCTTCTTGGCACCAGAGCTGGGAAGAAAAGAAAAAAAAAAAAAAAAAAAAAAAACTAGCAGCCGCTGCAAAGCCTCTACAACCGCTACAACCCGCGCAATCTTGCACCTGACGAAGCCTGACAACAAACTTGCAACACTAATGCCCGTAAATGTCCCATTGTGGACAGACCAGACATTCGAAGAATCAATGCTATGAGATTGTTGGCTAACCTGATTAGTGGGATAAAACCCGAGATTCTAGGTTCAACAAGTCTCGTGCCTCAAGTGCTGAAACCAAGGATTATTCCGCAGATATAGCCGAAATCGCATCCACCTTAGCCACCACTGCAGGTAATGATGGCAAGTCTGTAAAAGTTTCTGCATCTATTTCAAACAGTACATGGATATCAAAGGGAGAAAGGTAAAGAATATGGTTGTGGCATCGTCATCTTATACATGCCTCGTTTGGGTATTTGCAAAATTATTTGCGAGTATATATTCAGGACTTGATGTTGCTAATTTCCATTGTCATGTTTGTGAACTAGCTAAAACCCACCGAGTTTCTTTTTCACCAAGTTTGAATAAAAGTTCAACTTCGTTTATGTTGGTTCACTCTGATGTTTTGGGTCCATTAAAGGATACTATCTGTATTGCCCGTTGGTTGGTTACTTTTATTGATGATTGCACTCGGATGACATGGGTGTGCCTTATGAAATTGAAAAGCGAAGTGAATTTGTTGTTTTAGAAGTTTCATAAAATGGTTTACGTTCATTATAATTCACATATAAAGGTATTCGTAAGTGATAATGGTTATGAACACACTATCATACATCAGACTACGTGTTCATGTACTCCATTACAGAATGACTGAAAGAAAAAATCGACACCTTCTTGAAGTTTTTCGTGCCTCTTTATTTGCCGCCCATATGCCCGTCTTACTGGGGTGAAGCTCTCTCCTTTGCTGCATATTTCGTTAACCATGTTCTATTCAACATAGTTAACTTCTAGACACCGTACCAGACATTACATGCTTTCACCACCGGTCCACCGTATCGTATAATCTTTCGCCCCCTGTGTTCAGTGTTGCATTTTTTCACATCCACCACCACTAACGCTGTAAGCTTGAACCTCATGCATTGAAGTGTGTGTTCGTGGGGTATGCATTGCAAAAGGACGTCGTTGTTATCATCCTCCTACTTGGAAAATCCGGTACAACACGATATGACTAAATATGTTGAGGTTGATTGGTTCTTCTTTAAGGAGAAGCTTGAAGATAAAGTTATTGAGGTACCAGCAATTAGGACAGATGATCAATTAGCTGCTATGCCTACAAAGGCAGTATCAGACCAAGTGCTTTCTAGGTTCTTGGACAAGTTGGACATATGTAATATTTATGACGAACTTGAGGGGAAGTGACCTGTGCATAATACTTGTAATATTAGGTTTCCTATCATAGACCTGATTACTTATAATTAGTCATGTAGTTGTGGGATTATGTTTCATGTAGTTGTGGGATTATGTTTGTAAATCATGTACATATACCTCAATGTGAGACAAATAACACATTAGTCATACTCAAACGACATTCTTCTTTTAAAAATGTACACATGTCTTTCATAATTGGCACCAGATATCAGGGTGATGATGGATGCGTGTCGTGTAATTCATTAAAAAAGAGTGATCTTGTTTTACACTAAAATTTCTTCGATGCTTCCGAAATATTTTCTATTTCAAGATTTTAAGCTATTAGATTGTGGTCATGCATCTTTTACTAAGAATCTAATAGTTAAACAATTCTTCGAAAAAGCTCAAAGTCTATAACATCTTATTGTGCAATAAAAAAAAGCTCTAGAGAACACATTTTTAAGTTTTTAACTAATGGCATGAATAAGCACCAATACCAAACCATTTAAGTTTTCAACTATTTGGAAAGTATGAAAAGAAATAAAACCAAAATGAGATGTGCTGTAGAATTAGTTATCATGTTATTCAGTAGTAGAGACATGTTGATACAATGATATATTTACAATAAGTGGAGAAGGAATAAATTGATATCGGACACGTCATTCATGAAATGCGAACATAAAGCCTATCACTTACAAGTCAAGAGTTTAGTACTCTTATGAATTAGTAAATTGCATGCCCTTTCATCCCAAAAGCAACTCACGTGGAATGGATTAATCCTCATGTAGCGTCTAGATTCAATAATGCAATGCTATGTGAAAAAGATCACATATCATTATATTATTAAACTGAGATACTTCATTAGTGATAAATTCATTTCATATAAGTCATTTTCCTTTTTGTTGCACGAAAAATCCCAACCTATACTATATCTCATATTCGCTTGACCAAAATTTCCACGCTTGTCAATATGAAAAAAATAATAATAATGTTTGAGTGATCACTGTGGCTGACTGGTGCACTTTTGCTCACCATCCTCAAGTGGTGATAATACTCACCACACTACTTATTATTATAAGATGAGTTCAAATTTTAAGATTTATGTCTATGACAAGACAACACAGATATCGAAATTCAAACTCATCCAACATTGATAAATAGGATGGTTAGCATCACTATCACTTAAAGGTAGTAAGCAAAAATATTCTCATCGACTGACACTATGAATAAGATACCAAAAATTACACTAATGTATTTTCTTGTTCGTAATCTCTTGCAATATAATGAGTGAGTCTTTTCTTTTTAATCTTGATTTCTTCCCTTTTTTTTACTTCAAGATTTCTTGCTTTTTAATTTATGTATCTTGCGGTTTTGATGTGATACCGTGGATCCTCTTGGGCCCGCACGGCTCCTCATTACTACCCTGTACCCATCACCATCCATGTGATTTACGCGCCCATAGTTTGGCGATTTTCTTCTGGTGCATTTCGGCACAAATACTTTTGCCGTCTGATGTCATTACTTTTTTTGTCAAACTAAATTACTTCTATTAATTAAAAAGGCAAGTACATGTCTCTTAGTATTACGGTCTAGTGATATTCTTCTTTACTTGTAAGTGAGAGGTATTAGGTTCGATTCTCACCAAAGATGAATTTGAACCATATTATTATTAGTTCATTGTTAGGCTAAACCCATTCTCCTCCCCTCTTAGTGTAGATATTATTTTTTTCATCGAAAAAAAAAAAACCAAAAGGCAAGTACAAGGAAAAGGTAGTCCAAAAGGCAGTCCACTACCTAAGTATATGCCCAACAACAAATAAGAAAATACAGTAGAAAGGTACAAATGTGGCAGTTGAACAACAACACATAAACCCTAAGATTGCAATGGAAACTGGCAGACACCAGATGCGCCTCAATTGCAAGGCCACACTACCACCAAGAGAACAAATCAACGAAACAACTGGATAAACAGAAAATGGGGTGAGCGAGCCACCCGTATAGTGAACGCTCCCATAATCCTACCAAATAATGCTAAAAGCACTTTAACAACCACCCAACACCCGAGGAGAAACACACATGCCTAGTAGTAGAGGCTGGTGGTTGAGCATGCGTGACATATAGTAGCAGCGAAGTAGGAGAGGGCGATAAAGGTCTAGATCTGAGACCAGCTCGTGAGAATTGAGGCGAAGTTCAAAGAATAAAGCTGAAAGGAAGCCAAAACAAGGACCAAAAGAGAAAAAATGTAGAAATTAAAAAAGTTTTTGAGTGGAAGGATGGGTGAAGGATGAAGGAAAGAAGGGGGAAAAAGAAAGATGCAAAGAGTGGAGATAGATGGGAAAGAAGAAATGAGGGGTGGGAAAGATGGGGAAAGATAGGGAAAGAGGGAAGATGCAGAGGGTAGAGAAACAAGAGAAAGAGGGAATGAAGGCTACAAAGACAAGGGAGTCGGGCTACTGCCAACATCAAGCCGTCTGATGATATCATTCGGCGGCTCAAATTCATCACTGATTGACTAAGTTACAGAGTATAATATTGGAAAATTAGAAATTTGTCTAGGTTGGGAGAATTGTTGGAGAGTTAGTTGGAAAGTCGGCTCCTTCAGAAAAAGACAAATTAAAATGGGTGATTCATCTGAAACATTAAAATGCCCTTGTGGAATCGCTCGAATCAGTTGCTCTTTGTTGAGTAAGCAATCGAACAATTGATTCTATCCCCGTACTGGGTCAAAAGGGCCAGACATTTTTCACGGATTCAATCCTTCCTCCGCGGACCTCGGCGTGGGTGTGTGTGGAGGCGATGACGCGACTTGTTCTAGAGGTCAGGGGTGGACGACGGTGTGCAGGATATCAGGGATTGCCTGTGTAAGATTAGATGACAATTAAAATTTATATACAAGATTTCAAAAAATGTGAATTTTTATTCAAATTCTTTCACAGGCAATCCCTAATAGTTAGTTGATTAATAATAAAATATGAAAAGAGATGAATTTTTAATTAATAAAATATTCATTATTTTGTTAAAATAGCGGATTGTTGAAGATGCTTATGTTAAATTGGCTAGCTATAATAGCTTTCGGGTGATTTTGATGCTAAACTAACAAAATTTTAGCTAGTATTGTTGGAGATACTCTTAGACTTCGACTGTTCATTGGGCTTCCAGTCTTTAAAACATTTTGTGCCACCACATTATGATATAACTTTGATACATGCTTTCTTGGACTTTTGATTAAAAATGATATTACCAATCTAAGTTACGCTATAGAGATAAGAGGAGGGAGAGAGTTTGATTTCTGGCAATGGCGGAGTTAGGAATTGTCGGGGGAGGGGTGAAATTTAAAATGTTAAAAGATCTCAAACATGTAGACAACCAAATCCTAAACATCAAGCTATTCATAGGCGGCTGGCCACTGCCTCGATTAATCCCTAAACATTTGAAAATTAAGAAATGGTGTCTAGACCTACCTAGGCACTTGCCAGTTGGTGATTCTTACTTATACATAAAATAGATAACTTTCATTTTGCATTTTATCTTTTCAATAAATTGTAAGAGACTTGTTTAATACTTGGATGAACATTCATTATATGCTTATTCCCCATGTTTTTGATATGCTATGATACTTTATAATCTATATCTCATTCTATTTTTCAATTTATATATCCCAATACAATTATGCAATTTTTTTTTTTTAAGTATAAGTAGATATTTATTTATATGTTATATAATAAATTCAATTATAATTAAAAATCGCCTAGGCACCCGCCTTGAAGCCAAGGCTTTAGCCCTCTGCCAGTCACCTGACTAGCGCTTAGTGGCTTTTAGAACCATGCAAATCTATAATCAGATAATATCACAATTAGGACATCTCAAACACAAACACAAATAACGACAACCCTCAACCAAAAGAACAAGACCATGAAAAACATAAAAAAAGAGACAACATAAGACTAAATTCATTACACAGAAAGAATAGAGGCAATGTGACACACCCCAACTTGGAATGTCCACCTGGACTCCGAATCGAGCTGTGCTAGCCGACACCAGGAGGGTGACGAAGCCATAACGTGTAGTGATGTGGAAAATATGAATAATTTAAACCTAAAAGTGCCTAAGTATAAGAGTGCATTGGTGAGCGGGAATGAACCCATATGACACGTGATGTTAGAGCATAAATAAAGTATAGTAAGAGTAATGAAGGAATTATACCATCGGTAGTATTTCCATTACAACAGTTTACCAGAAATCTCGTCGACACAAAAACTCAGCCACTATAACCTGAACGGGCGAAAAATAAGGGTGAGTGGGCCGGAAAATAAAGTTTTAATAAAAACCTTTTGAAAACGTTATAACCCCTCGCCATAAAACAAGTATAATTTCCAAAATATACGTACTACGTATGGTATAAAAATGCTTACCAAAACCAGCAATATTTCAAGGATGCCATACGTCACAACTTTCATAAGAGTACATGACGTCCGTAATCACATATTTTCACATAAATAAACATATCACATTGAATGCTCATCGACAGATATTGACACACGAGTTCATGCAAAGATATTCTGATATGAACAGCACTGGGTGTAATAATGATATACGCTATAGTACTACAATCATGTGAAGATTGGTGCTATGCGCAACACATACGAGTCAAAGTTGGCTATTACAACCTGTACGATAGGACTGACACCTGCAATAGATCCAAAGTGAGCGTACGATGCGATGTGCACATACACGTGAAAGATTAGCGCTGGCCCAGGCAAGTACTAACAACGGTGTAGCAAACGATGAGCAGATAACATAAATATAATCATGCCACAGCCATTCAACAATTATAGTCAATATCATACTATTCATGACCACAAATATAATTAAGGCATCGCCTTAATAATAAGCTTACCTCTGCACCCCATAGGATTATTTCATCATTTCCCAACAATAAGGCATTTCTTATAAACATTATTTTAATCATGGGAATCGCGTAGAGAATTTATTAATAATTCTATATATCGAAACTAACCAATATATATATATATATATATATATATATATATATATATATATGCCTGTATGTATATAAAAAGACCCACTCACAGATCATGTGGTCGAGTCGAACCCGCCTCGTAGCATTAAGAGTCCTTGAGATGCGTTTCACCTAGAAATGAAACCATTTATGTAAATACGTAACGTCCTAACATATAAACCTGTTTTTGTACAGAGTACGGCTAATAAAGAAACAATTTTAAAATGGTTGAATTTCGAAAAACGAAGGGCGAATTCAAGTCCGGCACATCGAGAAACCTAAGAAGGGACCTCGGGTTCCTTCATGCACCGCCGCAAGGTGGCTGCACTGGCAGCCACGCGCCACACTGGCAGCCATGCACTGTATGCACCGACCATCCCACATGTCCACGCGCGCCCACGTGCCTGCTAGTACGTACCTACTCGCCTTCCTCGCGAGTTCCTGAAATTTTGTAGGCTTTTGGTCCAACTTCCAGAGCTCCTATCGAACTCGATTCTCTACCAAAATTAATGATTCAAAAGCCATTTTAAAGTTAGAAATGTAGGGAACAAAACTATACCAAATTAAGGCCGAGTTAAGGTCGATGTTGGCCGAAAAAATGGACTGAAAGTGACTAAATGACCACGGATCCTAGTTTTCCAGATATCTGGGAAATTTCATCCCAACTTTCAGAGCTAATTTCTAGCTCGCTACCTAATCATTTTCAGTGCTCTACCTATATATTTGAAGCTCGTAATGAGTGGAACAGGATCATTCCATCATGAGGTCAAAAAACAGTCGGACCTGGTCGAAAAAGTGATCTGAAAGTGGCTCAACGGCCACAGTTCCTTCCAAAAATCTGGGGAAAACTCCCCTGACTTGTTTTCTGCACTAAATGACCCCCAAATCATGAATTTAAGGTTAACAACACCACAAGAGCTTTGAAATATGAAGGATATGAGGGTCTCAAAGCTCACCATGGTTGGAAGAAAGAATGAACAGTGGTATGACCACTGTAAGTGCAGATTCCATGGTCGTTGCTTGCATAGCTTAAAGTCCTAGTTTTTGGGTTGGGAAGCTTGCAGATCTTGTCAAGGCAACAAGGTTAGCGGCGATGGTGGTATTGCCGGACCACCATTGGGTGTTTGCAACGAAAGATGAGGAGTGAGAGACGAGGGGTGTACGGTTGCAGAGGTGTTTGATGGCAGCTGGTGATGGCCTGTGTTGCTACACCTTCTGTGCAATGCACATAGTTGAGAGAGAGAGATCTCTGGCTTACAGAGAAGAGAGAGTTTGAGAGTGAGAGAGTGCTTAAGAGAAGAAGAGAGAGTGAGGGAAATAGAGAGGTGACAGGGAAGAAAACACGGAAAGGGAAACACAGGAGGGATGGAAGGAATGAGGTGGATTGTCTGCCCTCCCATTTCCATACTCTCACCATGCCCTCCTATTTGTGTGGTCATGGTTAAGCCACGTCAATATTTTATATTAATTTTTTTTTTATAGAAATAATAAAACAAAAAGTAATAGGAATCTAAAATGTTGATGTGGCTTAACCGTGACCACACAAACAGGAGGGCATGGGGAGAGTATGAAAATGGGAGGGTAGACAATCCACCTCCTGGAAGGAATGGGGCATGGGCCCCACATGGTGCACATCCCAAGACCAAAATACAAGTCAATTTATCTCCTATAAACGTGAAATCACTAAAACGCCCTTTACGAACGTAAGTCCGTAAAAATTCCATTGTAGCTCCAAATTTAATTCCGCTTGTGTTTACGCATTTGTAGTGGTGAGTACTATGAGGATATGCTAAAAGAATGTTTCATACATCTCACAATACGCTGGTCAACAAAAGTCAACATCCTCGCCCATTTTCGTCAATTCAGACTTTTAAAATTAATAAAATCATAAAATTAGAGACAGGTTGTCACACAATATATGTAAAATCAAGCCGGGAATTTTCATGAACTACTAAAATGCAGACCCAGCAGCCATTGACATAACCATGGAGCACTTGGGAAGCTGAAAATTTCATCACTCTTAGAAGCGGTTTAGCTGGCAGCTCCTCATACAACCCATTTTCTCTGAACACAGACTACACTCATTTCTCTTCCCTTAATCTAATCTGTACACATGCAAGCTCTTGATCAACTCGGCCAAACAAACAAAAAAAAATCTTATTATTTTCAAAAAAAAATTGAAGCAAACAAAACTCAACAAACAAAAGACAATAAAGATTCAATATTTAGAGAGAAAATGGAAAATTAGAAAAGGTGGATGGTGTGCTTTGATAAATTTTCCGTGGTTGATGGTGTTCTTGAAGGCTATAAGAGGTCTCAGCAAATGGGGGTCAAAGTCACAGTCACAAGAATCCATGAGAAGCGAGAGAAGAAGATCATGGTGTTGGGGGTAGAAAAAGTAACAAACGGGGTCGATTTCTAACGACTAGAGGTTTGATAGCACTTCCTTGCTCCTTTGTGGCTTCGCCACTGATCCCGGGGCACAATGGGTTGAAGAGGAAGGTCTTATCCACTAGAAAAATCCATCATTTGTTGATTGTATGAGTATTTGTAGTATTATAAGATTGTATGTTTCATCATGATTTTGTAGTATGGCCAAGTAATTTTATTTTGTATAAATGATTCCTTTTGAAAAGTAAGAGTTTTGCAGAAACAAGCATAAGCTAACCACATTTTCTAGAGCGAATACATTTTCCTATGTACTTCAGTTCAAACCATTAATCCTCTTAGCAATTTAAAATTAGTTTGAAGTATAAAAGGCCATTGCTATTCATTGAGCTTCTATACAAACAAAAATAAAAATGTAAGAGGTTTGTTCACACCCTCTTCTTGGAGTCTAGGTATGTACATCAAAAGGCACAAGCACCAGTAGAAAAAACCATTTGTGCGATAGATCTTTGTGCGACGAAGGAGAGAACGTCGTGCAAGGGTGCTTCGTGTGACGAAATCAAGGGACCGTCATGGAATTTTGTCGGACTAAAATTAAAGTACCAAAAAATTTGCATGATGAAATAGGGTCATTGCATGACAAAGAATGGACCCCATCGCGCAAAGTTTGGCAGAAAATCGCGTGTAAGCCCTTAATTGGCGCCAAACAAATACGGAATGAAATATTTACTGCAAAAATCTTTCTGGAGAAATCTTCGTTGTGCAATGAATAAACATTTATGCCAAACAGTTAGTCTTTTGAGTCAGAGAATATTTATTGTAAGGTTATGTGTAATGAAGACTTCGTTGCGCAATGAGTAAACATTTACGCTAGACGGTTAGTCTTTTGAGTCAGAGAATCAATGCCAAGCTTTCTTTAAATTTACAGTTTCCCTCTCTTATTCTTCACAATTCGTTTTGGGAATGCTTTACTTTTTTCTGGATTATTATTCCAATTGTTATTTGAATTTTAGTACGATGGCCGACTCTGGTACTCATTCGTCAAAGAGAACCTCGATGCCAATAAAAAAAAGTACATCGACGAGATTTGCATCAGCTGGTTCACTCAGTGGAAGTGTGACCTTCACAAGCATTATGAGCGATATGATGGTCTAGAGGTCACTCTCGCAGTTGGGTGCCCTAAGAAGTTGGTGAATTGTCGGGATGAATGGGAGTGGCTCTGCGGCTATTTTCAGGACAAAAAATACCTCGTAAGTAACATATATTTTAAAAATATTTTGATAATCTTTCAATGATACTATATTTTTCTTATTAATTTTTTATAAATATAGAAACTAATACGTTTTTTAATTTAACAAAAAAAAGTGAAGGCAAATTGATCAATTGGTTGAAGAAGAAACTTCTTCACCACTCCGACTCGCGACGCTTCTGTTATAGGTTGAAGGATCAACATCAGGTAACTGTATATTTACTTTTAGTTTTAATATTTTTCACTCTCCATTACACAATTGATAACCTATGTGTTAATATTCTTTTATTCAGGGGAGTTGAAGTTTCCATAGATTGACATGTTCAAGAAGGTATACGTTCTACCCAGCAATGATCTGGCAGAGCAACTCCATGTAAGTTCTTTCAACCTTTAATATTTAATTAGTATTAATATTAATTACATTTATATTAAAATCAATTTGTTTGTTTTCACTGTTCCAGGTCACTATGGTGGAGAAAAGCCATACCGTTCTGCAGGAGGTGGCTTCCCAGCTTCCTTTGGAGACCCCGCTCAAGGATATGGTTCCTGTCAAGGGTGCGGGTTTTCAGATTATGACGAACACCCTCGACCATACCCTTGGTCGCAGGCTGGGGAATGTTCATATGGGGCTTGGGAATGCCTGCCATTGGGACTCGCCTGCCTTCTCCTCCAGACAAAGCATAGAAGAGGTCGAATCATTAACATCTGAAGTGGCGGGCCTAAAGCATCATATTGCGGCCCAGAGAAGTATGATGAACCAAATTCGTCTCCCCCTTTAGTTCTCTATCATTCGGTTCCTCGATGCATAACTTGCTCCAACTACAAGCTCCTAGCCCCCCCTGACACAATAGCTACACCATCGGCCGGCGATTGTGACGTGGACGACTATATGTTGTAGTTGGATTTTATAAATTTTCCTCCTGTTGTGTGCAAGTTTTAATAATATTTTAATTAAATATTCTCCTCTTCATTTTCTGTTTTTTATTTCATTAAATTAATTTAAAAGAAATAAAACAATATTAATTTCAATATCTAAAAAAAAATAAAATAAAATATTGTGCAACGAAGATGCTTCAGCGCACAAAATAGAGAGAAAATAAAAAAATTTTGTGGCGTGATAGTCATTGGACAAAATGCATATAATTAATCATTATTTAAATTTATGGAAATTGATAAAACATCATTTCACTAAATTTTGCAAAACGAAAGAGTTCATCACCCAAAGTTTATGGACCACGGTCTTGCGGCACAATAAAGCATGCGCAACGACAAACCTTCGTCATGCAACGTTCTTAGTGTCGACGTTCTTTTGTCTTTGAATACTTATTGCGACAGAGATTCTTTTCGTCGTGCGGTTGCGATTGCGCAACGAACTACTATTCCTCCATCGTGCACAACTTGACGTCATGACCTTTGTGCGACATAGATTGCGTGACGACGGTTTCACTGCTCAAAATTTCTAGCGACAGATTTCAATTTAGCAAGAGGCCCTTTCTTCATCGCGCTACCTGTTATTCTTAGTAGGGAAGTGTGTCACCCACTGAATAATGTACATATAAGGCATGCACTTGTAATTTGTCTCATTGTCTAAACATTGAGAATGTGAAAATAAAAACGAAAAAAATCGTCAAGATTGAAACCTTAAGATGTTATGCAGACCCAACCTTGCCATTACATTGGGAAGAGGATCCTCTTCGGACCCAATTTCATTGGATCCTCTGGATCCTTCTTCTTTAAAGGTTGAGTCAGTGTCGGCCCAGAGTCGGCATTGTGGCCTCTCCGGAGCTAGTTATTGGCAATGTCATAATAGTTGTTGACGACTTGTGGTTTTGAAGTTTTTCAATAAACAAACAATAAAAAGTGAAGAAGAAGACTCAGAATTGAAGAATTAAGGATTATTGAAGAAGAAGAATTGAAGAAGAAGAGGAAAAAGAAGAAAAACTGTAGAGAAAAAAGACGAAGGAGGAGGATCCGGAGTGATTGGGTTCGGAAAGGATCCTCTCCCATTACATTGCATTAGATAATTTGGACAACTTCTGGAAACTGGTTAGAAAACACGGCACAAGGCTCAAAATTACCAATAAAAATATGTTGAGAATCAACCTAGGATCAGGCGCCATAATATACCGAGGTGTCGGGTGAAAAGGGATCATTTCCAGATCTCTTTCATCAAATCTACCAAGTCAAGAAATTCAGATCTTTGAAATTTGATCCAACGGTTAAAATTATTATAAATTTTAAAGGGGGCCCCTGTTTTTAGCCACTGGATCAAATTTCAAGGGCCCGGATTTCTTGACTTGGTGGATTTGGTGGAAGAGATTCGGGAATGATCCCTTTCCGTGTCGGATGATACCAAATAATACTAAACATGAATTGATTAAAAATTTCAGAGGAGAAGGTAAAGACATTAAAAAAATAAAGTCGGCACATTAAAAGCATAAATTAGTAGCCTAGTTAAGGGTTAATCTCCACCAACAGTGTTTTGAGCAGGTATAGAGGAAAATGCATCATATAAGAATGCCTGATATGTTGATCAACAAGTATAGAAGAAAATGCAGCACATGAGATCAATAGGTGATTCAAAAATAAAAATAATACCTCTTGACGAGACGAAGAGAATTGTACTTTTTTCGAACTCTAACTCGCCGTAGTTTGATCGGACAACGGCTCGAAAGTGGCTAACCATTTTCGAGTTAGTCAATTTCGAGCAGTTTTTTGGCCAAACCACGGCGAGTTAGCCGTAAAAAAAGACACCATTCTCTTCGTCTCATCTAGAAGTATGATTTTTGTTTTTGAATCACTCGATTTTGTTGAGTATTGAAGAAGTTATGAACATTTAAAGTTTACCCAGTTTCCAGCGAGTTTTCCAGTCTTCCCGCGGACCAGTCACCTTTCAGGATATTTTCCGGCCATATCCGGCAATCATTGGGCTTCCAAATAGGTATAATCTTGTTCTACACTTTCTTATCTTCGATTGAGTTACGAAGCTTTGAAAATTGCCCAAAGAGTTTTTAACGGAATGACCAAAATCATGGATGATGGACAACCTCAAAGACCATCTCTATTGATTATGCAAATCTTAGAGACCATTTTGGATAATAACCCTTAATTGGTCTAAATAATTATTGTGTTATAGTTCTTGAAATCTTGCCCGATTAAAATAATAAACTAACATCTTCTGGTTATGCAATTCATCTTGAATTAACTAGTATAAACACACAACAAACAAAAATATAACACTAAACACTCACGAGATCACTAAACAATGAAAGTCGTAAAATTACCGTTATGACACCACAAGAAAAGCTGCACCACCCTTAACGGTGGTTGAGTTTCCTCTTCATAGCCTTTTGCCATGTGCAAAACTAGTAAAAACACAGAGACTACCACTTTAACTTTAAACAATAACAATCACCCAAAAATTTGAGTTTGAACACTAATTTATATGTGCTACAAAAACTTTTTTTAATAAAATGAGAGAGCGATCACAATTACCAAATTTTTTCTCATTAGAAAATGAACAACGCTTACTCAGTCCCATACACACTCCTAAGCTTAAGCAAAAGAAGTAGTAGATTCTCCAAAATTAGTTGTAAGTTAATTACCCCCATGAAACCAAAATAGTCATTGCTTTCCTATCTTTAGAACAAGAAACGGAATGCATGTTGCCACCTTTGTAGCATCCTCTCAGGGGCGCGGCTTAAGAAGCCCCCTTAATTAGCCGTATCCGATGGAGCAAGTATGCATTTTTCTTGGTTGATGTACGACAGCTTGGATGTGACCTAAGTGATCCTTTCGTAAGTCCTCCGTAATCCCAATTTTTTCAAACGTAGCTTTAAATAATTTCTTTTATATTTGCATACAGCCACAACCTTTCGTTGTCGCGTCCCTACTATATATAAAGATATATGAACCACCCCAAATTAAAAATTAAAGTTTTAAAAGAGGTTGAAGAGAGAGGACCCATGAGCCCCAATATCCCAACTCACTTTAATCATTAAAAAAAAAAAAAAAAAAAAAAAAAGCCCTCAAGATATATCCCTTTCACCCATTTCATTCTGGAAGGTCCTTAAGTCCAAAAGAAAGGGAAAGTTGGTAGTTTTGGGTCTTTCCTAAAGCTAAAATTACTTTTGGCATATAATTTATTTATTTTTTTAAATTTTCTCCAGCTATCCCACTAATCCAGGGGCTCCACCAATGACAATCAAATAGTGTTTTGCTTTATGTTTAAGTAACTTAATTCTGTAATATCAATCCCATGTTACCTATATATGACAAAACCAAGAATGTGTGAAGAAAGAAACATAATTATTCAATATTCTTAAAAGTTTATAGAATTTGATTATATGATTATTTTTCCCAAATTTCAGGATTCTCATGCAAGTACGTACTAGTAGAAGTTTAAGTTAGTGTATATGTTTCCATCGTTTGTCCAAAAAAAAAAAAAAAAATTAGTAAGATGTATGCTAGCATTGATAATATATTACATTCTGATACCCTCACTTACATCAAAGCCTCTTTCTACCCGAGGGCTTCTACAAAGAAATGAACTCATGTTGAAAAATTGCATGTTGAAAAATTGCAATTTCGTACTTGTTAGGATTCGAAAAGGATAAATTAAATTGTTAGAAATAATGATAAATTAAACAATAAACAAGTGTATCATTATTTCTAATTACAGGCTTAGGGTTTTGATTTTTGTTGCCCCCAATTTTTATTTTTAATTGCCAACTTGACTTTTCACCTTAGACTTTTTCATTTTTTTTTAATGTTAAAGAAAATCGAACCATAAAACCCTAAATTCCAACCCCTACTCCTAAACCCTATTTAGAAATATCAGTGGTTCCATGAAGTTAGGCACTTGTTGCTATATATGCAGAGTCGCAGACGGCAGTGAGGGCCACAAAAAATAGATCTGTAGTTCTGAATGGCACCTGGATTGCAGTCTTTTTTGACTAATTGAGAGTCCAAAGCACGCACACAAGTGCACCGGCTGTTTGGGAGTAGGATTTTCTCCCCTCTTTATTTTTCCTTCTCTTTCATTATCTTTTATTTGAACGGTTATGCTTAAATTACGTCGATATCTTATATTAATTTTTTTTTTAACAGAAAGAGAATGTCAAAATAAAGAATGTGAGAGGAAGGAATGAAAGGGAATGAAAAGAGGAGAAGAGAGAATCCTACTTCAGCTGTTTGAACTTTGTGAGAGATACGTGTCAATGTGTTCTTTGCAATCAGCCTCTTTGATCTAGCAATCACTGACCAAAAATCAAAGGGAAATTTTATTTGAATCCAAATATTATCTCACACGCCAAACTTAAAAGTTTTGCCTCATAAACTTCTCATTTTAGCCTAAAAAGTAACTTAAAAAAAAAATAGACAAAGAAGCCCATTGCGGACATTAGCAGCAACCGCCGTCGACCTTCTAACCTCATTCTTCGCTGTTCAGTTTTTTTGAGAAACCTCCATAGGGATGGATCTTGTTCCGATTATTTTATTTTCTTCAATGAACTAATAATTAAGCTCACCGAATGTTGCTTGGGAGAAAGAGAATTGTGGAATAAGCTGGTTTTTGATTATGGGGTTGATGTTTTTCTTGAGATTTTGGGTTTGATGATGGAGGAGAGTGAATTTGAGTATGCACCATACCTTTTTCTATTAGGGTTTATGGTTGCAACGAGAGACCAAAATTGAGGAAGAAAGAGTGGTGACCCACTACTCGACGGCGGCCGACGAGGAGGAGGTCGAGGCTGTCGTCGTCTGCAACATCACAACCGCTCTCTTTTCTCTTACGAATCTAATCCAACTCTAGCAACATTTCTCTTATTCCAGCAACCAAACTCCACAATCCCTCTTGATTTCCGACCACCCACCTATTTGCCGGTTGTTAATTCAATAATTTTTTCTCTACGCCCATTTTTTATTTAGGAATAAATTGGTATATAATTTTTTTTTCAAAAAAACAATGGGTGTAAAGATAAGATAAAGCTCAAAATGTTGAAAAAGCAATTTCATGTAGACTGCTGATATATTACGCTTATCATTTCTTTTGACATCTGTTGACCCGGTAGCTTTAGGTATGTAGATAATTTTTTATCTACATAATATTGGCAAAAGCCCTTTTTCTTATAGATATATAAATAAGGGAAGTGTTATTGGCACTCCAAAAATCTTATTCTACACTTCTCACAAGTGTATTTTTTTTCTTCTTCTAAATATAGAAAGTTTGGAGTATAGAATGAGAATTTTGGAATGCCAATAACAATTCCCTATAAATAAATCCTACCAAATTTTCATGCTGTTATTTTGATACAGAATTTGTATTCAATACCACAAAAAACACTTTGCATGATGAAATAAGTTTGTTGCGCAAAGTGTTTTGCGCAACGAAATTTTGGTCATGGTTCTTCGCGCAAAACTCGTGAAGATAGGGTTTGCGGGACGAAAATTAATCTTCATCGTGCAAAGATTTTTGTTTTTTAATTTTTTTAATTAAATTAATTTAATTTAATATTTTGCGCGACAAAATATTTTGTTGCACAAGGTTTTTGACTTTTTGTTTTATTATTTCTCTTATATTAATTTAATTTAATTGTATGATTTAATTTTTTAATTACTTTAATTTAAATTGACATATTCAAAATAAAATTACATATGAAAAATAGTGATCAAATTATCCAATATATATATATATAATATTCAAAATGTACACATAAATTAACAAAGTACAATAATAAAATCCTAATACAAGTCTATAGTGGTGGTAGGGGCGGGCAATATGGTTCGATAGCGTCATAATCCTCAACTTTAGCTGTCAAAGTCTTGATGATTCCCTACCAAAAAAAACAAACATGGTCAAATAACCAAAAAATTATCATAGTCACCCCTAAAATTGGTATACCCCAAATCCGACCCCAAACTCCACCTTCACCCTATACTTGACCCCAAACCCCGCACCAAACTCAAAATTAACTCCAAAAACACATATTAATGAAAAAAATTAAATTTTACGGAGAATATACCTTTTGGCAAGATTGAAAGTGAGTGAGAATGAGAGAAAGAGTGAGTGTGAGAGAATTAGAGGAGATAGTGAGAGAGAGATGAGAGAGTGAGAGTGAGAGATAGTGAAGAGAGAGACCAGAGAGATTAAGTGAGAGGAGTGAGTGTGAAAGAGGGTCGGATTTGGGGAGAGGGAAAAAGAGAGGAAAGGTAAGAGAATAGAGAAGGACATTGAGAAAACTGTGAAGTTATTTTGGTTTTAAAAACCGTATCATTTTGTGACACACCCCGACCTAGAAAGTCCACTGGGACCCTGCATCGAGCTGTGCTGGCTGACACCTGGAAGGTGACGAAGCCATAAAATGTGATAGTGTATAAAAAGTGAATAAATTTGAATCTAAAAGTGATCTAAATACCATAGTGCGCTACAAGTGGGAGCGAACCCATTTCACACGCGATGTCAGAGCATAAGTAAGGTACAGTAGTGTGGGTAAGAATCATACCCTTAAAAGTAGCCACCAATACTAAGATTAGCTATATATTCTCGTCGATACGAACTCAGCAATTAAAACCTGAAGGGGTACAAATCAAAATGTGTGAGTAAGCAGTAAAACCAAGCTTCCCAAAACTATTACCTTTCTAACAGTAATAACCCCTCACTGTAATTCCCTTATCGTTTTCTATAGGACAGTACAACATATATACATATATCTAAACCATACTCAGAAATGACCAAAACCGCGGTTTGCCATCAACTCCACCATACATTAATAAGTAAGCTAGATGAACTCAATCAATACAAAGTGATATATCAGTCAGAGTCATCTAAAATGACATGTATAACTTATCCATATCTCATCAATCATGGCTAGCATATAAGTCGGAGTCACCTATAGTGACCTATACGACTTATCCATATCTCGTCAATCATGGCTAGCCAATAAGTCGGAGTCACCTATAGTGACTTGTACGATTTATCCATATCTCATCAATCATGGCTAGCATATAAGTCGGAGTCACCTATAGTGACCTGTACGACTTATCCATATTTCATCCATTTAATGGCTAGCCAATAGCTCAATAAGTATACCTGCACACGAGTCGGAACCACCTAAAGTGGTCTGTACGACAGGACTGGGTGTAAATAAATACGCTCAAGTGCTATGATCATGTGAAGACTGTGCGAATAATCGCGTGTCACCTACGAGTCGGAACCACCTAAAGTGGTCTGTATGACAGGATTGTGCACCTACCTTTGATCCAAGGTGAGCGTAAGGTGCGGGAGGTGAACATCACGTGAAGGACTGTGCCCTGGCCACGGGCGGGAGCACTAACATCGGGGTGCAGGTTTATGAGCTATACTATATCTCAACACAATCGTACTCACTACCATCACTAACATCAACATGTACTCACCTGAAGCTTACCTGGGTATCCTGCGTTCACCTTTGCACTTGAAAGCATTCCCAATAATTATATGCAAGTAATATACATATGGATATGCCATGATGCAATCTAATACTTAACCATGTCGTAGCATTTTCAATTATAAACAATACAGTGTGGAGTGTACAATCAATAACGCCCTACTCCCGAACTACTTATTTTCAAGGTTAATTATCTATGACAACCTAATTAACACTAATTACTAACTAATTCACAAAACTAAAAATTGCCTTTACCAATTTCCTTCGCATTACTCAATTTCCCAAATAAGGCTTTTGTCTCAAATATATTATGGCTACATCTAACGTCTCGTTAGACTACCTACGTACCCTAAACAGAGATCAAGCTATTCGTAGCTCATATAGGTACTTCAAGCATTCACAATAATTATATGAAGGTAATATACCTAATCAATTTAAAGTGTCGATAGAACTCTCAATAATATGTACAATAAAAAGGAAAAGATCTACTCACCTGGAGTCCACGCTATGATTCTCTAGCGCAGGCATCGAGGCGTCCTGAATGATTGGTCCCTGTGACCAATTATCAAATTACATCTCAGAATTCTTATTCGTAGAATACGTAATTCACATAAAACACAACCTCAAGAGCATTCTAAAATAGTTTGAGATCCATTGACCACATGTCAACAGTCGACTCGGAAGATCCGCATATCAGATTTCCAATCCTGTATAACTCGACTCGGAAGATCCGCATATCAGATTTCCAATCTGTAACTCCCAACGATCCACAATATGTTTCTAGAATAACATTTTAAAATCTCATTACGATCCAACGGTTGGATCTCCACCATTTGCCTAAAACCAAGTGAGCGTGAACATTTATTTTTTTTTTTTCTAACTTACAAATTCAATTCGGGAAGATCCGTACATCGGATTCCCGATCCATAAATTCCTATGATCTTTAAATATTACGTATCCAAGTTTGGTGACGATCCAACGGTCGGATCGTCGATTCACATTTTCATCAAGCAACGTATTGTAACGAATTTAAGTTCCAACGATAAACCTATGTCATTCAAATAACAAAACTGAATTCAAAACATTAGACATAGCCTAAAAATAGCATTGGCGGCTCACTGGCCACGCGCCACCGCCGGTGGCGGTCGGCCGCCCCGACTCGCCGGAAAATCCAACTATTTCCAAAAATTCTCACACTTCACAGAAATGAAAATCTCAGTGAGTGGAACAACTTTCATACCTGCCACGAAGTCCAAAAGTGGACGGAAGATGGTCAATTTTGCCCACAAAGCTGGCGGGTGCCCAAAACTTCCCGACGTCGATTCGTCGTACGGTGGTCTAACGGGGTCAAGGTTGGTTGGGTTTTGCTCCTGGGATGATGGGCTACAAAGCCCAAGTGGTGGCATCAGCCATCGCTTCTCCAATTTGCTGGAAAATCGAAAAGGGTGGTCGGAGCACTATTGATTTTCTTCAACTTTTGTGGCCTCAAACCGCCACATACCATGGTTAATCAAGGTGGTTCTTGGGTGGGTTTTGTAGAGGGGAATGAGATCTTCAAGATGGTAGTGGTGGCATCGAACAATTCCACCCGAGTTGGCCGGAATCGGCCTTGGAAAATGAGTGGTCGCGAGTGGGAAAAACCCACGGGAAAGCTGGGATTTTTTTTTTCTTTTCTTTTCTTTTCTTCTTTCTATTTCTGATTGGGTCTCACCCTCTCTCTCTAATTTAATTGGTTCCTTCCTATTTATGCCTAAAATCAGATTGGCCTCTTTCCCACAAGGTGGGAATTCAAATAATTTATAACTAAACTTTAAATAGCCATTTTCAAACGTCTATAACTATACCGTTATAATTCGGACTCGCAAACGGTTTTCGCCTATGCGTTCACATCCACGAGTACTACGAGAATATGTTAAAAGAATAAGTCATACGTCTCTCTGGACGATGGTCAACATAAGTCAAAATCTTTGCCTCTATGGCATTTTCGTAAATTCACGATTTTAAAATAAAATAAAAACGTAAAATTTGGAACGGATTGTCACATTTTGTGCAATGAAGGATACGAGTTTGTGAGACGAAATATTGGTCGAGCAAAGTCTTAAAAAAAATTTCCTACGTCCCATTTTTGGCGCCCACCCAAATTTTTAGAGTTTTGTGGGACGAAGTGTTGGTCTGTCGAGCAAAATTTATAAAAATAATTTTTATAAATAATAAAAAAGAAAATAATTTTAGTTTACAATTTAAAATATAAATAAATTAAAATAAATAGGGTTTAGGCGACCAAACGTGTATTTGTCGTGCAATGAAAATAATAATAATAAAAAAAGAAATAATTTAGTTTAACAATATAAAATATAAAAATAAATACAAAATAAGTAAATAAGGTTTAGGCGACGAAATATTGATATTCGTCGTGACACACCTCGGCCAGGAATGTCCATGTAGACACCTGAATTGAGATGTGCTAGTGAACACCTGGAAGGTGATGAAATCATAAAGTATAGTGATGTGGAAAATGTGAATAAATACAAACCTAAAAGAGACTAATTTAGAGTGCGCATGTGAGCAGGATTGAACCCATATCACACAAGTGAAGATAGAACATAGATAAATTGCTGTAAAAGAAGAGTAAAGACATTTATATCGAAAGGAAAGTCTCCTACGTAATAGCTTTTACCAACAATCATCATTGTCACAAAATCTCTGGCACTAAGATCCTAGAGGGATGAAAAATAAGGGTGAGTGGGCCTGAAAATAAAGTTTTGTAAAACCATTTCGAAAAGTGTAACCCCTCGTTGTAAAATAAGTATATGGTTTCCCAACAATATTATAATAATAGTATGTAATAAGGTACCCTACAACACCAGTGAGCTAATGGATGTAGGCACAACAACAAGGTATCTCAACATCAAATCTTAATTCGTTATTATAAGAAATTAATGCTTATTAATTTATGTAGGCACACAAGTCCATTGCTGAGATATTCAGACTATGGAACAAGCTGGGTGTAGGTTTTATATTCTAGTACTACATCACGTGAGCTGCGCTAGTCGCATCACATATGAGTCCAAAACATCACACAAAAGGACAGGTTGGGACCTAACCTTGGATCCAAAGCCAATGTAAATGGTGCATGTGAACCACATGTAAAGTGGGTCCTTGGCCCATGACAATACAAATAACTAAGAGACACCATGCAAACATGTGACATCTCACATCGTCCAGGGGAGTGATCCTTATATGTATATTCCCATCTCTACCTAGCATGAGGCCTTTTGGGAGCTCACTGGCTTCGGGTTCCGTAGGAACTCCGAAGTTAAGCGAGAAGGGGGCTAGAGCAATCCCATGATGGGTGGCCCACTGGGAAGTTGCTCGTGAGTTCCCAAAAACAAAACCGTGAGGGAATGGTAAGCCCAAAGAGGACAATATCGTGCTACGGTGGTGGAGCGGGCCCGGGAAGTGGTCTCGCCCGGGCCGGGATGTGACAAAACATGTAATAATGAGCAGATAAAACGTAAGGATGTCATGTCACAAGTTTATGCTCACAAATAATATTAAAAAACATAAAGTGTAAGCAAAGTCTATTTGTAAAGCTAAACGTGGCATTGCACATCCTAATATATAAAAGCAATTGTTGGGAAAATCACATATCTATATTAGGGCTGGAAAAAAAATCCCAAAAATCTTGAACCATACAAAAAAAATCCAAATCCCAAACCGAAAAAATCTCTAACCGAAAATCTCGAAAATTTTGGTACAAATCCCAAACCGATCCATAATCGTTCAGTACACGAATCGGTCTCACATTTTCCTTTGTTCGGGAATCCCAAACTGATATATATATATATATATAATATTATTATTTAATTTTAATCAACCAACTATCCCTCTGCCCAATAACCATCTTTCTTCACCACCTTCTTTGTTTTTTATTCTTTCTTTGTCTGCCACTAACTTTCCTTTCCTTATTTTATTTCTTGATAACATGACTTCCATAGACAGCCATTGAATCTCTCTCTCTCTCTCCCTCCACCGGCTCCCTCAAATGCAAAAGCAAGCCTAAATAGCAGCCACACCCACATCCTATTCTTCCCAAAACACCATAACGTTGCAGCCTTCGTCTGAGGAACCAGTCGTTTTTCCAAGACATCAGATCCATCACTACAAAGCAGAGTTGCCCTCTGATGGTGATTTTGTTTGGCAAGACATGAAAAGCCTCACACATCGACGAGGATCGGTACATGATTTTGTTCGATACACTTTGCAAAGCCATCCGACTCCCGAAGGCAGCAAAGACAAGGTGTGGGGAGGTCGACAAATCTGGGATGAGGTGCGGCCATGTGGGCTGGTAGGGAAGGTGGGAGGTCGATGAATCCTGAACCATATCGAAATTCTGAAAAATATTTGGGAATATCGAAATTTCGGTTTGGTTTTGGTTTTTGAAAGCTTATCCCGAAAAAAAAATCGGTTTGGAATTTGGGATCCCATTTTCAGTTTAGTATCCCATACCAAACCAACCCTAATATATATATATATATATGTATATGTATATGTATATAGATATACATAAAAATGAAAAGACCCATTCACAGGTACTAGTGATGTCACATCTTTTTGAGCTAAGAAAGTCGGAGTCTCATATAGTAATCACACCTAAGTATAATATTGGGACCCATTAGTAAAACTCAACTTAAACGACTAAATTTGGGAAAACGGAGTGCGGATTTGGAATCAAAGTGTCGAAATACGCTAAGAAGGGTCCTGGGCAATTTTTGTAAAAGGTCAACGAAAAGTCAACGGTTAATCCTCAAAAAGTCAACCGAGACGTCTCGACGGTCAACTATGCCAAAACCTAGTAATTTCACTAAATGGTTGTCGAAAAGGGACTCGGGACGTCAAAATTAGCCTAGGAGTATTTTCGAGAAAATTTCGAAAATGTCAACTAATCGTCAACAGTTAACTATAACGGAATATTCCATATTGAGACAGAATATTCTGTTAAAGTTAACAAAATATTCCAAGGAAATGTTCCCTCTAAAATCTGAAATGGACCCGGGTCCAATTCGGGTTAAGGTAAACGGGTTGTGGGCTTGGGTTTTTTTTTTTTTCCTTCCAATCATGTCGACCCGATCCCTATCGCGGGTCCGGTTGCTGGAATCTGAGCAACGATTCCAGAGCTCCAAACTCAACCATTTTTCATACTATTCCTACCAAAATAAAGATAAACGAGTGTAGTTTAGGATTATACCTTTTCCCAAGTCAGCCATGGCCGGAGTTGGCTAGAAAACTCGCGGCATACACCACAGGAAAAACTTGGGAAGACTCCCCGAGGTATTTATGCATTCAAATGTCCAAAATCCTTAAGAAACGTTAGTAACGTATAGTAAAACACAATCCATGAAGATTTGGGTGGTTTTCAAAACATACCTTCGTCGAAAACGATGAGGAGTTGTCGGAGGACATGGCGTCGGCAATGATTTAGGTGCCTCTGCGTTGTGAGCATAGAGAAAGTGAGGGAGATAGAAGATTAAGATAAAGGGAGAGTGATAGGGGGAGGGACGTGGTGGCTGGAGACAAGGACGATGTTGGTCATGAAACAAGGCATCAATGATCGCCATGGCTGCTTTTGTGCAGTAAGCACATAGTGAGTGAGAGAGGTAGGGAGTCCATGAGAGATGTGAGGGAGTCTGATCCCCTTGAATTTGAGTTTTTGAAAGGATGACAGGTAGTGGCCTCAAGGTGGCGATTCAATGAAGCTCACTGGAGGTGTGGTGGTGATGGCGGGCTTTGTGTTTTCAGAGAGAAAGAGAGTGAAAAGAGAGAGAGAGAGAGAGAGTGCGGGAGTTAGAGTGTTGAGGTAAATGAGTGATAATGACAGAGATTGAGTGAGGGATAATGTGTGACAGAGAGAAAAGAATATAAAAGATGGGGAAAATGGAGATTAAAGAAAACAAAAGAAATGGATGTGATGGTTAAAATAACAAAAGAAATGAATATGATGATTATAAAAACACAAAAAGTTTGCAACATTCAGAGAGGGAAATCACGGTTTGGATTTCCCATCCCATATAAAAATTAAACGTGTGTCTCACCACTCCATTATAGCATTTGGTTGAAAAATGCAAATTTCGAATTTATTTTCTCTAAAAGGAAGTGTAACTAAGACTCCGAATTTGGTTTTGCTTGCATCCACAAGTTTGTGCTGTTGAGTACTACAAGGATACGCTAAGAGAATGTTTCATATGTCTCACTATACGCTAGTCAACGAAGGTCAACAATCTCGCCTCTAGGGGCATTTTTGTCAATCGCTCTTTTAAAATTAATAAAATCGTAAAATTAGGGACGGGCTATTACAATTACTTCCCTTGAAAAAAAAAATTTCGCCCCCAAAATTTGATATTAGTTGCTATACATAAAATATTCAAGATAAAAAGAAAATATATAAATAAGAAATCAAGCTAGAGCGGTTGCATAAAAGAGAATGTCATTCCGTCGCGATCAGATTAAACTGATTCCTCTTTTATGCCTCCAAACTCATACTTTCCTTTTCCTTCAGTACAAAACTATAATATAATACCTTTATAAAAACATAAAATAAAAAAGAGGTATAAAGTAACCTAACCCCAAAATACGTATATAATAACGTAAAAATTAAAGTGGTTATATTGTAATGATGGTTGGATTGTAGTTGTGATTGATTGGTAAATTTTCGGTGGTACACAATTATCGATACGTCTACCTTGCTTTAGGGTCAACAAAACGTCTTCATTTTAGGTATTTCTTTAGCAAAGAGGCTCTTCACGTAAAGTCTAGTGGTGGTCACCAAAGTGTTCTTCTAAAAGGTCAATAAGTTGTTAGAAAAGTTCTAGCTGTAGTCGTTCGTGATATTTAAGGAGGGGAGGTAATTTCGGATCTTGTCATCTGTGTGACATACACGCTTGAGGTAGAACTATTGATGAGTTGGTATTATACTATATATTTTACTATATTCTTAGTATTAATTTATTGGTTATTTTGTGAGAATTTTAATACTTTGCTTTATTTCTTAATATAAGACATTCAGTTTCCTCTTGAGGAAAATGTGGTCAAATGGATGAATTTTGGAGTAATTCCAATTGGAAGACGTTCGTGAGTCGCTTAGCTTGATCATGTCAAAATATCAGATGTTTCCACCACATGTTTATTTTCTGGCTATGAAATAAAAAAACAGTGTGCAGTGATGGAAAATGTTCAACATAATCCAAGCTTTAAATCCAGCTATTTTGGGCCAATTTTGGAGCAGATATGAGTCTAAAATATGGCTGTGCAGATTTTAGGTGAATTTTACTAGTCAATTTAAGATTATGTTTCCTATTTGATTTTAATTTATTTGGTTTCCTAGTCTTATTCTAAGACCTTCTCTAGGTAGGGTTTTATTTTGTAGTAGTATAAATAAGGTTTTTTAGCCATTAGGGTTTGAGAAGAGAAGAGGAGAAGGCACTACTTTGGAGAACTCAATTTAGAGAGCTTTTGATGATTCAAGTTTATTTTCAAGGTGTTTTATATCCATGTTCTTAATAGTATTTTGTTTTATAATTGTGTGTAACTAATTTCCATTTGCTAGGGCGAGGCCACGAGCTTTAGTAAGAATATGTAGTTTCTTTTCAATTTACTTATGATATTATGCATGCAGGTTTTGAATTATTAATCATCATGTTTATACTATCTAATTGGCTTCATGATTGGTCACCATTAGGATATTTAGAAAAGTAATTTGATGCCAATTTGACGGAGGGTTGTTCCTGAAATTGACGAAGGCTTCTTGTGGTTAATATGTGTAACTTCTTAGGATGGACAGCACGTCTTAAGGGTTATATGGTTTTTCAGAAGGTTTTCACAAAACTTAATCAATCTTGCATGTTCACATTCAATCTAGACGCCACGGATGGGTTGTATGTTAGATATACATTCTATGTTGGAGGTTCTAAGTAGGACATACTTTAGGAAAACCTAACTTTCAAAATATGCATGGGCAATTCCTAAGTAATTGGAAGAATCATGTAGAATTATTAAGGTGACGCGGAACCCTAGTGCTCAATTTTATTTTTGAAATTATTTTCTTTTGTTTTCTCTACTTTATCAATTTATTTAATTGTTTTTAATATTTTAGGCCATAAAATAATAACTTTGTTTTTAAATAATTAATTAAGATTTGGTGTAACATAAATTATTCATTCAATTCTTGTGGAAACGACTTTGCTAAAGCCAACTATATTATAATTATCTTGTATTCTTGCAAGTATTTTTAAATATTTTTATTCCTATTTTTACAGATGGTAAAAATCCTATCAACTATGTCCGAACCTTGAGATGGGTTGGGCTGAAATGAGCTAGTCGTCCAAGCCAGTCCACCCCAACAAATCCCCCTTGAATTGGTGCTTCAATCCGCCTACCCCAACAAAAGTTGCTCCAGCGCACCCAAAGTAACTCCCCCAGACTCATCAATCGGGTTAATCTAGCCCGCTTCTGCGCCTCAGTTGACATGGCGTCATGCCAACGTCACATGACAAAAATAATTGCATATTAAGGCGATGGAATCGAAAGGCCAAAAGCTGGGGAGAGAGAAGAAGGACGGAGGAAGCGAGCTCCAGAATCTGCGTACCAGGACGAAGGCGAAGGCGATGAACTCTATCTAAGGAAGGAGAAGGGGATGGCTCCAAAAACGAGGGAGGGAGAAAGGGATGGTTCCAGAAACCGACGATGGCATTCTGGTTGCAATCTTTGTGTTGTGACGGACAAAACGAAGGACGGAGGGAGAAAAGAGGGGAGAAAGGGATGGTTCCAGAAAAGAGATATTTTTGTTATAAAATAATATTTGTTATTATTTTATCAAAAATAATTTTTTAAGGTAAATTGCCTATGCAATTTAATTAAGGGGTGGAGATGCTCTCACACAATTACTGTTTATTAAGCCAATCATTGTCAATTATCCAATAGTCCAGGCAATTATCCACCAACGATTATGGGTTAAATTTTTAGTTCGAGATTATTAAAGAATGAATTTAGGATAATTTAAAGCAACTTAAAAAAAAATAGTAACTTTAAAAATAAAAATAAAAATATGTAGACTATCCTAATTTAATTTTATGAAATTTTAACCTAAAAATATTTAGATTCCGATTAATATTGAAAAATCACTAAATTAACACCATGAAACTCGTTGAACACTACGAAAGAATACGAAACACATAAAATAATTTTTTTTAATTACTTTAGTCTTTGAATTTAAATTTGGACCGTTAGATATCTTTTTTTACCGTTAGATTTGATCAAGTTAGATCTTAATTGTTGGATTCAATGAATTTATAAATGTAAACCTAAAAAATTATACATATATGGTGAGCCAGCCCCACTAAGCCAGGGGGAATCCTGGGCTAAATTTGTCCCATAAATGAGTTTTGAGTTTTAACTAATATTTGCCCCAAGGGTTGTAGCAAGTTGGGGTAAGTTTATAACCTAAAATTTGAGTTTTTCTCCAAGGATTGGAGATGGTCTAACGGGTGGAGTTGCTAAGAGTAGGATCCTAGATTTAGCTTAGAAGAATTGACCCCATAACAGGTCTTATCAAGAGTTTCCCATCCTTTGATCCTTTAAATGCTTGATTTTGAAAGCATATGGATTTTTATGGGTCTAGGATAGCCAAGATGTGTTACTTAGAAATACAGTCTAGTTATATTCTTCTTTATTTGTAAGTGAGAGGTCTTAAATTTGACTATCGTCAAATATGAATTTGAACTACATTATTATTAGCCCATTTTGAGATTTAGTCGAATCCCTCACCTTTTGATAAAGATAATACCGTTTGTTCAAAAAAAAAAAAAAAAAAAAAAAAAAAAAAAGAGACAAAGATGTGGGAAAAGGCTAACACTTGGGATACAAAGCAATAAATATGAAAGCTCATTGTCAATGAGAAACATGTAGAGGAGGTACGTGTAATATGGCCCAACAGGTATATAATTTTGAGTCATTTATCTATCTAGGAGTGCAGCTAGCCAGTAGAAGAAAAGGGGTTGCTAGTTTTTCTTACACCATCAGTGCACATTGGTGTTTTGTAGTGTGATAATCACTAGTAAAAAAAAACCCCTTGCGCAATGAAACACACATTGTCGTGCAAAGTAACTTTGAGCGACGAAATTTTAAACGTCGTCACGCAAAGTCTTTACAAAAATAAATAAAATAAAATAAAAATATATAATTTCTTAAATCTTTGCATGACGTAATCCAAATCTTTCGTCGCCTAAACCAATTTATTTTCATTTATATTTAATTTTAGATTACAAATTTTAAAATATAGTTATTTTCATACATTTTTATTATTTTTTAAAAAACTTTGAGCGACGTGTAACAACCCGTCCCTAATTTTACGATTTTATTAATTTTAAAAGAGTGAATAGATAAAAATGCCCATACAGGTGAGATTGTTGACCTTCACTAACCAGCGTATAGTAAGATGTATGAAACATTCTCTTAGTGTATCCTTGTAGTACTCGACAACATGAACTCGTGGACGCAAGCAGAACCGAATTTGGAATCTTAGTTACGCTTCCTTTTAGAAGAAATAAATTCGAAATTTGCATTTTTCTACCTATTGCTATAATTGAGTGGTGGGACCCACGTTTAATTTTTATATGGAATTGGAATTCCTAACTGTGATTTCCCTCTTTGAATGTTGCAAACTTTTCTTGTTTTTATAATCATCATATTCATTTCTTTTGTTATTTTAACCATCACATCCATTTCTTTTGTTTTCATTAATCTCCATTTTCCCCATCTTTTCTATTCTCTTCTCTCTATCAAGCACTATCCCTCATTCAATCTCTATCATTATCACTCATTTGCCTCAACACTCTAACTCCCGCACTCTCTCTCTTTTCACTCTCTTTCTCTCTCTGTAAACATAGAGGCTTTCCATCACCACCACACTTCCGGCGAGCTTCACTAAACCACCATCTTAAGGCCACTACCTGTCATCCTTTTCAAAACTCAAATTCAAGGAGATCAGACTTCCTCACATCTCACATGGACCCTTACCTCTCTCACTCACTATATGCTAGCTGCATAGAAGTAGCCATGGCGATCGTCGACGCCTTGTTTCATGACTACCATCGTCCTTGTCTCCAACCACCACATCCCTCTCCCCTGTCATTCTCCCTCTATCTCAATCTTCTGTCTCCCTCACTTTCTCTGTGCTCACGGCCTAGAGGCACTGAAATCATCGTCGACGCCATTTCCTCAAGCAACTCATCGTCGTTTTTGACGAAGGTAAGTTTTGAAAACCACTTAAATCTTCGTGGATCGTGTTTTACTATACGTTTCTAGTGTTTCTTAAGGATTTTGGTGACATTTGAACGCAAAGATACCTCAGGGAGTCTTCTCCAGTGTTTTCGGTGGTTTATGCCACGAGTTGCAAGCCTTTTCAGGCTAACTCCCGCCACAGCTGACTCAGGGAAAGGTATAATCCTAAACTACTCTCGTTTATCTTCATTTTGGTAGGAAGAATGTGAAAATGGTTGAGTTTTGAACTCGTTTGGAGCTCTGGAATAGCTACCTAGATTCCGACAATCGGATTTGTGACAGGGATTGGGTCAACTCGACTGGGGAAAAAAAAACCCAAACTTAGAACTGGCCCAAGCCCATGACCCATTTACCCTAACCCAGATCCAACCCAGGTCCATTTCAGATTTTAGAAGGAATATTTCCCTGGAAAATTCCATTAAGTTTCTAGCTAACTTTAACAGAATATTCTATCTAAGGATGGAATATTTCGTAAAAGTTAACTGTTGACCATTAGTTGACTTTTTTGAAATTTTCTCAAAAACCCTAAGGCTAATTTCAACGTCCCGAGTCCCTTTTTGACATCCATTTAGTGAAATTACTAAGTTTTGATGTAGTTGATCATTAGGGCATCTCAGTTGACTTTTTTAGGGTTGACCGTCGACTTTTCGTTGACTTTTTACGAAAATTGTTTGAGACCCCTCTTAGCGTATTTTGATTATCTGATTCTGAATTCGCACTCCATTTTCCTAAATTTTAGTCGTTTAAGTTGAGTTTTACTAATGGGTCCCAATACTATGCTTAAGTACGATTACTATCGGAGACACATGTGACATTGCAAGTACCTATGAGTGAGTCTTTTCGTTTTTACATATATAAATATATATATGCACACACACACATACACATGTGAGATCCCATTATATATATTATATTTAAAAGAGCTTTTAAGGATTTCCCTTTAGTACATTACGTACATCTATGTTTTATCCATTTGTATATTATGGATGCAAATTTCCGCCTTCTTCTTCTTGGACAAAATTGCACCTACAAAACAATTAACACCTTAGGTCAAGGCCAAAAGCTTCACGCGCTGACAATGAATTTTTGTGGGAGGGGGGGGGTGGCGTTGGGCTTTGGCCGAAGAACCTTCGATGCCAAAGTTACAATTTTGAGGGGAAAATGTTTAGAGAATTTAGAGAATTTTGCAAGGGTGTTGAACTAGGATTTTAGAGAGAATGAGGGGCTATATATAGGGGTATGGCTGGCACTATTAGGAGAATAGGGACCGGCCATATGTGGTATTTTTTTTTTGGTGTTAATTGTTATCAATTAGCTAATTAATGAATTAATTGAGTATTAAATCAATTAATTAGCCAATTAATATAATTTGAAAGAAATAATTTGGGAGTTACCTTGTGGGGAAGATTTGATGAGGATGGATGAAATAGGTTGTGAATAATGACCTATTTTGACCACTTTTGACCTTGATTGAAGGATGATTGTCCGTTGCTTGCACGTAGAAATCCTAGTGTGCCTCAAAGGTAATCTTGTCACTTTTGCCCAAGAATCCATGTGTCGCCTCCCTATTTTTCTTGATTATTTTTGGCTTCACAAATACCCCACACATGTTGGGCTGCTCGCAGGAAAGGGCAACAGGTGTAGAGATCTTCTTGATTTAGGAAACATAGGATTGTTTCCTATTTTGATGTAGATTCACTCTTTAATTGGAAATTAGATCCTTCTAGGAAAAGGAAATAAATTTCTCTCAAAGTCTATTGAAGTCCACCTTAAGTGGATTATTAAATCAACTTTGGAGAGCGATTTATTTTTCCTACAAGAGAGAGAAAGCTTAGAGGATATTTGTTCCCCCTCTTCTAGCAATCTTTTACATCTTGCTCAAGCAAAGCATCGTCTTTCGTTGCTTGCTTTGTCTCCATGCCACTTCAAGGTAAGAAAAATTAATTTTTCTTGTCTTCTTAATTTTTTGGGAGTCTTAGGGCTTGAAATTTGGCTCAACGGGGGTCGAAGACGTGCAATAGGTGGCTAGGAAGCCACAACTGGGTCTGGGTGCTTCGGCACTATGATGCCGTGCTTGGGCTGGTACTCGGGCCACTGTTGATAGGCCAGGAAGACGCGGCCCTTTTTTTTTTTTTTTTTTTTCAAAGCCTGGGCTCGGGCTCGTGCCTGGGGAAGAGAAGCAAGAAGACCAAAAGGCCTTTGGGTCGTGGAAAAGAGAGGAGCCAACGTGGGCTAGGCTCGGGCCCGTGCTTGAGGGAGAAAGGAAAGAGAGAGGCTGATAACCCCTTTTGGGGCGAAAGGCTTGTTGTGCAGTGTCCTTTTTTTTTTTTTTTTTTTTGGTTGGTACAACCGTCTAACGAATCTTCTTTGCATTTTTGTAGAATTTCTTCGAACAGGTCTTCCTCGTGCCACAAGAATGATGATGGGTGTTGCCATTGTATCGCCAAGGTAAGTATTTGAGCAAGGTTGGCTATGTCAAGCCTGCTCACTTCAAGATTGGTTTCGATGACTTGTTTAAAGGCTTCCTTGAGGCGTATAGGCATGCTATTCCGTCAAGAGTGCATGTGAAGCGTGCCAAGGATAATAGCAGTCGTGAGCCATGTGGTAGGGCTTGGAGGGCCATCAAGTTCTTCGAATGTGGTCCGTGTGATGGTGAAATTCCTCAATCTAAGCCAATTCTTTGACTTAGATCTAACCGTTAACGAATTTTGGTACTTCTTTGACGTTGGCCACATCGAGGGAGTTGGGTAGCTGGGATCTCGCCATAGGCTTTTCGATCATTTGAGCAAGGGAGATCATGACTGGGCCAATGAGACTTTGGAGATAAGTGGAGAATGGGAGTTTGATTCTTTCCTTGAGTTGCATGATCCAACAGTCTTTGTATCCGGTAAGTAGACTGCTTTGTATTTGTACTAAGCTACTCTCTAATTTTCTGATTGTCTCCTACTGCTTTCGTAGATTCGAAATTTGGCTCAACTTCTAAGACTTTTCCAAACATGAAGAAAGTGCATGTCGCTATGGGTATCCCTTCCGAGTACCATGAGTGGCGTTGGCTACTTAGTCCTCTTTGTAGGGAGTTGCCCCCAAGAGAAGAGATAAAGGGATCAATGCGGAGGCATTGGCTCACTTGATCGCCATTGCGGAGCCCGCTGTGAGTGAAAGTGGGAAGAAGAGACAATCCCCACCTACTCAAAAGACTTATGCTGAGAAAAAGCCAAAGACTTTTTCCGTTTCTCGCGAGGGTTCGCCGGTTGCTCCTAAGCTTATGATTGACTTAACTTTTCCCAAGGGTGAGAATGATGAAGTTGCTAGATCTATACTGGTGATGCCTGCAGTTCCAAAGGTGATTTGTTCAATTGCTGATAGGATTGCTCAGCATAGAAGTTTCTCCGTGCCTCGAGTGCCAAAATGTCCATCTGGGACAATGTCTAGTTCACCTTTGGAGAGGCTTGCTACTATGAAGAATGACAAGGTTCATTCGCTTGCTAAAATGGTGCCAAAATTCTTTCCCTTTGCTGTCGAAACCGACTCGTCTGCTTAAAAGAAGAAGACTGCTCATGTGGCCATCTATGAGAAATCCACCAAGTCTGTTTCTAGGGAAGTTGCTAAGATTTGTACGCTTTTGAGGCCAAATTTTCTCCAGGACATAGATGTGTGTGACAAATTTGCTGATGACATCAAAGGGGTTGTTGGCTCGATTTCCTTTGCAAAACATACGATTGAGTATAGGAGGACTACTCTGCTGGCTTTGATGCAAAAAATGACAAATCTATATTCCTTGATCAAGAGGATACCAAGGCTGCCAAGGAGGTGGCAAGAACTATGGCAGCTAAAGCTTACTCCTCGGCTAAGAAAGTCAACAAGTTGGAATCTGAGCTTGCTACTTTAAATGAGTCTAATATTCCTGCCCTCACTTCTCTGCAGCTTGAGATTGTTTGCCAAAAGATCATGAATTTGAAGACTAGGCTTGACGCAATCCAAGTAAAGTATGAAAGTGAAGGGAAAGAGATCGGGTGTTACATACCTTATATTCAAAACCTTGATTGTGTTATCTTTGAGCTTTTCTATGCTGCTTACACAAAGGATGAAGAACTGATCGCTGCTGACAACCAAGTGATCTACTTCAAGAAGGTTGTTGATAGGCCTGAACGTTAAGTGTTGGAACTTCAAGGTGCTTTAAAGATCAACGATCGTCTGAAGAAAGAAGTGGAGGAGCTGCAGCGGGTCCGTGCTTGTCTGCATGAAGATAATGAGCAATTGAAGGTGAGAAGGTTGGGTTTGTAGATTTCTACAAGCTTACTTAAAGTAAAGCCGATTTCTACAAGTTGGGTTATGTAGACCATCTTTTTGGGTGGTCGTCTGACTTTGAGTTTTCTGGTAAAGACTTCGAGACCTTCTCTATTTCTCCGGAATACTTGCTCGGCTTTACTTTTGAGTCTTCTATTGGTGAAGTAGTTGGAGAGGTTGGTGCCCAGGCTGGGGCAGCTGGAGGTGAAGTGTCAGATAGTGCTGCTACTGAGAACATCGGGGCTGCTGAAGGTATGGCGACTGAGTAGTCGTGGGATGTCTAAGTTGCTGAAGAGTAGTCTTCTAATTAGCCTTTAGGATTTTCTTTGCTTTCCTTGTTGCTTTTGTTTTTTCTTGAACTCTTTCGGTCTTTTGCTAGTTGTTTATCAGTTTTGCTAGAAAATTTAATAAACTTGTTTCCTTCACTTTTCTCCATCTTCACTTCTTTTGTTCATGCCCTAACCTTTAGACTTTATAGACCAGTGGTAGGCATGCTACTTTTCTATAAGCAGACAGGTCCGCGTAGCCTATGCAGCCGCATGTGTTGGTGTAGAACTTTGCAAAGTTGTTAGCTATAGGGTTGGCAGCCGGATGCTTTCTTACATAAGCAGACAAGTCCGCGTAACCACTAGGCTGTTAACCCTGGCTTTCTTCAATTCCGTAGGTTACGTAGCAAGTATTACAACACTTTAGGACTTGGTATAGGTTATTCCGCGCTTGGCAGTGGAGAAGCTTATCGACTACGTAGCTTGTCGGTAGTGGATAAAGCTTCGTATATGAACGCTATCTTGTTTAACCTTTCACAACAATGTGTGGTTGTATAATTCTCGAAGGGTAAGCCGTAGCCAGTCTTCCAAAAATTGTAGACTACCTTAGTGCGCTCGGTAGCAGCTTTAGGGTTTTAGGGCAGCCGTCTATAGGGCGTAGTGCATTATGTGCCTCCTCCATCTCTAAGGCCCGGTTCCATATGGATTAGGCCAAGAGACCCAAAATCCTTTAGTTAGCTAAGCCTTGAAAAAGGCCATTGTGGCTACTTCTAGGAATCTGGGCACAAGCCATCGCGCATCTAGTTACACTAGGGCAGCTCGGCTCATCCACGTCTGGATATTTAGAGTGCAGCTCGGCTTATCCTCCCTCTTTGGAGAGCAGACCCATGTGGGTGTCAAGGAATTGATTTACCCTTTCGCACTGGAGAACATGGTTGGTCCCTTGGGGGGTGCAATTTCTGCGGTGAGTCCCTAAGAAGGGTGCGATCTTCTTTAGAAGTGCAAAAGTGATCAATTGTTGTAGACATGTAGTCAAACGAAGTTGTAAATTACTTTTGAAATCCTCATTAAAAAAAGTGAAACAAACAAAAACTTAGCTCTAAAGTAGAGACTGCATAACAACTGGATAGTCCTCGACTTGCGAGGTGGTGCCCGTTGAGCTGCTTAAGTTCTTCAGGCTTTGATGTAGCGGGTGGTCACATATGGTACTTCCTTAGATTGTAGGCATTCCATTGTTTTTTTATCTCTTTGTCGCTCATGGTGGTGAGGATCTAATTAGCCTTGCCCCTCACTCTATTGATCTTGTACAAACCTTCCTAGATGGGATATATCTTTTTGGGCTCTTTTCTGGGGGCAGTGATGAAGGATTTTCTTAGGACTAGATCTCCAGGTTGGAACTTTCGGATATTGGCCCTTTTGTTGTAGTTAGAAATGAGTTGTTGCCGGTACGCTGCAATGCAGGTGATAGTCTGCTTGCACTTCTCCTCTGCCAGATCTAAGCTTGTGGCCATAACCTTACTGTTCTGTTCAATGCTTAGCAGTAAATTGCTTATACTTGGCATGATAATGTTGAGGGGAATGATTGCTTCCGAACCAAATGCCAAAGAGCTAGTCTCACCGATTGCTCGTCTTTTGGTTGTGCGATATGCTCATAGACATCTGGGGAGTTCGTCTAGCCATTTTCCCTTTTTGTCGGAGAGGGATTTCTTGAGGTAGTCGAGGATCGTCTTATTGGATGCTTCGGTCTGCCCATTGCCTTGATGATACTTTGGCATGGACATATGTTGTTGATGCCATACTTTTGGAAGAACTTCGCCATTTTTTTGCCCATAAATTTTGTGCCATTGTTAGTGATGATGGACTGAGGGATGCCAAATTAGCAAATGATGTTCTTCCATATGAAACACTTTATGTCCGTCTGAGTCGTGGTTGTCATGGGCTTTGCTTTTACCTATTTGGTGAAGTAATTGGTTGCCATGATCATCATGCCTTTGCCTTTAGTAGCAAGTGACATTGGCCCTACCAGGTCGATTGCCCACTACATGAACAGCCGGCCAATGACTTGTCTACGGGTGTAGTTCGCTAACAGGCAGTGTTAATACCGGCATGAAGCGTTGGCAGCAGTCGCACTTTTGTACTAACTCCTTAGCATCTTGGTGCATGGTAGACCAATAATAACCTGCGTTAAGAGCCTTTTGTGTTAAGGATCAGCATCCAGAGTGATTTCCACAAACGTTTTCATGGATTGAGCTTAAAACCTTTAGATCGTCGAGAGGCGATAAGTAACGGAGATGTGGTTCGGTGTAGGATCTTCAAATGAGAATGTTGTTCCATATGTAGTAGCGTGTTGCCTTTATTTGGAGCTTTCTAAACTCCAATCCTTTCGTGGGGAATGTGCCATTGACCATGTAGTCTATAATAGAACTTTGCCAGTTGGGAGTTATACTAACCTATGACACTTCGGCTGCTGGCTCCGCCTCTATGCTCAGCTTGTCTAGATACTCCACCGGAATAAAGAGTTTGAGTTGGTGGTCGAGGGCAGAGCTTAGGCTAGCTAGCGCATCTGCGTGGGTGTTCTCTGCCCACAAAACTTGAGTGAAAGTGTTAGTCTGAAATGCCTCAAGTTGCTTGCGTACCTTTTCCAGGTATTGCGCCATCCTCGGATGTTTTGCCGTGTACTCCCCAGTAGTCTAGCTAGTGATTAGCTAGGAATCAGAATGAATTGCAAGTATTTTCACCGCTAAGTCTTTTACCATTCGAAGGCCTACTAGTAAGGCCTTGTACTATGCTTCGTTGTTGGATGCTTTGAAGCCTAGAATGATTGATGTGATATATTCTAACACTCAAATTAAAACCTTATGATTGTAGCATATGAAAGTAGGGATCGTTTTAGGCTGGGGATTAGAAGGGATGCTAATCTATGATAGGAGCATATTTAGGCGACTTACTTAGCTTGTTTTCGTGCATCTATGTTGTTAATTCATAGTTGTTTTAGTAGTTTAAGCCATTTTCGTGTGTTTTTAGGTTCATATGGCTAATGAAGCAAAAAGATGCATTTTGGAGCATTTTGGAGCAAAATTGGGCTTGGAATGGATAGCATATGATTGGAGCCAAAGTGTTGGACGAATTTGAAGGCCTTGTATTCATTTTGGACATAAAACAAAGGGCCTAGCCCATTCTCTCTTAAACCAACCCCAAGGCCATGCATTTCCTTCCAATTCCAAAGCCCACAATCACTTCAAAAGCCATGCAAAGAACCATCCATTCCATCAAAAACAATCCATCAATTCGCATGCAAAACCACCATTAACACACATGCACCCAAACAAAGCCAACCTAGCTAACCCTACATGCATTCTTTATGCAACTCTTCATCATTCCACCATTCATTCTTTATTCCACAAACAAGTCACATGCATTTCCACCTTCCTACTTCATCATTTCACCACATTCTCCCTTTTTAACTCATTTCATTATTCATTCACTTTGCATTCATTCAATTCCACCCCACATGCACCCTTTATTCTTCATCATTGCAACCATGGCACATTTACACCAACAAAACAACTCCCATGCCATGGCCTACTCAAATTCCCATTTCCTTTCCAACAAGTCACATGCATTTCCACCTTCCTACTTCATCATTTCACCACATTTTCCCTTTTATTTCCACATGCAATTCTTCATCATTGCAACCACAAACACCTTAAACAAATAGCCATATACATCTCCACTCCTCCTATAAATACCTTTGCATTCATTCATTCAAAAATCATCTCATTTCATACACAACACACCACAAACACTTCCATCTTCTCCCTAGCCGTAAGTTTCTCACCATTTTCTCCACACTCCTCATCCATTTCCATAATCCCCCAATCCATTCAACACACCAACAACATCCCTTAGTCCTTGTGCCACAATAAAGAGGAAGATAAGAGGGCCTAAACGTTCATACAATTCACGTTTGAGTTGTTGGAATGTTTACGCGTTTCTTTGATTTCAATGTTTAAATTCAATTCTCTTTGTTTTGTAATATGAGGAATGGAAGAGAAGAGTGCCTAAACGTTCATACAATTCAAGTTTGAGTTGTTGGAATGTTTAGGTGTTTCTTTGATTTCAAAGTTATGAGGAACTAAACCCTTTTTGGCTAGGGGTGATTTCAATACCATGATTATTTATGTAATATGAATTGATGAATTCCGGTTATGAACTCTTGATTCGTGAATGCAATTGGCTTAACTATTTGATGATTAACTTATTTGTGTTTGTTGATTGAGGGTCGACACTTAATTAGCATGCATGAATATGTGGCTAAAGTTTAAGAAGGTTTCACATAATCGTTACTAACTTATACTTGAAAGTAGTGAAGGTTGCTTGTCACGATCGCGTTAAGTTTAATTCTTAGCATGAGTAACATGATGTCATAGTTGCAAATGCTTTGTCAATGCTTATGGTTTTCATTATTCTTAATGATCTTCGATTGTATCTCTATTATGATGACATGTAGGGAACTTTTGAGAATATTTTGGGTTGTCGAATGATGCCATCCAATCCAATAATTTAAGGAAAATCTGAGGGTTAACTAGTGATGTCACGGTTAATTTGGGGCATTGTCGTTCATAATTCAATGAAGGAATAACTGGAAATTGATTCATATGCATAAATATCATGTGTGGAGAAAGAACCTCTAGCTAATTCACCAACCATCTAATTTCACAACACTTGTTTGCAATCTATCCATATTTACAATTTGTTTTGTTTCCAAGTATCCATTTTAGTTTAAATTCGTCCAAATCCAATTCCCCCCTATTTCGTTGAAGTCTTAGTCTTAATCTTTCTTATTTTTAGTTTTGCTTTCTTCGAGCATTAAATAGTGTTTTATATTGAGTTTTTATGTTTTTAAGTCAATTTAGAAGGTTTTAGCAAGCCCTCCTAATCCCCGGTCTAGAACGATCCCTCACTTATCCATTCTACTACAATTGTCAAACGAGGGTTTAATTTGAGTGTCAAGTAATTTTCTCGCATCAATCTACACAATTTAAACTCTAAAACACTAAACTAGACTCAAAAACAGAAAACTAGACTTAGAAACACTAAACTAGACTCAAAAACAGAAAACTAGACTTAGAAACACTAAACTAGACACTAAAAACTCAAAACACACTAAACAGACTCTAAACAGCACAATACTAGCAAATAGACTCAAAACAGACTCTAAGGAGTTATTTGGACGACTTTTAGAGTAGTAAGACTCAAAACACTAAATTGGACAGATTCAAACACATTTCTAACTAATCTAACACACTTAATTAAAGGGGGGCTTGCTTTGGACGAAATTAATGTAAAAACAAGTAGATTGTAAACTTAAACTAAGTTGCACGAAATTGGGGTGAATTGATGGGTGATAGGCTAGCTAAAGGGTCTTTCTCCACACATGATACACTTGTATACAAATTGATTTCCAGTTGTTTTTCCAATAAACCATGAACCTCAACACCCCAAATTAACCGTGAACAGCACTAATTAACCCTCAGATTTTCCTTAAGTTATTGAATTGGATGGGATACACATCAGCAACCAAATTATTCTTCAATAGTTCCCTACATGAAAAGCATAATAGAGATATAATCAAAGATCATTAACCTTTGTGAAAATCATAAGCATTGACAAGGCATTTGTAACCATGAACAGCATGATACTCCTGCCAAGAATTTACTTAACACGATCGTGACTAGCAACTTCCACTACTTATAAATATAAGTTCATAACGATTAGGTGAAATTCCCTTATATTCTAGAATCAAATTCATGCATGCAAACTAAGTAGGCCTCCTTAATCAACATACAAGAATAAGTTCTTAATCAAACAGTTAAGCAAATTGCATTCACAATTTATGAAATCACAACTGGTGGTAATCAATTCATATTGCAAATATAATCATGGTTTCAAAGTCTCCTCTAGCTAAAACGAGGTTAGCTCCTCATGTTCGCAATTAAACAAAGATAATTAAATTTAAACATTGAAAACAAAGATAGAATACACCTAGAAACGCTTCAACAATCCAACGTCTTGAATGGCAAGCACGACTCCAGGTGGCTCCTCCTTCCTTCCTTGCTGTGGCACAATGGGGATTTTCTGAATTTAGGCTTTTGAGGTGTGGTGGATGGTGTGGTGTGAAATTGTGGTAGAGGGTGGTGCTTGAATTATGTGGCATGGACATATATTAGGCTTAGGTGTGGCACAAAAGTAACTAAAAAGGATTTTAACACTTCAAATCCATAAGGAAAAGGTCAGCTATATGGTATTAACCAAAGAGGAAAAAGAGAGAGAGGTGCGGCAGATTCCTAGGGGGAAAGGGATTTAAAAACCTACAGCAAGGAATAGGCCTTCTAAAAAGGGTATTGTGGTAGATTTCTAGAAGGCAAGGGATGAAATATGTGGCACAAACTTAGGGCACGAAAATAGGGCTTCTAGAACCTGATATTTAGGTGATTTAATGTGAAAAGGAGTCTTCTTTGCAGTTGGAATTAAGGTGGAATAAGATTAGGTTAGGATAAGATAAGATAAGGTTGGATAAAGTTTGGATAAGATAAGGTAATTTGGATAACGTTTCCTTCTTCATGGCTGATTCCTTATCCTATTTAATTCTTCCAGATGTTAAGCACATTCCTAGCCTCTTTTGATCTTCAATTTCGTTCATCCACCTTGCTCCATGCATATGCAATCCATTCCAAGCCCAAAACTACTCCAAATAGCTCCAAATTGCACTTTCTTGCCAACTTTGTCATTTAAACCTACAAACACATGAAAATAGCTTAAATCACTATAATAAATAGAAACTAACTTACTAAATGCAAGAAAACAAGCTAACAAAGTCGCATAAATATTCTCCCATCAAGGATCGTCTGCTTGAGCATTGAACCGTCTGGGTTGACAAGGACTATGCCTGCTCCTGAGCCTTTATAGTTGGATGTGCCATCGATATGCAAATGCTAGAAGTCTCCATTGAGTGAAGCAGGCACGGCTAATGTATGCTCAGCTGCTTTCAGTGCGTCGTTGTGTCGCTCTATTACATCGCCTAGGCTAAGTATGAAGTCTGCTATGAAGTCCACCAAGGCTTGGACCTTTATCGTTGTGCGGGGCTGGAAAACTAAGTCGTATTAGCCAAGTTCCAATGCCCACTTCATCGCTCATTGAGAAGCATCTAGACCATGTAAGATTGATCGTAGAGGATATTGAGTCATGACGATGATTATATGAGCTTGAAAGTATGGTTTGAGCTTCTGAGCTGCAATAACTAATGCCAAAATTAATTTTTTGATCTTCGGGTATCTAGTTTTTGTATCGAGAAGAGCTTTAGAAGTGTAGAATACCGGCAGTTAGGCCCCCAACTCTTTTCATGTGAGGGGTAGAGCTCATTGCTACTTCAGAGACTGATAAGTAAATCTATAAGTCTTTCACTGCTTTCAACTTAGATAATAAGGAAGGTGATGCAAGATACTTCTTTAGGTTGTGAAAGGATTTTTCGCACTCATCGTCCCATTTGTCTCGTTGTGCCCTCTTGATGGCCTTGAAAAAAGGCTTGCATTAATCGGTGGACCGCGAAAGAAAGCGGTTGAGAACTTTGGATCTCCTTCAAGGTAGTTGGAGATTTCATCCCATGATCACTCAAATTTGCTTGGGATGTGCCTCAATTCCTTATTGGGTTACTAGGTACCCTAAGAATCTGCCTGAAGATACTCCGAATGTGCATTTGGTGGGGTTGAGCTTCATCTTGTACTTTCTGAGGATGTTAAAAGTTTCCGCCAGGTTACCAATGTGGTTTGACCGTTGTTTGCCCTTTACCATGATTTCGTCGACATAGACCTCCATATTTACCCCAATTTGTTTATTGAACATCATGTTTACTAACCTTTGGTGAACACCTCTCGCGTTCTTGAGGCCAAAGGGTGTGACTTTGTAGCAGTAGGTGCCTTGCTCACACACAAATGCGATTTTCTCCTTGTCGGGCTCGTACATGGCTAACTGTTTGTAGCTAGAGTATGCATCCAAGAAACTGAACAGCTGGTTCCCAGAAGTTGAGTCTGCTAGTAGATCAATTCGAGGAAGTGGATAAGGATCAATTGGGCATGCTTTGTTAAGGTCGGTGTAGTCTACGCAAACCCTTCATTTTTCGTTCTCTTTCTTCATGACTAACACGACATTAGCAAGCCATGATGAGTGCATTACATCTTCTATGAATTCAGCCTCCAGTAGCTTGTCAATTTCCACTTCGATGATAAACACTCGCCGAGGTGTGAAATGTCTTCTCTTTTGGATCACCGGTTTGGTAGCGGGGTAGATGTGCAACTTGTGGCAAGCTATCTCGGGGTCGATGCCAGGCATGTAGGAAGGTGACCACACAAAGATGTCACGATTTTCCCTAAGGAAAGTCATGAGTTCCATCTTTTCAGCTAGGCTTAGACGTGAGCCAATTTTAACTGTCTTTTCTAGCTGCTAGGGATCAAGAGTGACGTCCTTAACGTCTTCTTCGGGTTTCCATCCTATTTCGTCTGCTTGGGCATCATCTTCTTGATCTGCTTGCTATAATTTCTATTAGGCAGTTTCGTCGTCCTTTCAGGCCTCAGTAGTCTCTACAGGGTAAAGGTCTTCTTCTTTGATTTCTTCAACACTCGCACAGTGGATCGTTGAGATGCGGCCTGGTTAGACTTGATTTCTCCGACACCTCCTCCCAAGATGCAAAATCAGATTTTTTTTTTATACTTGACAGAAGTGATGGCATCTAGCTCGATCAACTAAGGTCTCCCAAGAATCCCATTGTAGAGAAATGGGTCGCGTAAGATCATGAATGTCTGCTTTAAGACAGCTAGCGGTGTTTTCACATCAAGTGTGATATGGCCAATGGCAATCGATGTGTGCCAGTTGAATTCGGCGAGTACCTCCGCTCGGTGTATGATTGTGTTTTCTAGGCCTATCTTTTGAATGATTGAGAGCTGAAGCAGGTTGCCTGTACTTCCATTGTCAACCATCATTCTATTGACTATAGCGTGGGCTAGTTGTATAGATATTACTAGTGCGTTGTCATGTGGGAAGTCGATGCCTTCTGCATCTTGCTTGGTGAAGCCAACAATGGGTCTAGGTTGGGTGTCGACTGCTTAGACCTGTGAAACTAGTAAAGTTTGCTAGATCTTCTTGTTTTTTAGAGTTGTTGGTGGCCTCCAAGTGCTCAGATTCCATGAAAATGTCGTTGATCCAAATTGTCTTGGTTTGAGGCTTTTCGTAGTCATCTATGTTCCTTCTAGGTTACGCAGCTAACTTGTCCAAGTATCTGTCGAACTTGCCTTCTTTCACGAGCTTCTCTAAGTAGTTCTTCCAAGTGCGCAATCGTCGATTGTGTGACCCGGTCCTCAAAGGAATGCGCAATATTTGGTGTGATCCAACTTGGAAGTATCTCTCTTTGATTGTTTCGGTAGCTTGAACCATGGCTCGTTCTTAATGTCACGAAGGATTTGGTGGATTGGGATTGAGAGCTTAGAGTAGTTCTTGGTCATCGGGCCTTCCTCGGTCGTGGGTTGGTCCCTACACTTGGCCTCCTGCTTGCTTTTGCAGACTGCTTCCAATCCTCCTTCTTTTGAGCCGCTACCGACTCTTTTCAAGGTTATTCGGGCGCTTTGTTTGCCTTTTGAGCCTCGTCCCAAAGTGCATGCTTCTCTGCTAGAGTTAGATCTTCTTTCATGATCAACTTTCCAAATAGTGAATAGTCTGTTGGGTGTCTTTTTAAAAAGGATGCACTTACTATTACGTCGTCACATTCGACTATCTTCACCTTCTCTGCTTTGAATCTCTTTATGTAGTCACAGAGGGACTTTTTTGGGTTTTTCTTCACGTTGAACAAATGATTGAACTTTTTCTTGATCGAGTGGTAGGATAAGTATTTTTTTGGTGAAAACCAAAGAAAGATCATAAAAACTCCAAATGGATTGCAGTGACAAAGTGTGAAACTAATTTTGCGCTTCGCCTTGTAAAGTGGTGGTGAATATCTTGCATATAAGGGCATTGTTGTTCTAATAAAGGACCATCGTGCTTCAGCAGTGCTTTAAATGCCTCTCCAGATCTTCATCTCTTTTGAAATATGTGAAATATGGCATGCTAAACTTGTGTTGAGGCTCTGCCTACTCGATCTCATTCGTGAAAGGTGACTTGTTCATGTTGGTCATGTCCCGTCGTAGTGCTTCATCGACCACTTCGTTGCGTTGGAAACTTAATCGTTCATTTAAGAACCTCTCTACCTTTCTTGAATTTGCCTTTATTGGGGGTAACAAAGCTCTTGGGTGCCCCAATCTTAACCTGCTAGCCTAGGCTACTCTTCTATCTGCTTGGCTCGTCTATACCGCGGTGGCGGTGCATGTGGTCCGTTCTTGGCAAGCGAGGGAATTCTTCGCAGGCTGCTGGTCAAACTTGAGCTAGATTGAGTAACTGCGTGTCTCTGTCCGTCATGCTACCTACTCCGATGTGATGTAAAGGATTCTCCTTAATGAATGATTTTCCTGGAAGGCTACTCATGTTAATTATCGGCGTGTGGCCCCAACCTTGAGTGTAAACTCATCCAAGGGCCTAGTCAATAGTGCATGCTCCTCCGTGCACTTAGATGGGAGTATACGTTATCTTGGGGGCCCAATCGAAAGTGTACACTGGCTGAACGCTCAGTTCATGGCTGGTTGAGTGGCTGCTTGCCGGGACGCTGCTAAAGAGGTTCTTCATCTGCCCTTGTCCTACTTCAAGATACCTAGTTTGGGGCACGTTGGATTTCGGTGCGATGCAAGAGTTGATTCACCAAGGTCGTCTCTTATACAAAGGCGCTCATCAACTCGATAACTTGTCAAGACAAGTGTTGTTCACCATTTGGATTGGAAGAGCTTGGAAGGAATACGTTTCCTTGAGCACTGGAAGGGTGGTAGACTCCGGGCGCGAGATTTAAGTTGGGAAATGCCAAATCCATGGAGAAATGTGGTGAAAATGCCCCTGGTTTGATCGTAGGTCCTAAAATTTGAAGCCAGAACGGTTGAACTAATCTTAGGCTGACTTGGGCTACTTGGAAAACTACGGGAGTAGGCTGGGCCACTACAATAGGGTGCTCGGCATGTGGCGCATGTCGATACGAGGCTAAGGCTCGGCTTGGCAATGCATTGGGCTTGAGCGGCTCGAGCAGGCTCGATTAGAGCTTGGGCCCTTGAAGGTTAAAGTGGCACGGCTTGGGCCATGGTTGTGGCACCGTGAACCTTGCTGAGGGTGGCTGTCGTAGTGGCCACTGTGGTGCCCTATGGAGGTGGTGCCGCTTCAATCATTGTTGTGTTGAGCTTTGTACATCGTCGTGATCCTAATCCTTGAACGTTGGAATTTTCGTTCGTCAAGTTTCCGAATCTCTTGCCATTGTACTTTTCTTTTATGTTTTATCAAAGAATTTTTAGAAATAAAAATTCCAAGATTAAGAACGTACAAAAACTCTACAAATGAACAAGAAAACAAAAAACCTTGAATGTGAGAATCTTCTATGAGTATTTGATCAAGGCTCTCAATGAAAGCACCAATTTGTGGATGCAAATTTCCGCCTTCTTCTTCATGGACAAAATTGCACCTACAAAACAATTAACACCTTAGGTCAAGGCAAAGAGCCTCACACGCCTATGATGAATTGGGGAGAAGGGCTTTTGCTGAAGAACCTCTGATGCCAAATTAGAATTTTGAGGGAAAAGTGTTTCGCGAATTTAGAGAATTTTGCAAAGGTGTTGAACTTGGATTTTAGAGAGAATGAGGGGCTATATATAGGGGTATGGCAGGCCCCATTAGGAGAATGGGGACTAGCCATATATGGTATTTTTTGGTGTTAATTGTTATCAATTAGCTAATTAATGAATTAATTGAGTAATAAATCAATTACTTAGCCAATTAATATAATTTGAAAGAAATAATTTGGGAGTTACCTTGTGGAGAAGATTTAATGAGGATGGATGAAATAAGTTTTTGAATAATGACCTATTTCGGTAGTGACATGGATAAGTACGTGGACAGTTAGCTATTTTGATAGTGACATGGATCTTTATTTTAGCTTTGGAATCCAGGTAGGAAAAATACGGTAGACCTTTACGGAAATTGATTTTATTAAATTTCGTGAAGTGTTATAAAATTCTTGGTCTTTTTGGTTGATTAATGTGATTGAATAATAATTGACTAATTACTTCAGTTAAGTGTTTACTTGTTCTTGATTATGGAATTATTGTTGGAATACTATTCGTTGAGAATATATTGTGATACAAGTGAAAGATAACATGACATTATTTGTGCATCATTCATGTTGATGTGGTTGGAATTTCTATTCAAATTGGAAGTATGGAAATGAGGGTAGTTGGAAAAGAGCTTTTGTGTAGTTGAATCTATTCATTGTGAAACTAGTTCCAGGTGAGCCTGGTGTGCACATTAGAATAGGATCGATGGGAATTGTCGATGTGGGTGATTTGGGCTGGAAATCAATGAATTAGATAAGATAACTAGCAAAAGGGGTTTATGAACTTGAGATATCATATGGGGGTTAGTTTCTATAACAGAACATTCGAACCACCTCTGCAAGGGCAAAATGCATGGTATGGGACGTGCATGTCCATGTATTTTATTATATAAATTAATGGGGGTAGTTGAAGAGGTTGCATTGCATTCTTGCATTATTTGATATTTGGCTATATGATTTCATGACACTTAATTTAACATTGTCAATTTCCTTTTATTTATTAAGCTTTTAACTCACGTTTCGGATTCAGGTTCAAGTTTTTATTACCGACCCCTGGTCCGAGGCATGACAATATATATATATATATATATATATATATATATATATGTGTGTGTGTGTGTGTGTGTGTGTGTGTGTGCATGCCATGTTTAGCTTTACAAAATAGACTTTTTGTACACTTTATGTTTTCAATACTATTTCTGAGCAAAAACATGTGACTTGCGTTTTATCTGCTCATTATTACATGTTTACATAGTGTCTCGTAGTTATTTGTACTGTCTTGGGCCAAGGACCAACTTCACGTGTAGTTCACATGCACCGCTTACATTCTCTTTGGATCCAGATTTAAGTCTTAGCCTGTCCTTTTGTGTGATGTTTTGGACTTGTATGTGATATGACTAGCGTAGCTAACTTGATGTAGTACTAGAATGTAAAACCTACACCCGGCCTGTTCCATTATGGACTTGTGTGCCTGCATAAATTAATGAGCATTGATTTCTTATAATAACTAATTGAGATTTGATGTTGAGATACCTTGTTGTTATGCCTACATCCTTTAGCTCATTGGTGCTGCAGGGTACCTTATTACATACTATTATTATAATATTTTTAGGAAACCATATACTTGTTTTATAGTGAGGGGTTACACTTTTCGAAAAGGTTTTACAAAACTTTATCTTTAGGCCCACCCACCCTTGTTTTTCACCCCTCCAGGATCTTAGTGCCAGAGGTTTCATGACGATGAGGATTGTTGGTAAAAGCTAATACTGTCTATTTTCGATATAAATGTTCCTACTCTTCTTTTAATGCAGTTTATCTATGCTTTAACATCACTTGTATGATATGGGTTCAATCATGCTCACATGCGCACTCTAAATTAGTCACTTTTAGGTTTTAATTTATTCACCATTTCCACATCACTACACTTTATGGCTTCGTCGCCTTCAAGGTGTCAGCCAACACATCGCGATTCTGGTGTCTACGTGGACATTCCGGGTCAAAGTGTGTCAGTTTGGTATTAGAGCATAGGTTAGGCAGTATCGCAATCGTCACACATGTGATGTAAGCATTCTCGGTTCTTGAATTCTAATGTTATAATTATGCCACCTCGTTGAACATAAAATGTGCCAGCTTTTCATAACTTTTGGGCAATTAATTAACAATATAGAAAGTATTCTAACTTACTTATAAGTCATTACAAGGTTCATTCTCCCATCAATATGACATTTGTTCTAGTGAAAATTATTTTAAAAGAATATGATATTTTCGATTGAAGGCTGTTAATCTAGAGAAGTTCGATCGTCCTGGTAAATAATGTTATTGGTACCATAAATGAACACTTCGTTTATATTGGCAGAAACAAAGCTGCATGATCTTTATCTGATTTTATTGAACAATTCTGATTTCTGCAAAACTCTCTAATTTATTTTCCTTAACATATATTTGATACTTTATTATAAAACAAATGTACAAATACAAGCGGAAAGAGATGAAATGGAAAATCCAGTATTGTATGGTATGAGGTTGAGTGAAACAACATCTTGCTTACATGAATAACGCCAGAGACAGCTAAGTTATACATCTAACTTTTCATTTCTTAATTTTTGTTGAAGCTAAAGACAGAAAGCAAATATCCCCCACTAGCTAGGTAATAATGCGCATGCACAGAGAAAAAGTAGGAATCCGAGCTTTATAAGTTCATGCGTCGTCAAATTTAGCCTGCTTATAAAACTAAACTAATCAATGGAAACGCATGCATGTATACCTAAATCTCTAATGTTGCAATACTTGTCCTTATTACATTCTTTTCCCAAGCTATGAATTATTAAATCGACAAAAAGAGGATAGCAAACATACTTTAAGTCGTCGGAAGTTGAAAAAAGGCCCCATATCTTCCAAAAACTAACAACTTGATTCATTGAACAATTCGGATAACTACTGGAAAAAACCCACCATCTAAAGTTATCTTAGGATTATTAACAAGATGACCCCACTTAAAGATGCTTGTAAAGTCAAAGAAATTGACCATGCGTGCAATGTATGTATCTAACCACTCATGCACACGCCAACCACACATCAAAAGGAATAAACTAACACACTCCTACTGTTTTAATGTGTTATAGAGCGAACACTACCGAATTTTTACTGATAAATTTTTACTCAAAAAAATAAAATAAAATAAAAGTTAACTAGAAAAAAACTCAAAATATTGTATAATCCATAAAACCATAAAATATTTTCTCCTCCAAAATCATATATTTCAATTTCCTTATGAAAAAACACTCGTTCTTCTTTCTTTTATGTGTGCCAGTCACTCTCATGGGGTTTGTCCTGACGGCGACGTCTCGTTCAACTTTCCAAATCCATCAAGCATATTGTCTCTATCCGACGTTGCAGGTCCATCCACGCCACCGTGTTTGAAATTTGCCCTTGGATTTATTTGCCTTTTGTTTTGTTCTTGTGGCAACTGGTTAACTAGTCTGGTTTTGCAGCTATTGTTGAACTTCAAAGTGTGCGCGCGATGGTGTGAGCACACTTTTACTTAAAAGAAGAAAAAAAAAGTGATACTATCTACACACTCATTTTTATCTCACACACATTTCTCTTCATTTATCGATTATTGAATCGAATGAATTAAAAAGAATCAATAGACGAAGTGTGTGAATAGCACTTGTTGGCATGTGAAATCCGAACACAACTCTCCACTGTGTGAATGATGAACTCTTGTCAATTTGAAGGTGCCTTAGCAAAGCCTTGATTAGGCTTTGAGGCTCTCTTGTAAAAACAGTTGTTTTTATGCGTGTCATTACTAATCAAGACCAACATATTGTTTAGTTTTAAGTGTCATATTGGTTATTTGCTTGCGTCACAAGTAAACAGGCATTCTTATCAAAAGATTGTTCTCGTGGAGGGGTTAAGTCCATATTTAAGGTCTTTTCAATGCGTTGAAGGCAAAAAATTTATATTTGTTTCATATTGAATGCAAAAAAAATGACCACAAACTAATTAGTGATGGTCCAAACTAGTTTGCAATGCTTCTAAAATGGTAAAGATAAAAAGCAAAGCAAAGGAAAATAAAGCGAGAACCATGAGAAAAATGCTTGCAAACACTATGGAATGTTTGTGAAATGGATAGTAAATAACATAAAAGGACAATAACTTGAAAGTAAATGATACATACAGGCAATAGGGCAAAGCATAAACCTATTTGGGCAAGTTTCAATGCCTATTGAGCAAGTTTTTGCAGTTACTTAGCAACACTCTGAGAAGGGACTTTAATGTAGGGGGATCAATACTACAAATGAAAGTAGCAGAGCTATAAATACAAAGACAACGTTTGAACTACAAATAGAATAATTGCAAAGTAGGTTGTAGAGCTTTCAGAAGTCTTTTTTTTTTTTTTTTTTTTTTTTTTTTTTTTGTAAGATGAGTTTCGTGTTTTTTCTTCAATGCCTCCGTTGCCTTTTATAAAAACCAAGGTTCTAAAAGGCGCTAAGCACTAGTCGGGCAGCGGGCTAGAGTCTAGCGCCTAGGCGGACTAGGCGGATTTAAGTAAATCTACTATATTTCATGTAAATAAGTATTTTTCTACATAAAATATATGTAATTACATCATAAACTACAAAATAGAATAACATATATATTATGAAGTATTGGAATATAAAGAAACCATGGGGAACAAATATATAATGTATGTTTTGATTATGAGCCTCAAGGCCTACATCAAAGGTCCCACAAAGGCACATTTGAAACTAATTGTGATCTCTCTTGCAGCACACCCAGCAACAAGAACTCACTCAACAACCAACCAAGTGCCAACACCCCCGGAAGACTTTCCACTACTACGAGGATATGTTATCCTAGAAAGCCCGACTTCGTCTGAGAAGTCTGGTGAAAATGTTACCAATGAGGACTTGCAAGCTACTATGGTGCAAGTACTGAAAAGCATGGAGAATATCTCTCTAGAGACTAGAGGGGAAGTCAGCAGACTATGTTCATTAATAGGAAGTCTGCAGAGGAGATTAGAGTTGGAGTACTCTACCCCAAAAGATGGTTATGCTAAGGAGATGATGAGAAAGGTAAGTCCTGAGAAATAATCATTGATTCCCCTATTTCCTTCGCTCGAAGAAAAGAAGGATAGGGGGAAGAAGAAGGAAGAACATGGAACCAGTTAGCCAGAAGAGGAAAAAATCGAGGAACCAAGTTTGGCCGACCTTCTATTATTCCCACTAGATAATAGGGGGCAGATCGGGCCAAAAAGAATGAAGCTTGGAAAGACTCAGAAAGTTAAAGAGTCTAGTGGAAAAGGTGTGCCCTCAGTTATGGGCAAGCATCCCCCTTATAGGCCACCACTGTTGGTTAATAAGGGAGGGGAGTGTAGGTGGAGACAGCTAGAGCCAAAGAAAGAGGCTTTCTTGAGGACTGAGCATAGCCCGAAGTGGGGACCTCATTACACCCAACACAACAATACAGCTAATCAGCAACTTAGAAATGAGTTGGCCGAGTTGCGAAGAATGGTGGTCTAGAATGCTAAATCACAGGCTCGCCTACTGTTCAGGATCACCTACCAGAAGACCTACTAGAAGTATATTAATGAGCAGCCTTAACTTCAAGATGCCCACGTTCCCAACCTTTAGCAGGAAAAACTGTAATGTGTCTTCCAAAGACCACATTTTCAAGTTTTCCAACTACTGCATGGTGTTTGAAGACAATCCTAACTACAAGTTAATGTTGTTTGGGAATTCATTGGTAGGCTTAGCATCTTAGTGGTATTCTCTGTTACCCCCAAATTCTGTTGCTAACTAGGAGCAAATGCAGTTGGCTTTCCAATAGCAGTTTTATAGAGTGAAGCCTGAGATGACTATCAATGATCTAGTGGAGGTAAAACAATATAAACATGAGTCGACTGAAGACTTCATGATGAGGTTTAGAAAAACAATGATGAGATGCCAGTTCCCGATCAACCATGCATAGCTTATATCTATTGCTTAGAAAGCTCTAAGATTGCCATTAAGAAAAAAGTTCTATGATGTACAATTTAATGAGTTGCGGGAGTTGGTGATAGCTGTTACCAAGTACAAGAAGTTATTAGCTGAGGAACAACAAGTAAAGCATTCATCCAAAGTGCCTCATTTTTACAAGAACAAAGCTGCAATACACCAGTTGGAGTTCAAATGATCCGAGTCAGGAGAATACACCAGTTGGAGTTCAAATGATCCGAGTCAGGAGAGAATGACAGCAATATAGGAGAAGGAATTGAGCTTTGTACGGTCGAGATGACCTTCTGAAGGTGTTAGAAGATTACCCGACATACCAAAAGCAGTTGTAATCAAGGGAGTAGTTTTATGCAGTAAGTGCCAATGTGAATGTGAGTTGAAGGTGCTAGCATCAGGTGCCATTATTGACCGAGAGTTGGTTAGAATGAAAGAAATAGAAGAACAAGGGGCCCACAGAAGTACTATTCGGGCAGCGGAGAAGGAAACTTCCAAGAATATGTTCCAAAGATTAGGAGGAGATTCTGAACCTAAAGGTCTTTCTAAGGTATTCGAGAACTATGAGGCTTTTGAAGAAGCTGAGGACATGGAAGCCAAGATGCCAAGGTGGATCGAGGTGAGACCTGCCCAGCCAAGTTATCACAATAGTGTCAAGCAAGGATGGAGAGAGAAAACCATAAACCCAATATCCTCATTTACTAAGAAAGATTCAGCCTGACTCGGTCGAAAATGGTATATGGTTGGGAAGGATGGAAGACCTATTAAAGAGATGGGGGCATTTATGATCAGGAGGGTCCAAGGACAACATAAGGCTCACATAAATTCATTGAAAATCCCTACCATTTTAGGCAATGTTAAGTTTGAGGAGGCTACACAAGGTAGAAGGAGACAACTCTAATGGAAGAAGAAAAAAAAAGATAGAAAGGGCTAATAGTAAAATGGAGGGTGAAGTAGATCATGTACCACCAAACCTCCAACCATGAAAGTACAGAATCTTGAGAAGTGCTTAAGAAAATGTAGTGATGATGCCTACACCAGGCTGAAGGCCAGAACCTCTCTGCTTTGGGACCATTACCCTTGAGAGAAGGAAACTTTCACCTATACAGGAATATGAACCCTGTGAAACCTCAAGGCAGTTGCTCAACTTTGATATAGCAGTAGAGGAAGAGGTCTCCAACTTGATGTTAACCAATTATGCTCAGGCCTGGATGGATGAGTTTGTGTATCAAATTGGAGGAAATAAAGAAGGAGAAATACCTGAAACCATCAACTTCCACGTAAACATGACCTATGTTTTATTAACCATGATTTGAGCCAAACCAAATCAACCAACCATGATGGAGGTAGACTATTTGGCACCAGAACCAATGATGGCACTTGTTAAATGTTCAGGAAGCTAGGAAAGAATGATCAAGTATGACAAGCTTGTCTGAACGAAAAAGAGCCTGAGAGGGTGTATTCTAACCAAATGGTGTTCAATAGACTAAGTCTAGCCTTGGCAACCATCTTAAGCCCATATACATGACAGCTCATCTGGAGTAAGTACCCTTCAAAAAGGTGTTAACAGATGGTGGAGCAACAGTCAATGTGCTTCCACTTAAACAAATAAAAAGGCTGAGTAAAAGTGAAGAAGATCTTATTACCACTGATCTAACAATTTCCAGTGTCTTTGGAGCTATTACTAGAACACATGGGATATTACCTTTGGAGGTTGACTTGGGTTCCAAGCAAATCATGTTGGCATTCTTTGTAGTGGATAACAACTCTATTTATGGAGCTTTTCTAGGCAGAGATTGGATTCACCAAAGTCTATATGTGTCATCCACTTTACATCAACAAGTTGTTTTCTGCCATAAGTTTAGAGCTGAGGAACCAGGATTTTAAGACATTGTGGTGGCTGAGTCACAGCCATTTCTCCTCACAGCAGAAGCAAACTTCTACAACCTCAACATTGGAATCTTGCAGTGTTTAGGAACTGATGAGAATGGCAGCCCTACCAAGGTGACGATCCAAAAACTCCTAAAACAAGGATTGTCTCTCACTAATGAGGAATGGGATAGACCTCACATTATCCCAGTTCACCAATACCAATGATGTCAAAACAAAGGAGAAAAGACCAAGTAGTTATCCTTAATCAAGAGACTGCTGGTGTATGGAAGAGAAAGAGAGAAAGAGAGAAATAGAGAAAATAAGAAGTGAGAGAGAGTTTGGCCAAGGAGGAGGCATGGTGGGAGAAAAAAGTTTTGAGCATCCAGAACAGAGAAAGAAAAGAGTTTTTGGGAGATGAAATAGAAGCAGCCATTCATATGGCTGAGTGTATATATGACTTGGACTGGCCAGATGATGTGCCTGAGGTTCCAAAGTCAGCTGAATTGTTGTGTACAAAGCCTGATAAGCTACCACCAAAGGTACAAAACCCTTTGGAAACCATTAATTTTGGGACTAAGGAGGCTCCAAGGCCAATACAACTCAGTGGTGTGTTGGAAACTGGAGATTAGACAAAATAGTTGATCTTTTGCATAAATTTAAAGACTATTTTGCTTGGTACTACATAGGGATGCTAGGTTTAGACTCCACCTTAGTAGAACACAGAATGCCTATTAAGGAGGGGTATAGACCTGTAAAACAAGCTCAAAGAAGAATGTCGAATGAGATAGAAGAAAATGTCAAAAAAGAGATTGAAAAGCTAGTAAAGGCGAGATTTATTAGACCTGCCAAATATGTAGAGTAGTTGGCCAACATTGTACCCGTACTTAAAGCTGCAACTAATGTCATTCGATGTTATGTTGACTATAGAAACATTAATGAAGCTATACCCAAAGATGAATACCTCATGCCTATGGCTGACCTATCCATAGATGCAATGGCAAATCACAAAGTTCTATCTTTTATAGAGGGGAATACTGGTTGTAATCAAATAAGAATGGTTGGAAAGGATATACATAAGACAGCTTTTAGGTGCCCAGGATATGTAAGAGCATATAAAAACGTAGTTATGCCATTTGGCCTCAAAAACTGGTGCAACGTATCAGAGAGCAATGAATGCCATTTTTCATGATTTAATCGGGCATAGCATGGAGGTGTACATAGATGATATTGTGGTAAAGTCTAAAACCGAGGAGCAATACTTAAAAGACCTCAGACAAGCCTTAATAAGAATGGGGACCCATAAGTTAAAAATGAATCCTAGAAAATGTGCTTCTGGAGTTAGATTGGACAACTTTCTTGGATTCCCGGTACATAAAAGAGGTATGAAAGTAGACAAGAACAAGGCGGGGGCAATAATGGAATCAACTTCCTCTACTAACAAAGCACATTTGTAAAGACTGCTGGGGAAGCTTAACTTCTTAAGAAGATTCATTGCTAACCTGGCAAGCAAAATTCAGCCATTAACTCCCTTGTTGAGATTGAAGAAGCAAGAAGAGTTTGAGTGGGGCCCACAACACCTGGAGGCTTTTGACAAAGTGAAGGCTTACCTAGCCTCTCCACCAGTACTTATGCCCCCTTAGAGAGGGAAACCTTTAAAGCTCTATATCTCTCCCTCTGAAAAGTTAATTGGGAGCTTGCTCGCCCAAAACAACGAAGAAGGAAATGAGAAAGCAAAATATTACCTCAGTAGGACCCTTACTGAAGTAGAAAAAAAATATACCCTAATGGAAAAGCTATGTTTGGCTTTGCACTTCACTACCTACAAATTAAGGCATTACATATTGCCTTGCAACATTCATATCATTGCCAAGACCGATGTGATCAAGTATCGTAGACATGTAAATTTTGTTGCATATAAATGATGCATCACAAAGCTCCACGTGGCATATGACTCATCGCAAATAGACAAGTCATCAATGACATGTGGCACAAATCAAGCAAAGGAAGCTCAAAACTTCCCCAACATGCTGCAAAGGGGAAGAAATCTCCTTAAAATCAGCAAAAGGCCCAAATTGCTCCCAAAACCGGAAAAAAAGTTAAAGCATCTTCACAAAACAAGCAAGAATTGAAGATTGCTCACAAAATAGGTAACAAGCCTTATATGTTGGCCAAGCAAAGGAAGGCGGCTAAAATTAAGACACAAAACATGCTTAAATTCTCCCATGGACGAATCAAGACACAAATCAAAGCCAAATCGATCCAAAGGCAAGCGTTGAAAAGTCTATAAATACAAGGTCCTTAGACAAGAATAAGGTCGACAATTTCTATATTGAAGGGTCAAAAATTACACATTGAGAAGAATCTCTGGACAAATATTTGAAGACTAATTGGCTACCAAAGCTCTTTTCGAAGAATGTACAACTAAAGCCGAACCTTTTTGATGACCAAAGTTGAAGCACTCCCTTAAAGAATCAACAAGCACTTGTGCCGATTCGTTTAAGACTTTGTTGCAAGCTCAAAACTTGTAACGAATTTCAATTCAAGATCAAGTCGACAAGACCCTTGAATCAACGAAATGCTACATCAACATCAACTTTGTCGCAGCCCTAAACCTAAGGTAAAGATCATCCACACATTGTTTCAAGCTCAAAACTTGAAGCAATCGTTCAATTGTTCGCCCGAGATCAAGTTATTATGACCTTTGGATCAACAACCTATGCATCTACATCAAATTTAAAGATTGAATAAGAGGAAAATTGTAAACAGAGATTGTAACCTACAAATTCAAATCAATACAAATCTACTTTGTACACATGTTCTCGTTTCATTCGTTATAAAATTTTTGCGTTTACAAATTTGGAACGCCCGGTGGGACATCTCTGCCTCTTATCTCTGTCTTCAAATCCACAAGAAACACACATAGCATCAAGAAAGGATCAAGCTGTTCCCACAACCAACGTGAAGAAAAAAAACATCTTTGATGCAAGTGGTGGCACTTTAGGTGTCACAACCTGAAGCAAGGCAAGAACTCACTTTACCGTGCCCTCCTCCACTCTTACATCAACCCTGTCGAAGAAGCAAAAGTACCCGAGGCATGAGTCTGTGATCACTTTGGCCTTGCTAAGAGCGCCAAGGGAAGAAAGCCCGAGGAGGTATTTTGAGTCTTTGACTTTTGATGCTGACTCAAGCAGCAACTCAGCCATGTAAGTCATGACTACTGGCGCGACTTCGATCAAGAAAGAGCTGGCTTAAATAAACGAAGCAATTGCAAAGCTGACAAAGACCATGGAGGAAAAGGACTTGCTTTGAACAAACCCACCATCAAAACCGTCAAAATCCATCACTCATTTGAACTACATCATGACTTGATCCTTCCTCAACCGAAGCTACGTAGGCAATGTGAAACTTCAAAACTTTAAGTACAATCACATCATCAACAAAAGCACAAACACTTTGAAGAATAAAGAGCAAATTCAAGAATGTGAATGCTTTATTTCTTTAAAGGAAGAATTCGGCGACAAAGCCGTATTACAGAATGAGAAAAAAACAAAGATAGCTTCTCTAGTAGTCGACAAGGTGTTATTCCAAGTCATAGCTCCATTACGGAAGCGATCACCAAGAAGCTTAAACGAAGCCGATGAATTGTCACGAACATGGTGCGAAGGATTCAAGATAAGAATCTTCGATGTACACACCTTCTTCTTCATAGTTGGTCGACCAAAATCTGTCACCTCCTAAGATACTTCAAAAGACCACGACTTGATATGCATTGAGTTGTCTTTTGTAGGAAGAACAAGAGCCTTAGGGCCAGCCAACACACAAAGCTTCAACATCATTCCCCTATCTTGCAAATTGCCTTCCTTCACAAGAATGGTGATGGTATTGCTCTTAAAGCACTTAAAAGCACCATGGCTGCAACAAAACAAACAAGGCAACATAAGCACAAGGTGGGATGGCAAGAAAAAAACAAAGAAGAAAAAAATTGCTTCGCTAAAGCAAAAGACATGCAAGACCAACCTTGTAAGCGTTGAAGGATGACGATGACAAAGTCACAACGACAAAAAGAAATCAGCCACAAAGCTTGGGCAAGCATGGCAAAGAGAGAAGCTACAAGACGATCCTTCAAAGCACGCTACAGTAGCAAAGAAAACCAAAATGCTACGCAATCGCACTACACAACCCCGCAGCGATTACGCAAGTAGTTTCTTACACTGCACGGCAAAGAGGGCAGCTACAAGACGGTTCTTCAAAGCATACTAGAAAACCAAAATGCTACGCAATCGCACTATGCAACCCTGCATCGATTACGCAAGCAGTTTCTTGCACTGCACAGCAAAGAGGGCAGCTACAAGACGATCCTTTAAAGCACGTTACAGTAGCAAAGAAAACTAAAATGCTACACAACCCCGCAGCGACTACGCAAGCAGTTTCTTGCATTGCACAGCAACGTCACCACTAAGGAAAAACTATGACCAAAAGGCACTGCTGATGCGAGAATTACTTAACACTCAAATTAAACCCTCGTTTGACAATTGTAGTAGAATGGATAAGTGAGGGATCGTTCTAGACCGGGGATTAGGAGGGCTTGCTAAAACCTTCTAAATTGACTTAAGAACGTAAAAACAATATAAAACACTAAACTAGACTCAAAGAATGCAAAACTAAAATTTAAAACATTAAGACAAACCAAAAGACTCAAAACTAATTTTGGACGAATTTAAGATTATGGCTTGATTCAAAATACTTTAAAACATAAACTAAACAGATTCTAAGCACTAAAGAACAAGAAAGTAAAAGGGGGGGGGGAAAGTTTTGATTTGACGAAAATTGAAATAACAAAACAAGTTAATAAACTAAGCGGAATGTAAATATGAATTTGTGATGGAATGAATGGAATGAAGGCTAGCTAAGGGGTTCTTCTCCACACATGTTATACTTGCATACAAGATTGATTCTCAGTTGGTCTTTCGATAAATTATGAAACTCAACACTCCAGATTAATTAGGTCTGCTTAAATTAACCGTCAAGTTTTCCTTAAGTTAATGAATTGGATGGGTTTGCGCAACGCAATTCACAACATTCTCCAAAAGTCCTTTACGTGAACAGCACAATAAAGATACAATCAAAGATCATTAAGTATTATAAAAACTATAAGTGTTGACGAGGCATTCGTTACTATGATGAGCATGAAACTCGTGCCAAGAATTCATTTAACGCGATTGTTTATAAGCAACCTCCACTACTTGTGAATATAAGTTCATAACGATTAGGTGAAAATCACTTATATTCTAGCGTCATATTTATGCATGAAAATTAAGCGCGCATTCTTAATAAACATTCATAAATAAGTTATCAATCAAACGGTTAAACAAATTGAATCCACAACTTATGAAATTCCAACGAAAGTTAATCAATTCATATTGCAAATATAAACATAGTTTCGAATCACCCCCTAGCTAAAGGGGGTTTAGTTCCTCATAACTTTGAAATCAAAGAAACACCTAAACATTCCAACAACTCAAAACTTGAATTGTATGAACGTTTAAGCACTCTTCTCTTCCATTCCTTATACGTACAAAACAAAGAGAATTAAAATGAAACTTTGAAATCAAAGAAACACCTAAACATTCCAACAACTCAAACTTGAATTGTATGAACGTTTAGGCACTCTTCTCTTCCTCGTTGTTGTAGCACAAGGTTTAAGGATAGGTTGTGTGATGGTATGAAGTGTTTTTAAGGGATGGGAAGTGTGGAATGGAGTGGAAATGGAGGAAATGGAGAAGGGGAACTCACGGCAACAAGGTTGCTGTTTTTGTGTTTGTGTTGTGTATGAAAAATATGAGATGCCTTGGTGAATGGAATGAATGGGTATTTATAGGAGGATTAGAGATGTGAATGGATGTTTGTTTAAGGTATTTGGTGGAAAGGAAAAGGTGTGGCTGGTGGGAATTATGGTGCATCAAATGCATGGTTTAGTGGGAAAATCAATGGGATAGTGCGGATGGAAATGGAATGGTGGATGGACGGTTTAGTGGATGTAGTTTAGGGTTTATTTAGGTGAATGTGGATGGATTAGAATATTAGGGTTAATGTGTATGCACGGATTGATGGAAAGGATAATGGGATGGTGTGGAATTAAAAGCTAAAAAAATGGGATAATGGGCATTTAAGTGTGAATGGTAGGTATATATGTGGAAGTGCATGGATTATGGAGAGGAATGGGAAATAATGGCTGAATAAGAAAATGGAGGAAAAAAAAAGAACCCACGGATGGAATGAATTGGCTGGTTACGGTTTCAATGAGTTAGGTTAAATGATGAAGTATATGGTGCGGCTTATGAGAAGAAATTAGAAAGCTTAGGGTGAATGGATGGGAACTTGCGGCTGTTTTGTAGAATATGTGTGAAGGGGGCTGATTGGTTTTTAGAATGAAGGAGAGGGGGGTCACGGCTTAGGGTGTACAACTAGGGTTTAGGTCATCTAAAAGCCCAAAGCCAAGAATAGAAACTCACGACAATGGAAACCTCCAAGAATAGAAACTTCCAACTTTAGAAACTTTGGTTGCCAATTCTGACTTCTTTGCTCTTCACTTTCATTTCTTCATTTCTTGAACTTCTTTGACCTTCAATCACGTCCATTCCTCGTGCTCCATTTGCATACACCACATTCCAGCTCAGTTTTTTTGCTCCAAAAGCTCCAAATTGCGTCATTTCATGTAATATGTCTTTTAAACCTGAAAACACATGAAAGTAGCTTAAAAGACTACTTTAACGAAGAAAACATAACAAAAATGCATAAGAACTAGCTAACTAAGGCGCATAAATATGCTCCTATCAAATTCCCCCATACTTAGCTTTTGCTAGTCCTCGAGCAAAACAAAACAACTAAAGTAAACAATACGAAACAAAACAAAACAAAACATAACCTAAACCTTCCAACGTTTGCCTCAGAGATTTCTAATGAAACATGACATGTCAGAAATCATTACTCACATAGCTTTTAGTCCTACTTCCCCTTAAGCACATTCTTAATCATAGTCACCATTCACTAGTTCGCATTTAATCAATTAAAACACATTTTGAATGTAGTAACATGCCTTAGAGAACTCCCTCAATTCCTTACTAGTTATGCACTCAATTTTCACTCAGATTTTCTGACTACACACCCTACACTAGTTATATGTGAGAAGATTGATGTAAACATGAAAGACTAGTACTCACATATGTTATAACAAAGAATCACAATTTCTGGAGTAATTAAACGTGTTTAGATATGATCTCATGAATGGAATGCTACTACTTAGATGCGAGAACCAGTGACACCATATGCTCATACCAAATTCAAACTCCACAATTGAAATGCACAACACTCAAGATAGAAGTCAAGGGTTGTAACGGGGCCTGGGGTATTGGCTAACAACGAAAGGTAGGGATAAACAAAAGTTCTTTAAGCAATAGCAAGCAAAGTATTGAAATTAAGTCCTAGAATTCCCTTAGAATGCAGAAATCAACTTTTAGACAAATGGGGAAGATTCAAACAACTCTTAGGGCCTAATTCATTGTTTTGGGCCCTTACTTCAACAACCAATACTTTGGAACTCTTTTTCATTTTTTTTCTTTTCTTTTTTTTTTTTTTTTTAACCGTGCCTATGGCACAAAAACTCACATCCATAATCCTTCCCCCACACTTATTTCCTGCAACACATTAATCAAAGGGAATTCATTCATGCTTACTATGCTTCAAGAACAAGGGTACGGATGGTCCTAATCTAGGCTAGGCGAGGAGAATGTGGGTTAACAAATAACATAGGCTACACAAGACTCAACGAGGTTAAATCCTACAAAACAAATGAAAAGGCAAATATGGCAATTTTGGCTATGGTGTTCACTACACAACTTCATCTTGCATATGTGTTATGCAAATCAATGACATGCTTTGAATGAAATGGGCATGAGTTCTAGCATTTGGAACTAAGTGATGAAACGCCTTCTAAGTAGTAACCAAGCAAAGAATAATGAAATCATGCAACGACTTTAGAAAACATTAATGCACAGATGTTAACTCTCCAAATAACGTTTAAGCTCAAGTCTCACAGGGATGTAGCGTTTGTTTAAGTTCATTCCTTCAAGCATGTTACAAAAACTAATTTTTATCATTTGTGATTACATGTGAATTCGTAAACTATAACGACAACCAAGCATAAACCAAAGAGTATATCAAACGTCCTTCCATGTTTGTAACTTTCTTTAACCATCATGCAATTAAAAACCAAATCCTCATCATTGCGTTGGAAGGTACCCTACGACACAAACACACAAAAACAACTTTAAAACAACTCTTTTGGGTTTTTCAAAACAATTTTTCAAATTTTTATGGGATTTTCGAATTTTTAAGTCAAAACACACTAAAACAGTTTAAAAACATTTTAAAACAGCAAGGAACAACACTTGAAGTTATGGGTGATAAAATCCAACAAATTTGCATCAACATACTTAGTTACCCTCCCCACACTTAAATCAAACATTGTCCTCAATGTTTTAAGCTTAAAACACACCAAACAAAAGAAAACATATAAAACAGCAACTAAACATACTAAACATGGCAGAATGTATCTAACAAAGAGAAGAGTTTTAGAGATGCAAATCTGGTTATGGAGTGTAAATTCCATCTTCTCCTTGGTGATTGCAGTGAGGCTTCATCTTGAGTGATTCCACAGGCTTACTCTTAAACTGCGCTACTCCCATCGTTGATTTTCCTTTGTGCTACTCTTGAACTGGGTAGCAGGCTTCCTTTGGTCTCCCCCGAAGGTCTGAGCTTCCTCTTTTTATCTGTTTCTTTGTTCAATCTCTCCAATTCGTATTGAAGAGGGTTAGAGGATAGCTCAGCAAAGCTAGGTAAGCAACCAGGGAATAGAGTCCAGATAGACTCCAAGTGCCGGCTGATTGCTTCTTTCACTTTGCCATGCAAGTAATATCAAGGACAAAGGAAAAGACAGGGAAAGAGCATGATATGAGATACCTTTGCTTCTGCCCTTGATGATATGAGATACCTTTGCTTTTGAAGAAGCGGTGAATGAATCAGCACATGTATTTGTGGTGCTGTTTCCTCCTGGGTCATCTGTACTCCAGGCATCTGGTATCATCTTTGGGGAAGAAGAAAGAATGGAGTATTTCGAAAGGCTTTGCTGGGAGTACGCCTTCAGAGGTGAGAAAGAGTTGGGCATTTTCTTCAGTTCTGTCTTGCCAAAAAAAATGAAGGTCGACATATATAGGGAATTCAATAGCAAGTGGTGATACTGTTCTTTTACCGTTGTCGACAAACATTTTGATCCCGCAAATCCGGCTTTTTGGAATAGTGACGACTCTTCGATCTTTGAAGACGCCTCTTCGATAAAGCTGCACGCGTTTTCTGAAAAGCAGATAAAGCATCGCCGAACTTTGCGCTTGTCGGCTAAAGACGTGTAGTTGCGATGATGGCCTCCACGTGTTGAACGCGATTTCTGAAAAGCCGAGGCTTTTTTAATTGGTGGACGCGTTGCCTTGGCTTTTTATAGAGCTATCGATCACCGCCAACTTACACACTCTGAAGATTTTCCATTCTTGAAACTCATCTCCGGCCCTTTTGAAAATCTACTCCGTCCACCCCTTCTCTTTTAACTTCGTGAACAATGGCTAGCTCATCCAACCCATCGAACCTTTGCTTAGATTTGAGTCTAAGCAGTGATCCGGTCGCGTCTCGTCAGGGTAAGATATGGTGCCCGTCTTTCTTATCTTCCCATGGCCCTCTTACAGATGAGGACTCTGTGATGACGGATCCCACAACGGCTACGATAGTGGCTCGGAACCTCCTCACTCCCAAAGACAGTCAGCTGCTTTCAGGACGGTCCGATGAGTTGGCCGTTCAAGAATCCCTGGCTCTGAGTGTTCAGTGCACTGGCTCTGTGTCCAACATGGGCCAACGCCTTCTTGCTCGCTCCCGACAGGTTGAATCCTTGATGGCGGAGGTGGAGAGTCTTAAGCAGGAGATCAAACAGCTTAAGTACGAGAACCGAAGTTTGCACGTGCTTGCCAACAATTATTCAACAGGCATGAAGAGGAAGCTTGATGAGCTTGATGACCGTCAACGGTTTGCAGCTTTCTTCCAGAGGCACCTCTTTCCTGGGTCATCCAGCGTTCCACCAAGGTTTGGGGCCTTGAATTATCTATCTTCGGTGCCTCCAGCTCCGATGCCTTCCGCTCCAATGCCTCCTGTTCCGAGAGTGTTGCCACGTAGTGGGGCCTCAAGTACACAACCTTTGTGAAGACTCCATCTTTCTGCCATGTTTTTTTTTTCATCTCTTTTTTTTTTTTTTTTTTTTTTTTTTTGTAATCACTCGGAAATCAATAAACAAGCTTTATTCACTGTATTGGGTTGCCTCCCAAGTAGCGCTTTCTTTTACGTCTTGCAGCCGGACGAAGAATCCATTTACTCCAAATTGGAGCCCACGGTACCCAAGGGGGTGTCATCCACGGTGTGCTCCACAAAGTTCTCATAATAGGCCTTCAAACGATGCCCGTTCACCTTAAATTCCTGTCCTGTTTTCAAGCTCTGGATTTGGACTGCACCATGAACAAAAACATTAGTAATAACAAACGGTCCAATCCACTTAGAACGTAACTTACCGGGAAACAAACGTAAACGGGAATTGAACAATAGCACTTTCTGCCCAATGGAGAAGGATTTCCCACGGATCATGTTGTCATGGAAAGCTTTGGTCTTTTGCTTGTAAATGCTTGCATTCTCGTACGCCTCATGCCGTATTTCATCAAGCTCATTTAATTGGAATTTCCTATGGCTTCCCGCTTCATCTAAGTGCATGTTGAATTTCTTGACGGCCCAAAGAGCTTTATGCTCCAACTCCACGGGAAGATGGCACGCCTTGCCATAGACAAGTCGAAAAGGGGACATTCCAATGGGGGTTTTGTATGCCGTACGATACGCCCAAAGTGCATCATCTAACCGTAAACTCCAATCCTTTCTTGTTGGCCCAATGGTCTTTTCTAGGATTTGCTTAATCTCTCGGTTGGAAACCTCGGCTTGGCCATTTGTTTGAGGATGGTAAGGTGTAGAAACCCTATGGTTGACACTGTATTTCCTCAATAATGCTTCAATGGTCCGGTTGGAAAAATGAGACCCTCCATCACTTATGATTACTCTCGGCATTCCAAACCTAGCAAAAATGTTAGTTTTCACGAAATCTGCAACCACCTTAGAATCGTTAGTACGGGTGGCTTTTGCTTCCACCCATTTAGAAACATAATCAACGGCTAGCAAGATATAAGTGAAACCATAAGATGATGGAAAGGGACCCATAAAGTCAATACCCCAAACATCAAAAATTTCAACATTTAGGATAGAAACCTGCGGCATTTGGTCTCTTGCACTAATACCACCCATTCTTTGGCATTTATCACATGTTAGGCAAAACGTTCTAGCATCCTTAAAAATACTAGGCCAATAAAATCCACATTGTAACACTTTGAGGGCCGTGCGTTGTGTGCCAAAGTGCCCTCCACATGCATATGTATGACAAAAACTCAAAATTGAATGACATTCAGAATCATGCTCACAACGACGTATAATCTGATCGGGACAAAATTTCCATAAGTACGGATCATCCCATACATAAAACCGTGCATCATGCCTAAGTTTGTTACGTTGGTGCCTATTGAGCTCATTTGGAAATTGTTTAGCCACCAAGTAATTCACTAAATCTGCATACCATGGTTCGCTTACCTCAATGGATAGCAGCTGCTCATCGGGAAAAGTTTCAGGGATAGGTACGGCATGTTCATGATCCTCGTGGATCATTCGGCTTAAATGGTCAGCCACTACATTCTCGCTTCCTTTCTTATCCCTGATTTCAATATCAAATTCTTGAAGAAGAAGAATCCAACGGATAAGCCTCGGCTTTGCTTCCTTTTTCGTGAGCAAGTACCTCAAAGCTGCATGATCAGAATAAACGATTACTTTAGTACCAATTAAATATGAACGGAATTTATCTAAAGCAAAAACCACAGCTAGAAGTTCTTTTTCAGTCGTGGAGTAGTTCAATTGGGCATCATTGAGAGTCCGAGAGGCATAGTATATGACATGCGGTCGCTTGTCTCTTCTTTGTCCTAGAACAGCTCCTAATGCATAGTCGGATGCATCGCACATGAGCTCGAACGGAAGGCTCCAATCTGGAGGTACAATAATGGGGGCCGAGACTAGCTTCTCCTTGAGTTGGTTAAATGCCGAATTACACTCTTCATCAAACTTGAATGGCACATCTTTTTGAAGCAATCGGCAAAGAGGGTTGGACATCTTGGAGAAGTCCTTGATAAAACGCCTATAGAACCCTGCATGGCCAAGAAACGAACGTACCTCTCTAACCGAAGTTGGAGAGGGTAAGTGGCGAACAAGGTCTACCTTAGATTTTTCTACTTCAATGCCTTTTTTGGAAATGATATGGCCTAGAACAATACCTTGCTTAACCATGAAGTGGCATTTTTCCCAATTAAGTACAAGATTCGTTTCAACACAACGTTTCAAGATTAAAGTCAGATTATTCAAGCAATGATCAAATGAATTGCCAAACACGCTAAAATCATCCATGAATATCTCAATAATCTTCTCCATATAATCAGAGAATATACTCACCATGCATCGTTGAAACGTTGCCGGAGCATTGCACAAGCCAAATGGCATGCGTCTATATGCAAAAGTGCCAAAGGGGCACGTAAATGTTGTCTTCTCTTGGTCCTCCGGAGCGATCACAATCTGGTTATATCCGGAATATCCATCAAGAAAGCAATAAAATTCATAACCGGCTAACCTTTCCAACATTTGGTCGAGGAATGGTAATGGAAAGTGATCCTTCCTTGTCATGGCATTTAACTTCCTGTAATCAATGCAAACACGCCAACCAGTCACAACACGAGTGGGGACAAGCTCTTGTTCTTCATTCTTCACCATTGTGACGCCAGACTTCTTTGGAACAACCTGCACAGGTGACACCCAACGACTATCAGAAATAGGATATATAACACCACAATCAAGTAATTTTATAACCTCCTTTTTCACTACTTCCATCATAGGTGGATTAAGGCGACGTTGAGCTTCACGAGATGGCTTGGCTTCCTCCTCCAAAAGGATGCGATGCATGCACGTGGTGGGACTAATGCCTTTGATATCCGCCAAAGTCCATCCAATGGCAGATTTGTGCTCTTTTAACACCCTTATCAACTTGTCTTCTTCTTGAGCCGTGAGTAAGTTTGAAATGATGACGGGTAGCGTTTGATCTTGGCCCAAGAACACATACTTCAAGTGACTAGGTAATGGCTTTAACTCAAGTGTAGGTGGCTGCTCAGTTGATGGAAGTAACTTGTTAGTCAAAACCGAATCTAAAAGTGAGATTGGAGACTTAACAGAGTGGAAGGGCAATGACTCGAGGGCAGCGACCATTTCAAGTACTTCATCACAAGGGGGTACGGCAATATGGTCAGATTGCATGCCGTGGACTAAGCCTACCTCAAGTGCATCTTCGTTCATTTGATCCAAATGCACCTGTGCCAAAGAATCAACAATATCAATAGCAAAACAAGAATGGTCCTCAATTGGATGTTTAATGGTTTCAGAAAGATTAAAATGAATAATGTCCCCATCAAACTCCATGGTCAATGTTCCCGTATACACATCAATCTTTGTTCTTGCTGTTTTCATGAAGGGACGGCCTAGCAAGATTGGCAATGATGGAGCATGGCTTGAATCCTCCATGTCTAAAACATAGAAATCTGCGGGGAAAATAAGGTGATTGACCTGCACTAAAACATCCTCAAGGACTCCCTTGGGATAAGCGTTAAAACGATCGGCCAATTGAATTATAACGCCATCTTGTTTTAACTCACCAAGGTTCATTGATGCATAAATGGAATAAGGCATGACATTTATGGATGCACCTAAATCAAGCATGGCATGTTCAAAACGATTATGTCCAATCACACAAGGAATCGTGAAACTACCGGGGTCTTTGCACTTGGTAGGTAGTTTACGTTGCAAAACAGCGGACACATTCTCGCTTACCTTTACTACCTCTTTGTTTGCCCTTCTTCTCTTTGTATTGCATAGGTCCTTGAGGAATTTAGCATATTTTGGAACTTGTTTGATTGCATCGAGAAGCGGTATGTTCACTTGCACCTTCCGGAACGTTTCAAAAATGTCCTTCTCGCTTTCTTCCTTTTTTTCTTGCATGAACCTGTGAGGAAAAGGTACATTGGGCAGATTAGGACGTGAAGTACATGAATTTGAACTTAAATTACCTGATTTGGCCAAGTTAGGGTGATTGGGGGCCTGCGGCATTGGGTTTTTCACTCTTTCCGTGGGTGAGCTAGACACTTCCTCAGGTTGTGTCGTCTCTTCATCTACTTCCTGGGCAGATTTGGGATTGTTTGGCTCGGTCCCAACTTCTTTTCCACCCCTTAGGGTAATGGCCTTGGCGGATTCGAATCATCCCTTTGGATTGACTGTGGTTGAGCTAGGAAGCTTTCCTTGCTCTCTAATCTGTCCAAGGAACTCAGAAATCTGCACTATTTGTTTCTTCATATCCATCATCTCCTTCTCGTTATTTTCTATCCGGTTGTTTTGATTTTGCAACCCCTGCGAAATAGAGGTTAGTAATTGCATAGCTTGATTACTTTCCAAGGATGTATCTGAATGAGATGATGCCGAAGGTTGTTGGGATTGTTGGGGTGCATACGGCTTGCAATAAAAACCAGGGGGGTTTGGCCTAAATCCTCCTTGTTGAGCAGCTTGTTGTGGCTCCCTCCATTTGAAGTTTGGATGGTCCCTCCATCCGGCATTGTAAGTGTTCGAGTATGGGTTGTTTTGATTTTGTCCCTGGAAACCAATTGCATTGGCAGATTCCCACCCACCATTCTCGATTAGTTGAGGGCACTTGTCGGATGGATGCCCTTGAATTGAGCACACGCCACAAACTTGGTGTTCTTGTGCTTTTGGACCAATCACAACCTGAGAAACAAGAGAAGTAAGATTAGCAAGTTGTGATTGAATTTCAGAAATAGCACTCACCTCATTTACACTTTGTTGCCGTGGGGCTTCTCTTTGGCCCACTCCTTCATATTGTTGAGCGTTGAGCGCTCGATTGGCTATGAGAATCTTGGCATCCCTTGGTGTTTTGTCCACCAATGCTCCTCCCGCTGAGACATCAAGCATTTGACGTTCGATAGGAAGGAGGCCCTCATAGAAATATTGAAGGAGAAGTTCCTCCTTCATTTGATGTTGAGGACATGAAGCTACAAGGCCCTTGAAGCGCTCATGATAAGCCGGGAATGTCTCACCATGATTCTGTTGAATACCACTAATTTTCTTCCGTAGGAGAATCACTCTCGAAGTAGGGAAGAATTTCTCCAAGAAAGCACGCTTCATACTCTCCCACGAAGTCACAGTTCCCGGGGCTAGTTCATAGAGCCAATCTTTGGCCTTGTCCATAAGTGAAAAGGGAAAGGCCTTCATCTTCAATATACTCCCATCCACAGTGACGGGGGTCATGCTCGAACAAACCACCTCGAACTCCTTCAAGTGTTTGTTGGGGTCTTCCATAGACAAGCCATGGAACTTCGGAATATGGTGTAACAAACTGGATTTGAGTTCAAACACCTCAGTCGTCCCCTCTGCAGCCGTGGGGTATTGGATACAAAGAGGCAATGCATTATCCAAACCCGAGGCCGAAAGCTCCTTGATGGTTCTATTATCTGCTGCCATGGCTTGTTCTTCTTCAAAAATCTGATCAGTGGGCTTTTCTTCTATACCTACTTCGTCCTCTTTAAGCCCAGGTTGTGGTGGAGGTTGTGGTGGCTCTTGTTGACTCCTCGTTCTCCTCAAAGTGCGTTCAAAATCACCGTCAAAGTCGGAGATGTTCTCTATAATAGGCCGAGAGCTACGAGTCATACACAGTACCTGAAAAACAAGAAAACAAACAAACTAAGAATCTGAAATAAGAATGCACGAAAAACAAAAAAAATAAATAAAATAAAAATAAAGACAAAGGATTAGCAAAGTTGCTAATCCCCGGCAACGGCGCCAAAATTTGATGCGAGAATTACTTAACACTCAAATTAAACCCTCGTTTGACAATTTTAGTAGAATGGATAAGTGAGGGATCGTTCTAGACCGGGGATTATGAGGGCTTGCTAAAACCTTCTAAATTGACTTAAGAACGTAAAAACAATATAAAACACTAAACTAGACTCAAAGAATGCAAAACTAAAATTTAAAACATTAAGACAAACCAAAAGACTCAAAACTAATTTTGGACGAATTTAAGATTATGGCTTGATTCAAAATACTTTAAAACATAAACTAAACAGATTCTAAGCACTAAAGAACAAGAAAGTAAAAGGGGGGGGGAAAGTTTTGATTTGACGAAAATTGAAATAACAAAACAAGTTAATAAACTAAGCGGAATGTAAATATGAATTTGTGATGGAATGAATGGAATGAAGGCTAGCTAAGGGGTTCTTCTCCACACATGTTATACTTGCATACAAGATTGATTCTCAGTTGGTCTTTCGATAAATTATGAAACTCAACACTCCAGATTAATTAGGTCCGCTTAAATTAACCGTCAAGTTTTCCTTAAGTTAATGAATTGGATGGGTTTGCGCAACGCAATTCACAACATTCTCCAAAAGTCCTTTACGTGAACAGCACAATAAAGATACAATCAAAGATCATTAAGTATTATGAAAACTATAAGTGTTGACGAGGCATTCGTTACTATGATGAGCATGAAACTCGTGCCAAGAATTCATTTAACGCGATTGTTTATAAGCAACCTCCACTACTTGTGAATATAAGTTCATAACGATTAGGTGAAAATCACTTATATTCTAGCGTCATATTTATGCATGAAAATTAAGCGCGCATTCTTAATAAACATTCATAAATAAGTTATCAATCAAACGGTTAAACAAATTGAATCCACAACTTATGAAATTCCAACGAAAGTTAATCAATTCATATTGCAAATATAAACATAGTTTCGAATCACCCCCTAGCTAAAGGGGGTTTAGTTCCTCATAACTTTGAAATCAAAGAAACACCTAAACATTCCAACAACTCAAAACTTGAATTGTATGAACGTTTAAGCACTCTTCTCTTCCATTCCTTATACGTACAAAACAAAGAGAATTAAAATGAAACTTTGAAATCAAAGAAACACCTAAACATTCCAACAACTCAAACTTGAATTGTATGAACGTTTAGGCACTCTTCTCTTCCTCGTTGTTGTAGCACAAGGTTTAAGGATAGGTTGTGTGATGGTATGAAGTGTTTTTGAGGGATGGGAAGTGTGGAATGGAGTGGAAATGGAGGAAATGGAGAAGGGGAACTCACGGCAACAAGGTTGCTGTTTTTGTGTTTGTGTTGTGTATGAAAAATATGAGATGCCTTGGTGAATGGAATGAATGGGTATTTATAGGAGGATTAGAGATGTGAATGGATGTTTGTTTAAGGTATTTGGTGGAAGGGAAAAGGTGTGGCTGGTGGGAATTATGGTGCATCAAATGCATGGTTTAGTGGGAAAATCATTGGGATAGTGCGGATGGAAATGGAATGGTGGATGGACGGTTTAGTGGATGTAGTTTAGGGTTTATTTAGGTGAATGTGGATGGATTAGAATATTAGGGTTAATGTGTATGCACGGATTGATGGAAAGGATAATGGGATGGTGTGGAATTAAAAGCTAAAAAAATGGGATAATGGGCATTTAAGTGTGAATGGTAGGTATATATGTGGAAGTGCATGGATTATGGAGAGGAATGGGAGATAATGGCTGAATAAGAAAATGGAGAGAAAAAAAAAGAACCCACGGATGGAATGAATTGGCTGGTTACGGTTTCAATGAGTTAGGTTAAATGATGAAGTATATGGTGCGGCTTATGAGAAGAAATTAGAAAGCTTAAGGTGAATGGATGGGAACTTGCGGCTGTTTTGTAGAATATGTGTGAAGGGGGCTGATTGGTTTTTAGAATGAAGGAGAGGGGGGTCACGGCTTAGGGTGTACAACTAGGGTTTAGGTCATCTAAAAGCCCAAAGCCAAGAATAGAAACTCACGACAATGGAAACCTCCAAGAATAGAAACTTCCAACTTTAGAAACTTTGGTTGCCAATTCCGACTTCTTTGCTCTTCACTTTCATTTCTTCATTTCTTGAACTTCTTTGACCTTCAATCACGTACATTCCTCATGCTCCATTTGCATACACCACATTCTAGCTCAGTTTTTTTGCTCCAAAAGCTCCAAATTGCCTCATTTCATGTAATATGTCCTTTAAACCTGAAAACACATGAAAGTAGCTTAAAAGACTACTTTAACGAAGAAAACATAACAAAAATGCATAAGAACTAGCTAACTAAGGCGCATAAATATGCTCCTATCAACTGCACAACATAACACCACTGCAGTCTTTTGTACAACATCACAAGGTCAAAAGTGATGAACTGCAACAAGCTCCAAGCAGCAAAACCCACAGCAAGTAAGCAGAAAAACCCACAACAAAGCATAGCAGCAAGCACACAGCAAGGATGTGAATTGTGAAAGAAAAATACACACCCAATTGTCCTATAAATAGGAGTCAATTGCTTCCTAATGCTATAAGGGAAATACATACCCAAATTGCAAAAGGAAAGTCAAAACAAGGAAGCACATTCCAACCAAAAGAAGGAAGCAAATTCCAATAAAAAATGGCAAGTTTCAACCAATCTGCACAAGCAGGGTGTTTTTGGTGATAATTCGACTTTCTGGAGGAATTTTGATGCAAGGCCAATTGGAGAAGGAAGCTAAGAGGTTGATTATTTTCCTATCAAAATTTCATAATTTTTCCTAAAGCCAAACATTCCAGTTTTCAAAGTTAAACCCGCAGAAGTTGTTTTCCCGTCAGAACTACACAGCTATAGGAAAATGACGAGTTGAAGGCTTCCCGATTTGTCCTAGTGGTGTGTGATATATGCTTGAAAAGATAAGAGATAAAGGAACGTTTCTCATATTTTTACATAATTTTTCAGAAGAGAAATCAACCTCAAACTTGGCGTGCAAGTCAAAGGACATGTTTCCCAAACCAAGGACAAATCTTCAAAGTTTCCCAAAACAAAAGCACATTGTTTCTGCACCAAAATCAGCAAGGAAGAGAAAAGGAAACAAAAAAAATAAAAAATAAGGAAAAGGCTTCAAAATTTCCAAAACAACAAAGGAAAGAACCCCTCCTTACCGTGGAAAACAAAAGCAAAAGGGGAAAGGAAAGAATCCCCCCTTGCCGTGGAAAACCAAAAAGGAAAGGAAAAAACACCTTCCTTGCTGTGGGAAAAAGAAAGGGAAAGGAAAAAATGCACATCCTACTTACCCAAGGACAAGCATTAAAGCTTTCCAAAATCTTGAAGGAAATCATCAAGGCTTTCCAAATCCTTAAAGGAAATCACCAAAGCTTTCCAACATTTTGAAGGAAATTGAAGGAGGTTCCTACCTAAGAAAGGAAAAAACATTCTTTTCCTACAACCACAAGGAAAAAAAATTCAAAAAAAAAAAAATACACCAAATGTATTTTGCCAAAGATTATGGAAAACCAAATATGCACAATAAGTATGTGCCGATTTGTCCATTTTCAAATTTTCATTCAAGATCAAGCCTTTATAGCCCTTGAAGAAACTTCCAACCTAATTCAGGATCAAGCCTCTAAGGCCCTTGAAGAAAATTTACATTGCATTCAAGATTAAGCCTCTATGGCCCTTGAAGAAAAGTTTCATTCAAGATCAAGCTTCTATGGCCCTTGAAAAAAAAAATTCATTTCATTCAAAATCAAGCCTCTACGGCTCTTGACGAAATTCATCACTTCAATTCAAGAATACGCCTCTACGGCCCTTGAAAAAGTAAACTAATTCAAGATCAAGTCTCAACGACCCTTGAGTTAGAACATTCACATTGCAGGACTTCAAAAAACATTTCCTACATGTGGCAAGCACATGCCTACAACACGCCTTGAAGTGGGGGCATTTGTAGACATGTAAATTTCATTGCATACAAATGATGTATCACAAAGCTCCACATGGCATATGACTCATCACAAATGGATAACTCATTAATGACATGTGGCACAAATCAAGCAAAGGAAGCTCAAAACTTCCCCAAAATGTGGCAAAGGGGAAGAAATCTCCTTAAATCCGGTAAGGGCCCAAATTGTTCCCAAAACTAGAAAGAAAGCTAAAGCATCTTCACAAAACAAGCAAGAATTGAATATTTCTCACAAAATAAGTAACAAGCCCTATATTTCGGCCAAGCAAGGGAAAGTGGCTAAAATTAAGACACAAAACATGCCTAAATTCTCCCATAGACGAATCAAGACACAAATCACAGCCAAATCCATCCAAAGGCAAGCTTTGAGAAGTCTACAAATACAAGGTCCTTAGACAAGCATAAGGTTGACAATTTCTACATTGAAGGGTTGAAAATTACACATTGAGAAGAACCCCTGCACAAATCTTTGAAGACTAATATACTATCAAAGCTCTCTTCGAAGAACATACAACCAAAGTCAAAGCTTTCTGACGACCAAAGCCGAAGCAATCCTTTAAAGAATCAACAAGCACTTGTGCTGATTCATTCAAGACTTTGTTGCAAGCTCAAAACTTGTAATGACGTTTGATTCAAGATCAAGTCGCCAAGACCCTTGAATCAACGAAGTCCTACATCAACATTACCTTTGCTGCAACCCTAAACCTGAGGTAAAGATCATCCACGCATTGTTTCAAGCTCAAAACTTGAAGCAATCGTTCAATTGTTCACCTGAGGTTCACCCGAGATCAAGTCATCATGACCCTTGGATCAACAACTTACGCATCTACATCAAATTTGAAGATTGAATCAGAGGAAAATTGTAAACAAAGATTGTAACCTACAAATTCAAATCAATACAAATCTACTTTGGACACATGTTCTTGTTTCATTCGTTACAAAATTTTTGTGTTTACAAGTATATGCTGACCAAACCAATGCTAGCTGGGAGAATTGGAAAATGGATTCTAGCACTTTCAGAGTTCAACCTTCAATATGTGCCTTAAAGAGCAATAAAAGGGCAAGCCATTGCAGATTTCTTGACTAAGCACCAAGAATCACAAGAAAAACTTGTCATCCCAGGAACTTTGGAAGCAGCCAATCTTTGGATCCTACCTAGGAAAGATCACTCGGGCAAGGAAAAATGGATCCAGTAAGAAGTAAAGAGAATAACCAGCCTATGCATCACTCTTTAGAGATTGTATTTTAATGGATCTTGCACTCAATAGGCTGCTAGAGCTGGGATTGTCATTATTGATCCAAAAGAGGTTCAACATTGTTACTCATTCCTTCTGGATTACCAAGATATTACCAACAATCGGGCAGAGTACGACGCACTGATAATTGACTTTGAAATCCTTATAAAGTTGGGGGCAATCGAAGTTAAGTTGTTTGGTGATTAATCATCTAAATGGAGTCCTACTTGGGAAGGCCTTTTCAGCATCAACAGATTATTAGAAAGATAACGGTATTACTTGGCAGATTTGGAGGGAAACTTACAAAGGCACCTAGTCAATGCTAAGTTTTTGAAGAAGAATCACCCAATTTTAAAGGATGTTAGAGATTGATATATTGAAGAAGTCTAAGTGTTTTGAGGAAGGTTGAAGTTAGTTTATGCATTTACCACAATTAAGCTTTGAAGTAAATAAAACAAGTTGGAAGTGAAGAAGCAAGTCATTTCATTTCATCAAGAAAAGATTACAAAAGCTCTAGCCTAATAGTTTTACATCCTTAGCCAAACCAGCTATCCTAAAGTGACAGGTCTGCATTATTGTGAAGATTCAGCCTAGTTCCTCTAGGGCAATGTTGTTGTTGGTTAGCTGAGTTTCTGCATCATCTACTTCTAGATTGACTCACTTCGCCCCTTCTATTTTCTGATAAAGTTTGCTTGATAAACTTTATCTGCTCAGCTTTCAAAGTAGAGAGTTGCTCCACCAACTTTTGGATCTCTGAAGTAACCACCATAATGCGGTCTTCCAAAGCTGAACCTTCTTCTACCAGTTGCCATAGAGTAGCTCAAAGAAGCGGATGAAGGATTTGTATTGAACCTTCGACATTTGCTGAGCCTTATATAACTCAGTCAGAGCCTTCTCAGCTTCTTGGAGGACTTTCAGGCGGAGGGAAGCAATGAAGTCCCTTTGCACCCATTCTTGGAAGATCCAGCGCTGATCTTAAAGAATTTGAGGTTTGAAATGACGCCTTAAGGACCTCAGCTTGGTCCTGATTTGCCCGAACTCTCTGACAAGTTCAGGCAAATAGGTCATGGCTGGAATAGATGTAAAAGGTAGAGGCACCACTCTAGCTCCCTTAGAAACAGTGGCAGTAGAGGCAGCTTCAGGTGCAAGTGAGGGAAGTGATTCAGAGATAAAGGTGGTAGAAGCTGCAATCTTCTTTAGCCGAGGGATGGGTATCTTCGTGACCCCAGAAGCCTTGAGAGGCTTCGGAATGACCACTTTTCTCACCACGGGTCGAGGGGACTTGCCCAACCCATCGCTAGAAACCTATTAAACCAAAGAAGAGAAAGTTAGAAGAATAATCTACAATTAAACCTTAAAGAAAAACAAAAACAAAAAAGAAGTTTGTATACTTGAGTTGAGCTCGGAGCTTTAGAAAGAGATGGAGTTGGCATTGTTGCCTTGGAGGGTTGAGAGGACTTAACCTGGCTTGCTGAAGGAGGAGAAAAGTTAACCCAGCCCTCACCAAAAACCTATCAAATCAAAATAAAGAGACAAGTGTTAGCAAGTTGATCTATAGAAAAAAATGAAAGTAAAAGTCATTTGTATAGCTGAGAAGACCTTAGGAATTTAGGGAGAGCCTGTTTAGCTGCCTTAAGGGATGTAGCCAGGCTAGCCCGAGAATGAGCCTAAGAAGCCCTCGGGCTAGTCACTTCTAAGACGATGGGGATCTCATGGACTATGGCTCCCTGAAGGTAGTTGGTGGCTGGCGAATTGCTTCATGCATTGGAGAAGACTAGCACAAGCAATAACAAATTATCTGTCATTAAAGAAACTTGAAAAAAAGATGTAAGGAAGAGCTTGAGGAGAAAAGAATTACTGGAGCACCGTCATCTTCTACATAATGCAACCACTCCTTAGTCCTATGATTGAACTGGGAAGTGGGAGTCACCACCATCACCAGAGACAGAGTAGAAGAGGTAGGGGCTGAGCTCTGCCCGACTTGTGGCGTTAATACCCCAACCTTTGCCTAGGAAGTAATAAAAAGTATGGGTTAGCTTGGAAGCTGGAAAAATCACAAATTTGACCAATATTAAAAGATATACCTGTGAAGGCTTGGCCCAATAAGGGGAAATATGCACCACTCAGGCCGAATGAGAAAGCTCGGGCTGGATGGTCCTTTCACCTCTAGTATCCTAATTCAAGAAAACAAGTAAAGAAAAAGCATGAGTGTCAAAGGAAATGAACTTCAAGAGCAACTCAGTTCAAAAGAAACAAAAGCTATACCTTCAATTCCTCAAAGATAGTGTCAAGGATCTCCTTGTCTGATTGTTGAACATTCGCACCCAATTGCGATCCTTAGGGAATAGGGGCAGGTTTTTTGGTAGCTGGAGGTCCTAATTACAAGAAGAAAGAGAAAATCAACTTAAAGCTTAGAAGAAATCAAGATTGAGAATGAGCAAAAGGAAACTAAGACTGAGATACTTACTGGAAGATTTTTGTTTCTTTCTGCCTACTTCAACTAGTTAGGCAGACGAGACTTTGAAGCTCGAGGAATTTAGGACCTAGTCCTTTTCTGAATGGGAGTTACCCTTGTGTTAGGCAAGGTGAGTCGAGGAGTAGGCTTCTCCTTTGGCTCAAACTCCAAAGATTGTACCACTGTTGCCCTTGCCCGACAAGGTGCCCGAGTCTCCACGTCAGGCCCAGCCTCAGCTTCTGAATCTCCAAAAAGCTCGGAGATGTCTCCAATGCCTCCAGCAGCTTGGCTAGACCCAGCCTCTTACCTTACTGCCTCAGCCGCGGCCTCTTGGATGACCAAAACATCTGCAGCTTCTTCTTCTAGCTTGACATCCACTTCCTCGGTGTTGCCTTAGGCTGCAAAACCAAGATAAGAATTAGTGATCAACAAACTATGAAGGTATCACGAAGAGAAGTAAAACAAAAGCGATGGAGGATACCTATAAGAAGAAGCTGGTTCTTCTGGTTAATCATCTCCTTCCAATTCTTGAGCTCATCCTTCTTGGGGTAGGATTTGAGAAGAGTTGCCCGAAGAGTCGATCATGGGCCTCCATAATATGTCCTAAACGTCAAAAATTGTGGGTTAGTGCAATGGTTTATTCGAAAATGGTTGTTTAAATGGTGCAAGTCCCAAGTTAAAGCATGTGGCTGATGTTTAATCATTATCAATATATTGATTAGCAGACTTAACAATGATTAAAAGGGCACTGTTTGGGCTAATATTTATCATTGGGCTTGAGTATTAGGGAAGCCCAAAGGCGCTAAAACAAGTCAAAGTTGCCTAAAGCCCAGCAAGAAAGCCTGAAGCAAAATGAAGCCTTTTTCAGCCAAGGCATAGGCCATATGCCTATGATTGAACTGACAAATTACAAAGACCAACTCACTATCAGCCAAAAAGCACTTTCTAGTGGTATTACATGTAAATAGATGATGACTCATTGCCCTCCGAAAGCCATTGGCCAAGAATGAAGCTAAAGTAGTCGGGCTAAATGGCCTATAAAATCCAAGAGAAGCACAAGAGACGAGGACACTAAACCAATCAAAGAAAAGACATACAAACTCTGCTCTCAAGTTAGTTCGTGCCCAAAAAGCTAAATCTTGAAGTTCTATTTATGAACAAATCAGACTAAGTTAATCAACTTCACTTCTATAAATGTTTAACTAATAATCAATCAAACGTTTAGAAGGGCTATGGACTCCCTTCTCTTGGACATACAAATTATAAGTAAAAGTCCTTGGTCACAAGGCAAGAAAAAGAATTTAATGCACACTTAACCTATCTGCGACAATCCTTTACAAGAAGTCTAAGTAACTTGAGTCGCAAGTAACCAACTTAACTTGCTTCGAATCAACAATCTGTTATGCTAAGATAATAGTGACACACCATGCACCCTTATTAGTTTTGATTGTGAACCTTAAGGCCTACATCAAATGCCCCACAAAGGCACCTTTCAAACTAATTGTAATCTCTCTTGTAGCACACCCAACAACAAAAACTCGCCCAACAACCAACCAAGTGTCAACACCCCCAGAGAACTGTGCAAAGGAAATCTTTGCCCGAACACAAACTAAGTGTAGTTCAAAGAATTGAGCCCTCGTTGAGCCCAATACTCATTTTTAGTCCAAACAGAGCCGCTTTAATAATAATTAGGCCATTAATATTGGCCTTGATTATGATTAAACGTCTTCCCTTCGCCCATTTTTTAAAGTGTTTAGCACCACTCGACTGTTTTAATTAAATTATACCACTTACCCACGCATACCAATGGGATGATTTTTAATTCTCTGTCGTCAGATCCAGACCAGGTTCTCGGGTCAGGTCGAATCGGTTCAGTCGCTAGTCCACTGCTGCAACCTTGTCGAAAATTGAAAATTCGGCCAAAATTCTTCCCAAGCTCTCTACGTCGTCATCGTTGCTCCGATCTTTGATCCAAGGATAATTTTCGACTCCTAGATCGAGCTGAACACCATGTGGGTGGTCTCGAAGCTCAATTCCAAGCAGTTTGTTTGGAAATGTCTCGCCGACCCTCGATTTTCTCACCGAAAAATTGGACATCTTTCCTAAGCTCAAATCTGCAGCAAATCTCAACCATTTCATACAATCTATACATGAAAATACATCTACACAACACAAGGAATCCGGACAAAGTATTTTCACTGTACAAAAAGCATGGCTGAAATCGTGGTGAGACGAGGAAGGTGATAGTGGGTTCAAAAACTTGTTTGTTGAAGAAATTTAGGATGTTGGTGGTGTATGTTTCGACGGAAAACGAGAGTGAACGAGATGAGATAGAAATGAGAGAAAAGTGAGATAGAGGAGTGATAAAGTGGGATATGAGAAGAGAGGGGGAACACGAGACAGAGGTGTGGGGCCCATTTGCACACCTCAAACTCTAGAACAGACAGAAGAAAATATTTCCAGACAATGGCCTTCCGTGTTTCGTAAATTCTTCGTTGTAACATCAAATTCAGGTGTTCACCAGCAATACGGGTACTACAAAGATACTACAAGAAAGGAAAAAATTTATGACCTGAGCTCAAGTGTCCATATAGAATTTCACTTAGCCTAACATGGGCACTTTTGTCATTTTACATCTTTAGGAAGTAACAGGTCGTAACAACATCAAGTTGACTTTGATCTCCATATTATTTTATCAATTCTGAACTGATAAATGAAATATAATTTTTGACTTATGAATGAAGAAGGATTAATAAGTATTTTCTGCTCAAAAGTGTTTGCTTATTAATTTTTTTTTTTTTTTATGTTCAAGAAATTGAACTTCTGGTTTATTTTTTATTGATGGATAATTAATATGCTCAAAAGTGTTTTCTTATTTAGTCTAACTATAAATCAATCTATAATGAAACATGAAATTGACAAGCTCAAAAGTGTAGAAGCTACATATGAATGCCCTTTGTGTTTTGTGTAGAAACTGATACTGAAATTATATGCTTTTGTTGCAATCACAAAACGTTCAGTTAAAGTTTTCTGTTTCTGTCAACTATTTGATGAACAAACTAATTAAATATTTTGTATGTTTTTCAGTCACATGAATCACTTCCCTGCATTTATTTGTAATAGAGATGTTGAGCTCACAAATTTTATAATTGTAGATCCCATGACTAATGCTTTGCGAGTGGGAGTATTTAAAAGGCATTTTGTTTCATTTTGTAGGCATTTATAAGGTTTTTGACTCTTAATTAGTGGGAGTAATAATTTGCCTATATAATTTTGTCTCTTTTAACCAATGGAAGTAAGAGATTGCCTTTTGGATTAAAATTTTGAAGTGTTAGGGGTAAAGTACAAAAAATTACCTCAACTATTGGTGTCACAACACTTTTATACCTCATCTTATAAAATTGACACTGTCATACCTCATCTTACGAATTTGTACCAATGTTAGACATCCGTCAGTCTTTCTGTTAATTTATCTGTTAAATGCTAACGTGGCCCAACACGTATCCCACTCACTAATCCAATTGGATTAAAAAATAATAAAATATATTTTTAATAATGAAATATTCAAAAATTAAAATAAAAAATATATATATATATAGATATATATATATATATTAAATCTCGCTCACTCTCTCCTCTCTCTCTCCCCTTTCTCGCCTCTCTCTCTTCTCTACAACCCAAAACCCCTTCCCACCCGTCCTCCACCACCCTCTCTCTTCTATCTCTCTCTCTCTCTCTCTCTCTCGCCTCTCTCTCTCTCTCTCTCTTTTATGCATCCCAGAAGACCCAGACCCCAGAGGAACAAAACCCACTTCCCATTGCAGCAATTGTTGCTGCAATTCGAAAACCCTAAAACGAAGAACCCAATATTGCTTGACTACTCCGCCTCCTTCACTCCGCCACCCTGGATCTGGAGATCGCAACGACGCCGTTCCACGGCATCATCTTCCTCAACTACTCCGCCTCCCTTACTCTGCCACCCTCGATCTGCACCTGAACGCCCAAAACGATGGCGTCGACCTAAACTCGAACTAGGAACCAGTCTGATTTGTGACGAAGTCCGAGTCTGTAGGGTAATAGGGGGGACACAGGTCAATGGGCAAGAGTTTGGCGGATGAAAAAACCCAGGTGGGTTTGGACAGTTCTGGGCACGACGAGAGAGAGAAGTGGGGAGGAAGGAGACTACAGTGGAGAGGAGAGGGAGAGGCGAGAGAAAGGGGAGAGAAAGGGTGGTGGAGGACGGGTGGGAAGGGGTCCGGGAGGGTCCGGTGGGAAGGGGTTTTGGGTCTTTTGGGATGGAGAGAAGAAAGAGGGGGCAAGAAAGGGTGGGAGAGAGAGAGGAGAGAGAAAGAGATTTAATATATATTTTTTTAACTTTTGAATATTTAATTATTTTTTAATCTAGTTGGATTAGTGAGTGGGACACGTGTCGGGCCACGTCAGCATTTAACAGAGAAATTAACAGAAAAACTAACGGAGGTCTGACATTGGCACAAATTCGTAAGATGAGGTATGACATTATCAATTTTAAAAGATGAGGTATGAAAGTTTCGTGACACCAATAGTTGATGTAGTTTTTTGTACTTTACCCTAAGATATATCTTAATTTGTAAACAATGTGGTGTATTTTTACTTGTTCTTTTACTCTTATATCAAATTTTGAATTGACCGAAAAAATTGATTTTGTTACCAATGTTATTGAGTTCTTTTGTGAACTACTTTTGTTTTGAAGGATTAGTGTAATTGAACATTACCCTTGATGCCATAATGTTGTTGGCAACATGTATGATTAGTTTGAGTGTATATGTGATTATAGAATACTGATACAGTGAACTTATGTGAACATTTTTATTGATCTGCATTCAAGTTAATAATGACAATCTTGCTAGGGTTTGGTTACAGAATTTTGTAGACTCAGTGATCACTATTATTCTGGTGATATCTGGTTGAGTTTGTGTACAAATGTATTGATACCCAAGTGGGAGAATGTAATTATTGTATATATCAATAACTTGTCGATTACGTCACTTGATTTTTTTAGTAACTTATCATTTAAGTGACTTGATATTCATTTGATTTTGTAACCCCAATATGGCAAGAATAATAGAGCCTTAACTTTGATTGACCAATTACATAATCACTATTTGGTAAGATTTATTATGGTGAGACATAAAATATATTAAGGAAAACTAATGAAAAAAAAACTTGAAAACTTTGAGTTTTAACGATAAGGACAAAATAAAAGGTAAAGTGAACAGTACCATGATTGACTTTTTAGTGTAAAATGTGGTTTTTTGTTAAAGTGAACAGTATCATGGGTTTTTCGTTAAAGTTCCCAATATATTATTGTGATTATGAGCATCTCTCATTTTTAATAGGTTTGATTGAGAGATATCCTAACAACTATATAAGGATTGTCCATACTCTCACAATAATCGTTATATTATTGGAAGGAGTAAGAGACATTCTTATGCTTGTGTTGATTCCTCTTCTATGAATCAATTAATTGTAATTATTTATTGTAATTCAGTTAATTAAATCTGCAATTCTAATGTCCTGTTATTCTTGTACTTTTAAGGATATATTAAAAGTTTCATAATTTTTTTTTCTTCCTATAATATAATCCCAATCAGCTCCCACCTGCAACAACAATTTGTTCCATACAAGACTTGACTAATATTCACTCAAAAGTATGAAGGATTCCCACCTCTTCAGTATTTTCTAATATCTTTCGAATTTGCTCTGGATTGGATGGCCTCAACAATTTGAAACAATTAAGTTCTTATGATAACAAAAACACAATGAGAAAGAACAAAAATTAGGAGGAAAAGCATAGCCAACAGAAAAAGGACCAAAACGATGTGGGTGCTTTCTGGTTTTGTATAAAGCGCTCAGACATAAAATTCCCTGTGCTAACAAAGTGGAGCATGCCACCCTATATGTAGGCTGCCTGAGAAAATTATGAAATAAATGGAGGTGGATGAGGAAGGTAAGTATATAATATAGAGACAGTGGAGGTAGTCAGACCAGAGCACTATTAAAATGAACCATCGTGAAACACCTGAAGTGGGAAAAAGAGGCAACAATGAGATTCTTCCTTTTAAATTATCTATATATATATATGTAAGAGTGCTTTTCCATGAATCGATTTTTAATGCTATTGTTAATAGTGCTTTTGCTATTTGTATTCAAGTTAAGAAAATTTGTTTCTTTACATTTTTTTTTCTCTTTGTACACGGTTTTGTTTATTTTTTATATTTGATCAAATAAAGCAAAAGAAAATCAAATGACAGTTTAAGATACAAGTGCGCAGAAGAATAAATAGAGCGTGCGTAATCATTTACCTTAAGTTGAAGATCAAGTGCTTCGTATACTCAAATGACGAGAAATGATGATTTGCTAAAACCCTATTCTCTGTAGACTTGATATTCATGTCGTGTTTTCTGTATTCGTATCGTTTTTGTGTCATACCTGATATCTTAACGGATCGTGTCATGTAACACCCGTTAAAATAAATAAGTAAAATGACCCGACCCAATAATATTAATGGATAATATGACCCAACCTGTTACCTGTTAAGGAAAATATATTTTAAACCAATAAATAATCAAATGAAAAATATAATACTAAATAAGTATATACATACTATATTATCACATTCAAAACATAAAAACGTATTTGCGTTTCAAGTGTTACATATTCACATACCCAAAATAAGAGCATAATAAAAAATAAAAGAAAAACATTAGAACATTACAAAATATCAAATGTTCAAAAGATTTGCAAAATTAAGGGAGTTAGGTTTGGAACCTTACACATTTTCTTACAATCAAACTCTTCAATTTTCATCAATCATCATGGGAAACGATATTGGAACTTTGACTTGATATATTGTCTGCAAGCGTTATATTGATGATATTTTCAGTGAGGCTTTCTACATTGGCACTCTCTTCTCATTTATCATATGGCAATTGTTTAAGTAAAGTCTTTAATAGTTTTTTAATTAATGTGAAAGTGTGAAAAATATAGAAAAAATAGATATAAACACTCGTAATGACAAGCTTTACTACTTTCATGAAGGGCTTAACTTTGAAATGTGCCACTATAATCATATAAATCATAGATCAAAATTTAACCGTCGATTGTTGTTTACATTTATACTTCATTTTTTCTCACCAAATTTTGGTTTTTTTTTTTTTTAGATTTTTCTTTTTTGAAAACATGATCTATTAGGGGATACAGGAAGTTGAACGGTTCGGATCGTTGATATTATGTTCAGAGTTTTACCGTTAGTGAAAATATTGCTTGATGTTTATAAAATCTCTACAAACTATATAACAACGACTTATATTTCAATTAATCATAAATATCGGGACATACTCATGGAGGAATGATGAATCACGAGTGTTTATATATTCTTTCACATTTTTCATACTTGTAAGGATGTCTTATTGCCTATACTAATACTATACTAGTATATTTTAATTTTGGACAACAACATATTAAGTAAAATTTATCCTATTAACCGTAAATATCGGGACGTACTTGTGGAGGAATGACAAACCATTTCATGTAAATTGCTAACCTCTTGATTAAGATGGGATGAAAACGACTGGCTTGATACATCGTGGGACCCCATCACATGGCTCTACAATACCCTTATAAATTAAAGTGAAAGGTAGAAGGGACCCAGCCCACAAATTGTGGGGGACCTCCAGCTTTTTGTAGTACCACAGCTGAGCCAAGCTTGTAGGCTTGTAGCCATTCGTCCAGGTCTATATATTATTCTATAAAGAGGAGGAAATTGGGAGCAAAGTAGAATTAGGTTGTTGGATTGGAATATCTTCTGTTTCCCATAGCTTACCGCATATTCGAACTAATTAATATTAAACTATAAGAGTATACAGAGTATGAGAGATTTTTTAGTGTAAACAGAATATGAGTCGATACACTATATGTCGTAATATAAGTGAAAAAAATATATTTTACTGTGTTATTTTACTTGTATTATGATATATAGTATGTTGACTCGTGTTAACTGTGACATCCCACATCACTCAAGGGAGTGATCCTTAAATGTATATTCATATCCCTACCTAGCACGAGGCCTTTTGGGAGCTCACTGGCTTCGGGTTCCATAGGAACTCCAAAGTTAAGCGAGTAGCGCGCGAGAGCACTCCCTAGGATGGGTGACCCATCGGGAAGTTCTCGTGTGAGTTCCCAGAAACAAAACCGTGAGGGTGTGGTCGGGGCTCAAAGCGGACAATATCGTGCTACGGTGGTGGATCGGGCCCGGGCCGGGATGTGACATTAACTGAAAAATCTTTCCACACTATAAGTTGGTAATTTGAATTTGTAATTGAAATAATAAAAAATAAAGCCTAATACACTCACTTCGGGATTGATGAATGACATGGCCCTAGGTAAAATACATCCTTCGAATATGATGACATGAACAAATTAAACCGGGCCATCCGTTTCTACTCGATAATGCTCTATAGAATCAAGTAACATTATTGAAATAACCATTCCTCCAATGAAATCGATAATGCTCTATAGAATTAAGTAACATTAATAGAAATTATTATTTGCATGATGAAAATCTTATAGTTACCTAAAAAGACTAATCTTCAACAGCTTGGACACCTCTTAGCTACTCAGTTGCCACATCTTCAGCAGCCACATCGCTCCAAACAGCAACATTTTCATGCATTCACCTTTAGCAGCCCCCAGCCTGGGTGACACCATCCTGCCCTTTTTTGGGCATCATAATCACCAATTATCTTGCCAAGAGTGGCCTCGAAAGAAAAGTCAAGCAAATCCTTTGGAGAAACAAAGAAAGTTTCCAAGTATTTACCAACAAACTCATAATCTGACGTCTACCAAATAGATGGTCTACATAGCCCAACTTGTGAAATCAGCTCGACCCTGGGCAAGTGAAGCATCGAGACTAACCTTCTCGCCCTTCAACTGCTCGTTCTTTGTAACATAATACTTCACTTGGATTGTGTCAAGCCTAACCTTTAAGTCATTAATCTTCTGGCAAGCAGTCTCAAGCTATAGAGAAATGAAGAAAAGACATTAGACACCTTCAAGACAACAACTTCGAACTCCAACTTTTTATTTTCTCAGCAACCTAACGAGTTTCAGCTACCATGAGCAACTTCATCTCCCTAGTAGCCTTGGCTTCATCTTGGTCAATACGCATGGACTGAACTGCCAGGATCGCAATCCTCTGCATCAGAGAAAACAGAGAACTCCTTCTAGAATGGGTTGTACGCTTCGCAAAGAACTCAAGTCGACGACCTTCCCAATGCTATCAACAAACTGGGCGCATGTATCCATGTCCTCGAGCAGACCAGGTTTTAGCAGTGCACAAATCTCAATCAACTTTCTAGAAGCAAGCTTGGTGGATTTCTCACAATTGCCTACATAACCAGACTTTTCCTTCTCAATAGGCAAATCAATTCATGCAACAAGAAAAGCAGGCCCATGTGCTACTTTACTAATAGAAACCTCATTTTTGCTCTTCATGGTAACAAGCCTCTCCAAAGCTGGACCGAACTTAGCTTCAGACGGATGTCTCAATTCAGACCTAGATACTGGGGGCACAATAGAACTTCTACACTACGCAATCTTATCAGTAATCATTCTAGACACATTCAGAGTCGCATGCTTCACAGGCTCAGATTCAACAACCTATTTCTTCCCCTTGGAAGAAGTTAAATCAAGCACAAGCTTCTCAATAGTGGGTAGACCCTCACATGAAGCAGAAGAAGTCGAAATGCGCATTTTCTTTATATCCAACAAAACCTTGGGAGTTTAGCCAAATTTCGAATCTATGCAAGCAGAAGAGGACATTCAATGAACAAGTCAAAAACAGCTCAACACTAACATAAAGCAGCCCAAAGATGAGACAATTCAATTACCATCGATGAACTCAGTCAGAACGTGCAACTCAGGCGAGAAGTCGGATTCCTACTCTCCCCTGATCTCCAAGGTGTCTCTGGCCCAGTCATGATCCATTTTGCTCGAGAGATCAAACGGTTTATGACAAGGCCTCAAGCATATATTGGCTCGTCTCACATTGCTTTCTCCCTATCCAACAAGTAGGAAGCCTACATGCCCAACATTCCAGCAACCTAAGAGGCTCATGACCTCCTATTTCCTCTTACTTGCCGACCTAGCCTACGCTAGGTCCAAGAGCCTAAAAGGCTTGAGCCATGCGGCTTACCCAGCACAACGCCTCAAGTTGCGACCCCAACCGCGCAACCATCCTTTACTTCAGCCAAGCCGAGCAGTCCAAATTATGTCCCTTGCCACACCACTTCTTAGGCCCAAGCCGAGCCAACTTTTGGCTATTGCTAGCTGACGTGCTCCACCACCTTGATGGTTGCCTTCCGGTAGTACCACAGAAGAAGAAGACAAAGAAAATTAAATTTTTATTACCTTGGTGCGGCACGAAGAAGAAGAAAAGCAACAGAAGACAATTATTTGCACGTGCAAGCGAAGAAGAATGTTAGAGGAGGGGTATAAATATCCTCTGGTCTTCTTTCTTTGTTGGATAAAATTTGCTTTCCTAATTTATTTAATGGCTTGCTTAAGGCAAACTTAAATAGGTTTTGATGGAAATTAAAAGCCCTTTCCTAGAAGAATTTAATTCCAAGTCGAAGTGAGAATCAACATCAAATTGGTAAATAACTTCATGCTTACCAAAACAACGTGGGATTTCTACACCTACTGCCCATTCCTGCGAGCAACCCAGCAGGCATGGGGGCATTTGTGGAGCAAAAAATAATCCTAAAAATTTTGCAGGCAACATGTGGACTCTTGCCCAAGAAAGACAAGATTGCCCTCATTAAATGAACAGACTTCTCAAATACTCCCACGTGCAGCTTAGCATCCCTAGAAGTTCAAGTAGCTTACTAACGACTGCTCAAAGCTCCCTTGCTCATGGCAAGGAAAAGTCAAAATCATTAAAGATAAGATTTATTACTTCCACAATGTTTTGGAATATTCTCACTAAATCCTACCCTTAAGGCCGGCCACACTCCCTATAAATATCCCATTTCTCCACAAAAAAAATGAGTATGCTTTTCTATACGCCAAAAAAAAAAAAAAAAAAACTCTAAATACTCACTTTTTCAGAGAGACTAACTTAAGCATCAGAGATTCATTGGCCAAAACCCTCTCTCGCTCATCATGTGTGCGTTGGGCTTTTGGTCTTTGACCAAATGTGTTGATTGTTTTGCAGGTACGTTTTCGTTAAAATAGAGGACGGTAAAAATTTACATCGACAATAAATACACTATTATCTTACTGTTCTTTGCTAATGGAAAACGACATGCATACTAAAGATACACTTAACTTTATATTACGAGATGTCAAAGTGACCATGTCATGTACGAAGCCATTCATCCTAAAAGAACTCCGATCGTACACGTGTATAAGTCTCGTGAATATCAGCAGAGAGGGCGCCAAACGCCATGTGCACGTCTGGCACTCAAAATCAGAGGGAAGCGAGGATTACGTTATTGCCGAAGCCGTACTCCACAAAAAAAGATGCAAGAGGCAAAAGTCTTTGCTGGAACCCAAATGTATACGAAAGTTACAAAAAGTAAAAGATCACAAGCAACTGATTGAAGTGAAGCACTAGTACGTGGCACCATCTTCCAACTTTCTATTGATGGTGCGTCTGATTTGTGTCCATATCTAGTTTCAAAAATCTCACAATCCAACCTCTTATTTTTGTATATGTATAGATTCGTGTATTAATATGTTTGAGTTTGTAATGATTTTCATTCAAATAATAAAATCTCACAATCCAACATCATTAATTATTTCAATAAAATATTTTTACCTAAAAATGTTACAATTAGTATATTTATATTTACGGTTAAATTTTTCATCATATATTTTTATTTTTAGATTGTACCCGTTTTTAATTTGCAAACCTTTTTCAATTTGTACCAATTTTCTTTTTAGTTTTAATTTGTACCCATATATTAATTTCTTTTTGTGTCCATATTTTTTAAAGTTTTATTTGTATTTGTGCCCATGTGTTTACCGTCACATGACATTGTATAATTAATCAATGATAGAAAAACTATATATGGTATATTTATGTTTTATGGCTAAACTTTGTATCATATTTTATATTTTTAGTTTGTACCCACTTTTAATTTGCAACCTTTTTTTAAATTTTTAGTATTTTATTTTTTTGTTTTAATTTGTACCCATGTATTAATTTCTTTTTGCGCCCATATTTTTTAAAATTTCATTTTTACTCATAATTTTTTAATCATTTATTTGTACCCTAATTTATTTATAATGTACCCATTCTTCTTTATTAATGTACCACTTTGTTATATGTGAAATGTACCAAATTTTTTAACACTATGGATACATTCTTTTGCCATTTATTATTTCTTATTGCTACATAGTTTTTATCCATTTATTCAATTAAAATGTTTGAATTTTTTTATTGTGGCTGTTTCTAATGGTATTATAATGAGGGATTTTAAATTTATAGGATTATAAATCTCATAAAATATCAAACAATTAATGTCCAAACTATAAAAATATAAATATTAATAGTAATATAATGAGGTGCACAAAGTCAAGGGACCTTGATCAAACTTTGAATACCATTAAGGTTTTAGTCAAAGAGTGTTAGAGACTAGGGATTGCATCCAAAGTATCCCTTTATGTTTTTCTTGATGCGGATTTTGTGCTCTTAACACGCTGCCTCACGTGTGGCAAATTTTTAAGTCTAACACGTGACAACACAAATCGACTGACGTAGAGCCACACCTACATAAACTTGATATGATACCATAAAAAAAGTTGAGGTTCCACTATAAAACCAATTGATATTATGCGAGTAGCCCAATTTACATATAAGCACCTGCACTTGGGCGAAGCTATATGGGGACAAGGACATGCAACTGCCCCTTCAATCATCGGGAATTGCCACTGAGAGTAAAGATTTCTCCCCTCTAGTCCTTTGAGCTGCAGCCAAAATCTGTTGCGCTGCTTCTGTGTTTTATTCTTCGCTACTTCTTCTGCGTTTTATTTTAATAAATACCCAAGTCAAAATGACGTCTTTTTGGTCCTGGGATAAAAAAAACATAGAACAACGTTGTCAAGGAGGGCTACGGTAAGGTTATCATTATTCAAGATTCTGTTAAGTTGGTTAATAGTATGAAGGAATTGGGTGAGCAGAGAAGTTTCAAGTCCTATGAAGCTCTATTTAAGGCCATTATGTACCACATCTGGTTTATGATGGTCAAGAGGTATTTTAATACAATATTGATAGGTATAAAATATGGGTAGATAAATCAATTAATGTATTGATATTAGTATGGGTACATTAACATGGATAGATTCTGAATGATCGATCAAAAGGCTTATGGGTACATATGCTACAAGTGAAAAAAAAAATGTACCCATTACATAGTACTATGAATCTATGTGGTTTGTATATACAATTGGTTATATACTAAATGATTAGTGTATGAAGAACATTGAAAGGAGGCAAGGGAGAAAGAGAGAAAGATGATTACCCTACTTTGAAAATCAATTGTTTTTCAACAAAGATTGAAAATAAATGAGTTATTTATTTGAATTTGAAATTATAATTTTTAAATTAAAAAATAAAATACATTAATATGAAAATACATTAATAGTAAAATAATAATTTGACAAAGTCTAGGGACTTGGATTAAATTTAAAAACCAACAAGTTTTTAGTTATAGGGCAATAGTAACTAGGGACCGAAATCTAATTTTTCAATTTTTTAAACATAAAAGTTGCAGATTGTTGTGTGGAACCAAAAAAACTGGACACCAAATCTTCTACACCCAAAATGGGTGTGACCTCTATGTGACACCCTATCTTTAACTAACATGTATTTATTTATTTATTTTAGTGCATCAATATTTTTACACTAGGAGAGAGGGAGTTCGGCTAAGCTGCACAATGGGTAACCTAATTTGGTATCAAATTCGCTATCCACAAGATTTGAACCTAAGACCTCTCACTTCTAAATAAAGAAACATTAACAAACCGTAATATTGAATGACAATTAACATGTAATTATAAACGTAATATTTTTTTTTTTTTGTCAAAAGCTTAATATATGTCAGTTAATAATTAGGGACATAACCTCTTTCTAGATGCAAGATTTGAACATGGATCCTCTCTAGGTCCAATTGTCCTAATCTTAGGGATCCATCAATTCGGACCATTGAAATTTGATTCAACGGTTAAAGTTATTATAACTTTAAAGTGAGCTCCTGTTTGTAACCATTAAATCAAATTTTAATGGTCCGAATTAATAAATCTCTAAGATTAAAATAATTAAATCCGGAGAGAATTCATGTCCGCAAGATTTGATCTCAAAACTGCGGCTGACAAAGGAAGGAGGTGGACACGTATATTTGGGATCCAATCATGTGGCACATTTTTTAAGGGTCATCTTTATTCATCTTTTGCATTTTTCCATTTCTGCTTTCTTGAAATTGGAAATCAAAGTTTTTGTTATTGGTTTGCTCGCGATCTCAGTGCTCTCTCGGATTTGCAATTCGGAGTTCAGCTTCTTGATTGCATGTATATAAAATAACCCCGCTCAAAATCTCCATTAAATTCACACCGGCATCCAACCATCTTTTTATGATTGATTCATACATCCACTCAATCATCTCTTTCATTGTATAATAAAATAATAGATTAGAGCGACCCAATTTATAAAATTGCACATTCTAGAACCTTACATGAAACATGATAGTAAGGATATACAAAATAAGATTCCTAAACTTCTTATGAAAACGGATAGAAACTATGCACGAGATTCTGAACCTCTCAAGGAACCAGATTTGGATTCTAAATCTCTCATGGAATCCGATATAGGGATTCATGACCTCTCAAATTAGTTTTTATGCAGTGTGATATAGTGAGTAGGGACATCGAATGAAATACCCTAAATTATAATCCCCTAGCAAACTAGAATTCACTAGGAATCGAGAAAACCCTTAAGGTTAATATTGAATGATATGAAAAGATTATAACCGTAGCACCCTAGATGTTTGGTTATATAGTGCTCTTAAACCTAGAGTTGCCACGAGTGCAAATAGGAAACGAATTAAACAAGTAACAAGATACCAAAAATGCCCTGATATCTTAAATTCTCGTTTTGAGTTAGTTAGTTTAGTCTTTGAACTTAAGAATGCGTTGCACTATTGGTTGTTTTCACTTATGTTGTATGTTTCCATTAAATCTAAGAGGAACTTCACCCTAAAACTTCAAAAACAATAGAAGATGCTAAAAAAAACAAATGAAAATTTATAAAATTAATATCCAAAACTTAAAATAAAATGACATTTGAACTATAAAAATACAAAATAAAAATGGTATGATTTTAGCAACTTGTAAATATTGGGCAATGCGATTTCAAAGTAGGTAGGAGATCAAACTATGTTTGCACTTAAACAACTAACAAATCACATATTGAACTACGAAAAAAATTCTATGAATCAATTTTCTTACACAAAAAAGTCTGACCGTTTAGGTTTTTTTTTTTTTTTTTTTTTAAATCATTTTTAGTGATGTGTGACGAAGTTTCTAATAACTCCTTAAATTTTATGGAAAAATATACATCGTTAATGAAAATAATCAATGGTACAACACATTGTTTAGTTCGAGATTAAAGAAACTAATATGAGAGTTTAGAGACTAAAATTAAACTAGGATTAAAATTCACAAATCACTACTACAATTAAACCTTTTAAAAAATAAACATTCTCAAGCTGACCCTTATTAATAGAAAAACGCTGTTGTAAAATTATACTCTTCAAAAGGATATTATTAATAAGGGGCAGTTTGATCCAGGTCCAAAAAATTCACCTGTCCAATTTTATTTGATTTTTTATTACATCTATTTTGCCCCTGAAAATAAAAAATATTTAAATTCTTTGTTTTTGAATATTCAAATAACTTTATCTACCCATTTTCTAATTAAAAACATTTTAAAAACACATTACAACCAATCTTATAAGTTTATCAAAAATTAAAAGAAACGTTGTCGAGGTAGATAAAAAATTTGTGATGTAGGTAGATAATATTAATTAATCTATGATATAGGTAGACTATGAATAAAAACCTATCGTATCGATAGATAACACGAAAGAATATGTGATATAGATAGACTAATGAGCAAAAACATATCGTATAGGTAGATAAAATACAATTAATCTATAACACAGGTAGACTAAACAAAATATACAAATAGATTCATTAGAGAAATATATAATACAGGTAGATAAACAAAATATACAACATCTATCTTGCGGTTCTGTATTTTGAAGATGGGCTATGGACACGAGTTTTCCTCTACATAATCTTGTGTGGTTATCGATTTCCACATAACTAGGATCTTCTTTGTTCTGGTTATAGAAAGGGTGAAACTTTTTTTTTTTTTTTTGCTCGTTCTAGTTTCTATATGCTAGATCCCAACAGTGTACATTTTATACATCTTGACAACCACTATACTTGAATTTCATAAGGCGAATGAGTTGGTTTAGTATCCTGGATGTTGCCTCGGATCCATCTGCCTGGTTTGGAATTTGTTCAACCCGAAGTTACCAGTTGTTTCAGTGTTGACAAGTTTTATTGTTTATGATTTTAGAGTAGTTGAGTCTTTGTTACATTAGGCTTGGCCTTTTCATTCCTTTTGAAGGATGTTGGTTTCAATTTCCTTATGCATGTGGGCTATGGTTGTTTAATTTATCTTGGGAAGAGAACATTTTTCTAGAAATTTTAAAACTTGAAAGAAGAAGACTGAACAAGAAGGAAGGGGATCGGAGAACACAACAACAAATTGTATACATGAGTTATGAAAGAAGAGATATACTTTAAAACTAATTCTACAAGTAGGGGATTATTTAAAGATAAATAATTAATTTCATAATACAAGTAAATCTAGAATTAAAGGATAATGTTAATAGAGGGGGAATTTTGACAAAAAAATGAAAATAAAATGACATGGACAATGAGTCACTGGACTTAAATCAATAATTAAATAAAATTGGATTATATCTAGTAATTGCTTACAAATTTGGACTTATTTCAAGTTTCCCCTATTAATAATGCTGTTGTAAAATTATACTCTTCAAAAGGATATGGCACTGCCATGCTCCATGGTAAAAGAAATAAATTATCTACAGTATGTAGTTGAATATTCTAATAAATGTGACTTTCAGTTTTTATTTATGGAGTTTGAAACTTCCTTTTCCAATTATTGTAATAATTTTATAAAAAAGAAAATTAATAAAAATAATTTAAAAATTTTAAATTTTAACGATAAGAATAAAATAAAAAATACAATAAATAATATTAAGATTAAATTTTTAATATGAAAATATGATTTTACCTTTGCATAAAGCTGCCCACCGAGCATTCAAATTGTTAAAAGCGAAGCATGATGGAAGGGAAAAAGTGAGGCACAATGATTATTTTCTCCATTACACGAAATTCTACCTCCTAAAGTTTTTTCTTTTCCCGACATTTCATTTTTACAGCTGAAATTTTAATTACGACCCAATCATCCCGCACGGTTTGGCAAGGACAATACCTTATGCTCGTCCTCACCTTCCATCCACGTGAACCTCTCTCTCTCCCACCTCCATTCTACAGTTGCTCTCAAACTTCCACTTTTGCACAGTGGAGATCAAAGTACATTAATTTATACACAACCCCACTTTCCCATTTAACAAAAATCATGGAAGGTCTATTTCTTGGATTCCAATTCTTCTTTTTGGATGGGACTGATGGAGTGGATTTGATTGGATTGTTGATGGTTAGTTCCATTGATCAGGACAGTACCACTGAAGTGAAGGTGCTTGCTCATCGGAGAAGAAGCTACAAGCCTCCTCACTGCTAAAGAAGTTGTGCTCCTCCACCTTCACGGAAGGCTGATAGCTCTTTTGGAACGGAAAGCAATTCATTGACGATGATGACGGCAAGGACGACGAACAACAGTTGAATTTGAGTGAAGTGGAAGCCGGAGACTTGATGAGCTGGTGGTTTTGGAGAATCCCGGATGAAGACACAGTCAAGTTTGGACTGTTATCTTCGTTCAAGATCGCGCTTGAGTCACTGTCCGAAGAGCCATCTTTGAAATCCGGGAACAATGAAACGGCTTCTAGTACTCCACTTGTGTTGTTGAAGCTCTCAAAGTTGGGCTCTTTGCATTCAGTTTCTGGAACGGAGGATTCCGGAGGTGGTGGCGGTGACCGGCTCCCCTCATGAACCGCCCGGTAACTGGATTGATCTTTCCCCAGGAGTTTCTCTTCTTTTACTGAGGGATTAGTGGTCTCTGTGTTCTCTTGGAATTTTGCTTTCAATTGCTTTATCTGCAAGTCAATAAATAAACAGTTGATCGAAGATTTAGATCATATCCACAACTTGATTAATGTCATGTTATGGTGTCAAATTGTAGATCTAAACCACATACTAAATCAAGAACAAACGTCATCGAGGTTGGAGACAAAACATGACACATGAGATTGTTTGACAATCGAACATTTATTTCTATAAGATACTGCATCACATGCAACTTGATTAAGGCGTCGAGACATGTTCGAAAAGCTTACTGACGATGCTCTTTATATAAAAAATAACGTCTCGTACTATTTGACAAGAGAGCATTTATATCGATAGAGTTGTGGATCAAGTACATACCTCTTTGAGAAGGGCTTCATTGTCATGTTGAAGGATATCGTAGTTGCACTTGAGAGAGTCGTAATTGGCTTTGAGAACGCCGTAATCGCGCTCCAATTGCTTGGTTTTCCAACGAGCACGGCGGTTCTGGAACCACACGGAAACTTGTCTTGGTTGGAGGCCCAGTTCTTGGGCAAGCTTCACCTTTCTTTCTGGTTCAAGCTTGTTCTCCACCTCGAAGTTTTTCTCCAGGGCCTTCACTTGTTCAACGCTCAATCTTCTCTTCTTCTCGGAAACACGGCCGGCCTCTTCCACACAACCGTCCTCATCTAACCCTTCCAACATGGACTGGAATTCCCTGCTGTAAACATGGTTGTTTCTTGGACTCTGTTCATCTGCAAACAAAGAGCCAATCCAATCTTAGTTTTTCCAAAAATTTGACAACTAAGAAAGGCAAAACAATAGATTTCAAGGGAAGTTGACGTTCACCGTAAAATCAATTGACAATATAACAAGTGGTCAGATGCTGTTTTTCTTCCCTATGTTAGATTCATACGCTCAAAATATATATGTATGTAGGCTGGAAATTAAAATTCCAAAACAAGAAAAGGAAGAATACAAAACATGAATTGAATTCGACAAGCAACATGATGAATTTGAAACATAAAAGAAGCAATCGAGTGTCATGATCTCAAAGCTTTTTTTTTTCTCGGTGTTTGATCATGAAAAAGGTAACAAACAAACAAAAAAAAAAACACAAACATGGTATGTCTGAATCTTGGGGAAACACCAATAGAAGAAAAAATAAAGGCAAATTCAAATAAATAAAATGGATATTATATTAAAAACTAAAAAATTAACCTGTTATTGGGCAGATGGAAATCATAGCACCCAAAGAATCTGAGCTTCCAAGCCTCTTCATAATTAGTGAGTGAGCTAAAACGAGTTTGATACCGGATCTTAAGAGATCAAGAAATTAAACCAATCAAAGCTCCTTTCTTTTTCTACTTATCTCTGTAAATGTTTTTGTTCTTTCTCGATTATGTTTTCCAGTGGATCTTTAATAATTTAGAGGAACATATGTTGCTCACTTAAAGGAAGCAAAGGAAGAAGAAGCACAAGTATTATTATGTCTGAAACAACTAGACAAACTAGTGTACTGGTGTATACAACAGGTGTACAACAACCTACTTCCTCCCTCTGCTGCTGCTGCCGCCGCCTCATGATCTTTCTTCTCTTTCATTCCTACTTCTTCTCCTCCTCCCTCAGTACCCATCAAAATTAAACAAAACCAAAAATTAAAACCCAACAAACAAACCCAAAATTTTTGCACCAATGGACAAGTAAATCAACCAACCAAGACACTCTCACTCTCTTTCTCTCTTCTCTCTCTCTCTTTCCCTCTCTCTCTACATCATTACTCAAACAACTAAGCTTAGTCTATGATATGAGCGTTCATCTACTACAATGGGAAATAACCAGAGATTTACAGAGAGAGAGAGAGAGAGAGAGAAAGGGAGGAAGGTGAGTGAAGGAGTTCACAACCCAGCAATGCTGTCACACTCTCTCGCTTTAAATAAACCAACTTGGGTTCGATATTGGGTTAGAATATAACTGGGGTTAGATATTGGGTTAGAACTGCAGAAAGTTGGCAAATGAAATGAACATAAATTCGATCCAAATGCAATTTCTTCTTCACCGGTTATAGCCTGTTGCCTTTCCGGTTTATGACAGAGATAACATTTAAGTAATGTTAAAGAGATTAATTTTTGCAAACTAAATCAAGTGTCACCAATAAAAAATAAACGCATTATTCAAAATTGTTTTGTCACCCAAAATAGAGTTCAAAGGCCAAATTAACCCTATCAACAAAACCAAATTCAACAACTATAATTTTTACAATTTTTTTTTCAAAACCGCACAACCAAGTAACGAGATTAGTTGTCTCTATTTTCTCTTTCACATTTTTTTTCAAACTAAAAAAGCTTTTAGTGATGAAATAATTATCCAAACATAGCCGCTAAACATATGACGAGTCTTTTAACGATGAAAAATTGTTTGAAAATTATCAACAAAAAAACTTTATAGATTTTTTTTTTAACAAACGATATTATCTACACTAAGAGAGAGAGTGTCTTAACCTCATAATGAGCTAGCAATAATGTGGTTCAGATTCGTTTTTGGTAAGAACTGAACCTAAAGACATTTTACTTATAAATAAAGAGAAATATCACTAAATCGTAGTATTATGTGGCAACTTTAGAGATTATTTTATACTTGCTTTCTTGTATTTTTAAAATTTTAATAAGTACAGAATGGCTTGGCTTATATTAAGTTTGTAGGGCTCAACGTCTAACGGCTTGGCTTTGATTTAGGTGGGGCCAGATTCGAGGGGCGTCAGCGCATCATGGGCAGTCACTACGTCGTGTTCGGTGCGATTAATCGTGGATAGAAAACGGTACAATCCAACGCTCCTCCTCCGGTTTCTGTTTTCTGCCCTTTCGTCACTGCAATGGTTAGTATGGGCTTAAGATTAGTGTAGGCGAATTTTTAAATACATACATCGTTTTCAACTAGCTTCCAGATGCATCAATGTTTTCAATTTTTTTCTTTAAGAATAACCGAAAATATTTCTATCTAAAATAAAATAAAATATTGGAGTGAATTTTACACAAGAGTATTTAAATTCGGTGTCCATATGAGCAAAAAAAGGAAATATAAGTTAAACCTAAAAGATAACCGATAATTCCACATCTTAATCTTTGTAGATAAACATTTAGGGCTCGTTCATCAGCTTTTTTGCTAAACAATTTTTCGTTTTGCAGAGAGGATGCAAAATGCGTTTGGCAGACTATTTTGTGAAAACAAAATTAAAAAAATGAAAAATAATAAAAATAAAATTTAGTCTTAATTTTATAGAACATCAAATTTATGTTTCCTCTATTTTTCAAGAACAGTTTTCAAAATATTAGATACAAAGGATACATTATAAAACAAAGTTAAAATTTTAGTAGAAAAACATAATAACATTTGCTACAACTACGGTCATCATCGCCACTACCACCACCACCACCACAACATTCTCTACTGTCTCACTGTCATTACCACTACCGCTAACATCTTTGACACCGCCCATGTTGGAACTAAACTCGCGCACCGCCTTAAGTGGTAGAGACGCGCAAATTCGAATAACTTGTAAAAAAAGCACACAGCCGTGACCAAGCCTAAGACTAGGAAAAGGGTTTGTACTAGTCAAAGGTGAATGATCTATTTGTGAAAATTAGTTCATTTAAGCAACATCTATGCATGCAATTAACAATTAAAAGGCAGAATCATGCTTGTATGCACTCAAAAACAAAATTTTACCCATGAAATTCAAGGCCTAGTGTGTGTGGTGAACCAAGACTCAACTCAAGAACAAAGTGAGTTGAAATATATTATACCTTTGTGTATTCCTCTTTACGTAAGCAAAGGCTAATCACCCAAGAGATAGGGCCTTCATTCCTTACTTCTTAGCTCCATCAATTTCTTGGATGAGGATGGTAGAATGGATTCTCCAAGTTCCCAAAATAGAGAACCTCTAAGTCTCCACACCAAGGAGAGCATTGATGAAGAGATGAGTGACCTAGAGGCAGTAAGATTGCTAGCTATGTTCCTCTAGGGTGGTCGGCCTCTTAGAGAGAAAAGAGAGCTTTTTTGTGTTCTCATCTTTTCTCCAAAAGAAACCCTAAATGAATTTTGGCAGTAATTATAAAGTCCCTTCACTTAAGTGACAAAAGAACCAAAACCCTTCATTCTCTAATGTGGCCGGCCTTAAGAGTTTATTGGGCTTTTAAGCCCTTTGTGTATTCAAGTTGTCATACAACTTGAGTTAATGGGCTTGGCATTCAAATCCCATTAGGCCTTGAGGCCCAAAACTAATCCAAGGTCTATAACAAACTTATTTGTTTGATTAATTAACATATTAATTAATCCTAGCCATAATAATTAAACCATTTAATTATCCTTACTCATCTCTGTTGTTTCTTCAATCTCTACCTTACACGGTGTACAATCCATTAATTTCCTTTTAGCGAGGCAGTGGGCGATTAGAACTCTTCAAATCGATTGTGAATTGAAACATACTTTCAATTCTCCTTTTAGTGATTACACACCTTTAGGGCTTCCATAAACCATGAGTGACACCTAGCAGTATGTCATGGCTACCCAAGCTAATCAGAAGAGGTAGAGAACCTATTCAGTTTAGGATTACAATGCAATACGGTCTTTCTCTATTATAATACTCTTAACCACATTGTATGGTTTGATAGTTTATTTATGTCTACTATTCAATGTGATTCTTTTACTTATATGATTACCTTGAATGTGATTTGGAACAACTTCCTAAATCTTTTTCGCACTTTGGCCAAAGATTCTTAATCATATTATAGAGTATTCTCCCTTAAACGGTTTAAAGGTCAGAGATCCCTTGTTGTGCATTCACTTGCCTCCATGGCTAAGTAACTTAACCCCAACTATGTCGTGGACACCCTTTGACGGAGTGACTTTGATATAGTCAAAGATCAAGGACTTAACCACAAGACAACTATGATACCTCAGGTCAAAGGACTACTTTGCATTATTCCAACCATGAGTTTTCATGTGACATGAGTATGAGAACTCCTTGTTGATCGTGTTCAGTGGACTCATTCTCTATTGAGCATCTACATGCTTGTCTTGGTGTCAGTCACACCAATGACTCGAGACCAGTCACTCTCCCTAAAAGAAGACATAGCATGTACTGATCTTAACAGACTGTCAATGCCCAATTGGCAATCCTATGATCAAGAACGTTTAGGATATGTATAAGAAAGAGAATGGTCTCTTGAATCTAACTTCTTTAGATCACATTCTCCCAATTACATATTCCTTGGACTTATCATTTAAGCATATAACATTTATAACGGCTTAAAACAATAATATTTGCCCTTTATATTAAACCAGATTAGTTTAACATGTGAAATGTCTGTAAAGTATCATCATATGATTGGTTTTAGGGCACATTTTCAACAATATCCCATTTTCACTAAAGCCAATCAGCTTGGTTATCTGTGATGATACATTTTTTGAATTCATTTAAAAAATGGCTGAGTAGTAGGCCTAGACAATGGATATCTATATGTTATCCATAAAAGCAACCTTGAGAATAACGATGTCACCATTATGCATGATTCTCAATCATGTAGTTCAGTCTCTCATGTGAGTTCGAATCTTGATGAGACCTTGATTCCTTGGCTTGAGCTATCGCCCCATTAGTGTCGTAGTGTTGGTACACTAGAGACACTTTCTGGTTGGAACCGAATAAAGAGTTCATAAATGAACTTTCCCATCCAAACAACATTGTTGTAAGCTTCTATATGGCGATATATTTTGTATGCACGATGGAACACACTAAATTCATTACTTTTAATGTTTCCACCCAAATATCTTTTTAGTCATAATACAGAGATATCCAATTATCTCTTCATTCAAAATGAAGATGCATTCAATGATGGATACGATATTAGATTCATATTCTAATACATTTATGCTTCCATTGCGTTACTCTAATTCTTCCTCATTCTTGAAGAATCTATCATTTAGTATTTCTTAAATACTTAAGGACTCACTTGACAATTGCCATAGTTCTGATCCTGGGCTTGCACTGATTTCGTCTTGTACCTATCTTGGCACAACTCATATCAATGTTTTTCATACAATATGAAATATGTAAATCACCTTTCTGTGTATGCATAAAGGATTCTATTTACGCTTTATGCTTCTTTGGGAGTCAAAAGGGTACATTCCCTTTTAGAAGAACAACTCCCAATTTGACTGGAATTGTCCTTTCATTTGGAGTTTATCATTCGAGAAACTTCCTACATCTATTGTCTATCAATAGGCATTGAGACAATCCAATTATATCTTGAAATCTATCATTATAGATTTCCATCCCATGTATATAGACTATGTCTCCCATATACATTCTATTGTTATAGAATGTTTAAAGTCATAACTTTAACGAAGAAGAATTCCTTTCATTTTCAAAATTAATGTATCATATATATGTTCAAATTTAGGAATATGATTAACTCCCACTAATCTTTTGTAAACCTAGTAAACAAAAGATTCATTTACATTCTTATGAGAAATCAAACGATTTGATCTTTCTCTCATAAGACACTTATGGCTCCCACTAGCTTGCTAAGATTCATTATGGATGGATCTCTACAACTTACACGTCTTGTGATTCCTAGTTTTAGACATATATTATCAAGACTATCTTGATAATGGTTTCGGAAACCCATATTATGTCCAAACATTGAATCACCGTTTAGTTGTAGCTAGCAGTCTTCGAATTAATTGAAACCAAGACTACATCAAAGATGGTTTCTTCCAAGTCAACCAATCTAATTGATTTATAGTCACCTTAAGCTACCATTTAGCTATGTAGGTTTCATTATTTCGGGTCAAATGGTACTATACCATTTCCTTGAGTATATGTTATATATACACTCAATGTAGTCATAAGGATTTTCATTCTTATTTCTTTTGAATTAAGAGGTGTAACTTTATGACATAGTCATAAAGTTCAAACCATTCAATGGAGATGGTTTATAAATCCTTCTCAACTACCTTGGAGCTTGTGGTGTAGGAACTAGGTTGTTATATTTGTTGATTATTATCTTGTCTTTCAAAGAACCCATTCTTTGAGTTCTATCTCTCGGTCATTTGCCCTATCTTAGGCAAATCCTATTGTAGGATTACAATGAACTACCAAACAAACAACATCTGTTCGTTGGTTTGTAGAAGTGATATCCAAAGGTTAATATAAGGATATCACACAAGATTGTTCTCAAACAAATATTGCTTATTAGCACACAATCCCAAATCTTAACACGCTCAAGACTTGTCTATCTTTCCAACTACATCATCTGGAGTCATGAAAATTTTGGAAGATCTTCTAATTGACAATCATATTGGCTTAGAAGTATATATCCTATATATGGGTATTTGATGCTACTTTCCTTGATATCTTTCAAGGAAACTCTTCTAAAGTGTTATTTTTCCTTGGATCAAATCTAAGGAGGTAAATACTTTAGACGTCTTACTCATCAACTTACATTCTTGAATTCTTTGAAACCTTTTGCAAAGTATTTGGACTTGTGTTTATTCAAAATAAACGATAGTCCAATCGAGAGCGATTTTCAGTGAATGTCATACAACATGAGTAGTATTATGTTGTGGACAAGTGTCACTAACATCTAAGTGAATTAACCTCAACAACTTTGTGATTCTTTATTCTTTCCAAAAGAATAAAGATTCGAACATTTCGCCTCTATACAGTTTTAACAAGAAGGCATTGGATCCGGATCTAACGATCCAAAGCATCCATTTATGACCAACTTGTAATTTATGTTTGAGAGGTGTCACAACTCAGTGGGATTAGTCACTATCTTGCAACCTTTTATGTTTTAAGCATCGTTATATTCTAAACAGTTAACACTACCACATCATCTCTACTATAGAGACAATCAATTAGATTACAATAATCCATTCATTTATTAATAAAGAATAATGTTTTGTCAAACAAAACATTCATCCATCTCTTATAGTGATGGAATTAAGTTCCTTATTCAAATTGGAATGTAAAGACAATCTTTGGTTTTCCAATTTCTTTGGTAGTTCATATGAGGAAGTAAGTATTATCTGCTTTCGCAGAGATCTATACTTTATCACGTTCAGAATGTGAAGTGCTTTCTTTTCTCTCATTAATCTTCTACTTCTTATTAGCCATACTTTTACAATGATTGTAAAACATAGTTACTAATACGGAATCAAGCATTCAAGTAGAAGAACCAAGTATTTTGAACCCTTCAAGAACAATTTATAACACCTTCGAAAGGTGTGTTCTTGACACTTGCAAGACATTTCTTGCAAATACCCCTTCCAATGTCCATCATTTCATAAAGAAAGTTTGTTCCCTTGGAGTTATTTCGCCTTCTTCATTTGACTTCTCCATTGACTACAATAGTCATGGTCGTTAAACTCCCACTATCTCTCTTGAAACTTATTTCAATTGTGTTTATACACATCAAACGATTTGGAGAGTGTGCGGTTAATGTTCACTATATAGTTTACAATAAACTTAGTGAACCATTTGGATAGGGACACAAAAGTGAACTCCTTGCCTAGTTTCCATCTCTTGAAATGGTTTAACACTTCAACACTCAATGATTCAAAATCATCATAAGTCCATGTTGATGGACTATTTTTGTCAATCAACCATTATATTATAAACATAATTACAAACTTTCAAGAATTGTTCAAGGCAACTCTCATTTTTTCATACAACAATTTGTAAGTGAAGAATCATGGCGCATAAGGTGTCTAGGCCCTTGTGCTTCCTTCTCAAGTTCCTTGTTCATTTAACAAAGAAACAAGCACTAGTGTTTGCGTTAACTAAGGGTTGTTCAAAGCAACTCTTATTTCTTCATACAACGATTTGTAATTGAAGAATTATGACACTAAAAGTGTTGTCCTCTTTATGATAGACTTATCTAACATGTTTTTCCAATGATATATTATCACTAGGAAGATTGTGAGAATGAGACTACTTAGGTACATATACAATCCATTCAAGACAATCTATGAGATTGTGGTACCAAGTCCGGAAACTAAAGCCTTCGACTTTTCTTTGTCAAGTTTTGGATAGCATTTGCAAATATATTGGTAAATAAAGACATAATGAACATAAATTGATTGATTTTAAGCTATTTGATCTCGGTCTTTAAATCAAATAGCACCACCCACTATTTTTGGCAAATTCCATATCCCTCATCGGAATTCGAGAGTTTTGGAGGAAACTCTTAGTAGGGTATGGGAGACTCACTATTACCAAGTCCACCTCACAATTATAAGATGTTGGCTAGCAACAATAATAATGAAAGAGTATGCTTGCTCATTTACATCTTATGTAAGTACCCATCTTATTTAGTCTCTAGAGAATGATGCCTCACAATGATATGATGTTGGCTGCATTGCACTTAGTTAAGTCATTTCCACCATGCAAGTTCGGGTAGGGGTTCAAAAACAACCTCACAATGATATGATGTTGATCATTCTCGTTGCCTACCTTCACAACATCATGCATGTGTATAGGACTCCTCCTAAGTGTAAGCACACACTTTGTACTCCCTCATGATAGGGTGAAGTCCGTGTACGAGTCACAAATGATCGGAGCCTACCATGGTGGACGGCCACGAAAAAGTGTTCAAAGCACTCTCACACTTGTCAACTTAATAATGGTTTGGAGCTGTGAGTCTATGATCGGACTTCTGAGGTAGTGTTATTCAGATCAATCTTACTCTAGCTTAGAAAACCATGGTCCCACAATTGCCCCTAACTATATATCTGAAAGACACTTGTTCCCCTTGAAGATGGATAGTTATCTAAAGACCATGTCATTCGAAGTAAGCTGGAATACATACCGTTTGGCCTTTTGTCTTCATATGGTGATTCGGTTCTTTGTGAGCTCTCAAGTGTTGTGCCATAAAGTTTTTAATGATGAAACTTTGTGCTTGTTGCATGTGTATGAAAAACAAGAAATTACCTCTGATATTGTTTCCTGATTTTAACCATCAGATTTGATGATCCCGAGAGAAGTCGGTCCATATACAACAACTAGATAATTTGAAATGTCTTCTTTACATATCTTTCAAACTTCATCTTCTTCTCTTTACCAAGTCCCTAATTTCATTATCCTCCTAGAAACATATCAACTATCTTTTCACTTCTTTAATTCAAATTCCTCACTTCTCTGTTTCCCTGAAAAATTTCCCTCTGTCAACTTACATCATTCCAAAAAAAAAAAAAACATGATTGGTGGTTAATAAGGCCATCAATGCTTTATGGCACGGAATGTTGAGTGGTCAATAATAAACATGTGCAAAAAAATGAGTGTAGCCGAGATGAGAATGCTTCATTAGATGTGTAAAAGAAATGGTAGGGTTACGAACAAGGATATATGAGATAAAGTAGGGCTGTAATTGAAGTTAAGATGAGAAAAAATTGGTTTTAAGGTGGTTTGGACATGTGAACTGAATACTTACAAATGCTCCAGTTAGAAGATAAGACTATAAGACGGAGGCTCAGTGCAAAAGGGGTAAAGGAAGATCTTAGAAAGACTTGGAAAGAAATTTTAAGAAAAGATACGAAACACCTAGAGCTAACGGAAGATATGGCACAAAATCAAGTGCAGTGACGTTTTACGATTCTTACAGCCGACCCTTCTTAATGGGATGAGGCTTGGTTGTTGTTGTATTGACCGATCGTCTGGGTTGGTCCGACCAGTCGACCTTGATCTAGTCGACTCAAACATCTAGGCATCGAATGCAACGACTTCTGAGATTCAAAATTTGATGCCACGGAAGAAGCATGATGAAGAATCTTCACCGAGATCTAGTCCTGGTTCTTAATCTAGGTTTGAATCTTGTTCAAAATTATTTGGGTGATTATTTGAATCTATGTAGGGGTTAGGATGAGCTATGCAATCTGATGAGAACTCAAATCAGGAATAGAAGGAAAAGCAACATCCTCCATCATCGCAGGTATCGATATAAGAGTTTGTTGGGGGTATAATTTCAAGTAGAGTGGAAATCTTAAGATCACTGCTCTGATACCGTGTTTAAAAATAATGTAGGCTCTTGTAGTAGTTCAACTATTTTGTTATTTCCTTGTTATGGGTTTTCAAAACCCATTAATATCATTGAAAATATATCCTAGGGTGACAAAAATTCTTCTAATGTTGGTACCTGAACTTAATAAATGTTGAGGAGGGTTCCATTTTTTCATCTTTCTAGCTCACTTTCTATAAAATTTGAAATAAAAGAAAAAATTGTACGTAGGAACTCCATTCCCAAAGTTACTTCTCTCTTTTGTACTACCTGCTCCCTTGTTTCCATCTTTTCTGCTAACTTAACAATGAAAACGAACATGTACGACATGCATGATTGCATGCTTTCCTTCCTTTCTTTTATACTGCCAAATCAGCATGGATGGAACATTCTTTCACAATAGAAAATATTTCACGCAAATGCTATAGCTGCACTTGTCGGTCACGAGGAATAAAATGATGAAGTTGCTCCAATTGCTGTATGAAGCCAAGACTTAGGCATGAAAGTTAACCTGACAACTCCTAAAGGTGGATGCATCTCATTTGATTCAGATTAGAACACATCGAAGTACGGTGCGGATTGATTTGGTTTAGTCAGTGTTAGATACTCTATCTTTTGGTTTAATACCATTGAGTAACTTGTTATAGTGTATAACTTGGGTTTAAGAGAGGCTATAATGTATACTATATATGTATCAGCTTCCTTTATGATTTAAGTGTGTAACTTAAGTTATCAAGATTACAGTTTGTCAGTGTTTCGTGTGTTATATAGGGTTAAGGTTGGCCGATTGATCGAGAAACTTGAAGCATTTAGAGATTGTGAGTCCATTGGTGTATTATAGTGTATTGAGGATTCTTAGTTGAGAAGGGTTGAGAGAAGTGAGGTTACTTAAGAATGTTGGAACAGGCTCATAATCTTGTTTCTTTTGATACATATAGATCGTATCATCAATGACCGGAGCGGTAGCCCCATTTGAGGCGAACCTTGTCAATTCGTTGTGTTGTTGGCCTAACTTTTTTATTTCTTATTTTTTCCTGTTATCTATGGTTGTGTGTGTGTGAACGCTTGGAGCCCATGTCTTAAAGTCTCTTGCCGTTCTATTCTCGCTGTTTACTCTATCATTAATTTCAAAACTAACGAGGGTGTGGAAAAGCTTATTCGAACGGCAAGTTCAGGTTAGCTGCGGTGAACAGTTTTTTTTGGGCTTTTGGTGTCCGATTGGACCTGTCATTACTTTTCAAAAAGAGAATGACAAGTTGAATACAACTCACTCCTTTGCTGATACATAAGATGGATTTTGACATTTTAATAACGTTGTTGGGTTAAAAATAGCTTTTAAATTTTAAGGGTGTTTTCGAAACTTTTATAATTCCCCATTTTATTTCCTTTGCATTTAGGGTTTTCCCTAAAACTATATAAACTACTTTTGGGGTTGTATTACCATTCATCTTTCATGTTATTAATCAAACTTCTAGAATTTTTCTCAATTCTCTAGTGATTGTTCGTGATTTTTTTATCTATTACTTTTGTTGTGCGCCAAAACCCGCCAATATCTTAACAAACTAAACTAAGCCAATAAAGGATTAATTAAAACCTCTACAATCTGCTACAAGCAAGCAGAAGTTCAATTGAAAACATGGTTATCCTCATAGCTAACCCTGGTTCTTAAATGATATGTTTGCACCTACTTCTGATTTATGAACTTGATGTTTATGCTCAAAGATATGATACATTAGTTTTCACAAGACCATATACGTCAAGCATAACAGACATACGACCCATGCACATGTGCCTAAAACTTGTGATATGGAAGAGCTAGTAGCATCCTGCCACATTATCATGTTGTATAGTCAATTTATTAATTATACGACTACATTTTTTTTTATCTATTTGGGCCACATCTCTCGATGAGTGATCTAGGAGAAAAACTTTCATGAGGCGTCAGAAGTAGAACCCACGTAGCTGCAAATTCACTAACATTAGAAAGGCAAGATGCATGGGATAGCTAGCTCAGATTATTTCAATTCTGTAAATTACTTTCTAGGACAATATATAAAATTTTTATAAGCACTCTTGAAAACGGTGATATGCAACAAAATAAGCACAAGTGGAATTTTAGCTGTAGAGGGGATCATCATAGATGAGAGCCCACCACCATGATAATTGGTTGCTCTGAAAGGTGAAAGGGGACCCTTTGTATTATTTCTAAAGACAAGAACACGGGTGGAGTTGGGTTCCCAAGTTTCAACATATATAACCCCACATAGAAAGGGAAACCAGAGATATCAGTTGAGGGCATGTGGGAAAATCACAAAACCTGCACAAGTAGTTTCGAGAGGCCCTTCGTATTCAAGGAGGCAGGTACATATATTGGAGAGATATTTTTTTTTCTTCTAATTTTTTACTAATTAACTTAACATATAGGAGAAAAGTTGTTCTATTTATATACGTGTTTGATTTGAAGCCACATGTAATAAATTAATAACTGATTCTAATTGTTCCGTCCATCTTATCTAAAATCGAAAGTAAAACAATGGAACAATCATAATAAGAAGTGAAAAATTTGAACTTGACTAGTCATAATAAATTGATATTGAATTTTCTATTTACATTGGCGGATGTAGAATAGGAAATCTGGTTTAGTAGTAAAGTATATAGGATTCAACTGAATATTGCAGGGTTAGGGTTTCGGGCATGGCCTACTCGATCAGCTTGCATGCATGCATGTCGATTGAGTAAGGGGTGGGACATATTTATTTGGTCGCTACATACGTACATTTCTTTGCATTCATCATTCGTTTTTATATGAATATAGAGTGAGTACAACTTAGAGCACGTTAGCTGCTGCTAGATTTATGATAACTCCTAAGAAAGATACAAAAAGGAAGGATTACCTGCAAGCCTACAGAATATATATAATAATTGTCACGAATGATGTAACATGATGAAGTGATAATCTTGAAACTTATCAGATAATACATATTATTATTGGTGGGACGCAAGCTGGTGAAAAATTCTAAACCCTCTTATTACTCTAAAAGTGCTAAAAGGAAAAGCACTTGATCATTGCCAATGATGTGTTTAGTGTAACACACACCTGCAGATCTAAATTAGTTTAAATGTTTGTCAAATTTAAGAATTGGGGCGAAAGTCGGCTTGATTAGAACACAAATGCACTTTGCCACTAATTTTCTGTTTGATGATCGATCTATTACTGGCCTTCATAAGTACGCAATTAATCTGTTGCTTCTAATAATTCAAAGATTGTTATAGAATTTGTGGGTGAATGCCCACTCAAAAGAATGCCCAAAGGCTTAGTAATAGTGAGTAATAGTGTTTGATACTTTCAAAAGTATCATCATTGTATTTTGATGGTTGTAGTTACGAGAGTCGCTCTATAAATAGAGCACTCCGTCTGTTATCAAATGCACTGCGAAAGAAAGCAAAAGAAATAATATTAGTATCCCTCCCTCTCTTTATCTACCATCTTTTTTTATGTTATAGCTACTAAAGTCATAGTGTGATATTTTGCACCTACTTCTCTCCTGTCCTTAGAAAGGTTATCTCTCTAACTTTTGTCTATTTATAACAGAGATTTCAAACTTCCAATTTTTGTGAAACAGATACAATCAGCAGACAACGGTGATTCTTCCAAGGGCTCGCTATGAATGGACTCACCTAAGGATCCAGGATTTCAAGACAGTGGCTGAGTACAATTCTGCGTTGTTCAGAATTACCCTTCAGTGTGGGGATACCATTACTGAGGAAGATATGCTGGAAAAGACTTTCAACACATTTCATGCCTCTAACATGCTCTTGTAGCAGCAGTATAGAGTGCAAGGCTTCACTGAATACAAGCAGCTGATATCTGTGCTCTTCATAGCTGAACAAAACAATAAGCTCTTGATGAAAAATCATCAGTCCCAACCTACTGGATCTGCACCATTCCTAAAAGTGAATGCTACTTCCCTCGAAGTGAACGTCACATCCTCTAGTGGCGATAATCATAAACAAGGATGTGGCCATAAGTGAGGCTGGTGGAATAGGAAAGGCAAGAATTATGGTGGTCAGTTTCACAACCAGATTCCAAGGCAAAATTTAGGCCCGAGCTTTAAAAATGGAAATTGCCACAAAGGCAAAGCTCGTATGAACAATGCTCCTAGAAACTCTGATGGAGCATGCCATAGGTGTGGTGACGATGGGCACTGGGCACGTACCTGTCGTACCCAAAAACATCTGGTGGATCTATATCAAGCCTCCCTCAAGGAGAAGGGTGTCAAGATTAATTTCCTCGACTATGCTAGACCAATGGATATACCTTATCCAGTGGCATCAGGACAGTTGAACACAACCCACCTAGATGTCTCAAACTTCATTGTGGAAATGGGGAATGAAGTGTATCGGTCTGACTGAATCATTTATATTTGATGTACTTTTATTACTCTGAACTTGTAGTTTAAAAACTCGCATTTTAATAAAAGAGGCATTTAAATTTCTAAGTTGTTTTTAACCGTGATCCCCTTTACTCAGAAAGCATGGATAAAGGCTATGGTTATTCTCAAAACATGAGAAATGACGGAGATATTTGTCTTGCAGATAACGCAACCACACATACAATACTTCGTGATCGAAAGTATTTCTCAAGATTGATGCTTACAAGAGTAAAGGTAACAACAATATCAGGTCAATTAGATGTAATTGAAGGCTCAAGGAAAGCCCATATTATGTTACCAAATGGAACAATATTGTCTATATAGAATGCATTATATGCTACTTGATCTACTCAAAATTTGTTGAGTTTCAAAGACATACGTTTAAATGGATACCACATTGAAACGAAAAGTGCAGAAAATGTGGAGTATCTATGCATTACCTCCATTGATACCCAGAAGCATATATTGGAGAAGTTGCATGGTTTGTCGAGTGGATTGTATTATACATACATAAGGACAATTGAATTACATGCTGTCATGAACCAAAAGTTCATTGATTCAAAAGATTACATGTTTTGGCATGACCGTTTAGGTCATCCATGATCCATCATGATGCGTAGGATCATTACCAACTCTAATGGACATTCATTATTGAGCAAAGAGACATTGATATCTCAAATGATAACCCTTCCAAGGCTTGTTCTCAAAGGAAGTTGGTAATTAGACCATCACAACTAAAGGTTTATGCTGAATCCCCATCATTTTTGCAAAGAGTTTAAGGGGATATTTGTGGACCTATTCAACCATCTTGTGGACCATTTCAATATTTTATGGTTTTGGTTGATGCATCTACCCGATGGTCATATGTTTGCCTCTTATCTACTCGGAATGTAGCTTTTGGGAGACTTCTTGCTCAGATAATCTAGTTGTGAGCACAGTTCCCAGATTATCCCATTAAGTCAATTCGACTTGATAACGCTGGTGAATTTACGTCTTAAACCTTTGATGACTACTGCATGACATTGGGCATTGATGTTGAACACCATGTTCCTCATGTCTATACTTAAAATGGTTTAGCAGAAGCATTGATCAAGCGGCTTCAGTTAATAGCTCGTACTATGCTCATGAAAACAAAATTGTCAATTTCTGCATGTAGACATGCCATCTTACATGCTGCATCATTGGTTTGATTGAGACTTATAGCCAACCACCAATACTCCTCAGTACAACTCGTGTTTGGACATCAGCCAAACATTTCACATTTACGAGTTTTTGGTTGTGCTGTTTATATGCCTATTGCACCGCCGCAACGCACTAAAATGGGACCTCAGCGTAGACTGGAAATTTATATGGGTTTTGATTCACCATCTATCATTAGATATTTGGAACCCCTGACAAGTGATATGTTTACAACTCGTTTTGTTGATTGTCACTTTGATGAGACAGTTTTCCCCTCGTTAGGGGGAGAAAAGACCGTTCCAGAAGAACGGCAAGAGCTGATATAGGTTGTACCCACCTTGTCTCATTTTGATCCATGTAGCACTCAATGTGAAAATGAAGTGAGAATGATCGTTCATATTCAAAGTATTGCCAATCAAATGCCAGATGCATTTAATGATGCTATGAAAGTGACAAAATCACATATACCAACTGCAAATGCACCTACAAGAATTGATGTCCCTATTGGACAAAATAAAGTGGCAGCGAATGATTCATCAGGTGCACGCTTGAAGCGTGGTAGACCCCCAGGTTCAAAAGATTCAGGCCCTCGAAAGAGAAAGACAAGGGCACAGCTGAATCTAAATGAAATTATTCAAGAAGAGAAAATGAATGAAAAATTCGCAATTCATGATTCTGTGCTTCCAAAAAAAGAAAATGTCCTTAATGAGACGCATGTCTCTGAAGAGACAGCAGTACATGAAAGCAAAGAAATCTCCATAAATTATGCATGTACAAATGAATTGTGGGATCAGAATGAAATAATCATCGATGATATGTTCGCATTCGCAGTAGCCACTGAAATCATAATAAGTGATGATATTGAGCCCCGATTTATTGATTAATGCAAATAGAGACAAGATTGGCCTAAGTGGAAAGATGCAATCCAGGCATAATTAAATTCCTTGGAAAGGCGAAGTGTTTTTGGACCGGTAGTCCAAACTCCGCCTGATGTAAATCACGTGGGTTACAAATAGATAATCACAAGAAAACACAATGAGAAAAACGAGATTGCAAGATACAAAGCACGACTCGTTGCACAAGTCTTTTCACAAAGACCTGGAATTGATTATGAGGAGACATATTCTCCTGTAATAGACGCAATTACGTTCTGTGACTTAATAAGTTTAGTGGTTTCAGAAAAGCTTGACATGCGACTTATGGATGTCATCACTGTGTATCTATATGGAGAATTAGATACTGACATATACATGAAGGTCCCATAATGACTTAAGTTGCCTGAAACAACTAACAAACCACAAAGTATGCTCTCGATCAAATTAAGACGATCATTGCATGGGTTAAAACAATCTGGACGAATGCGGTATAATCATCTTAGTGAATATTTGATCAAAGAATGATTTATCAACAATGTCATTTGCCCTTGTGTGTTCATTAAGAAATCCAATTCTGGATCTGCTATAGTGGCAGTATATGTTGATGATATGAACCTAGTTGGAACTCCTGAAAAGATCAATAAAACTGCTGAATATCTGAAAAGCAAATTTGAAATAAAAGACCTCGGGAAAACAAAATATTGTCTTGGCGTGCAGATCGAGCATTGTGTTAATGAAATTTTGGTCCACCAATCAGCTTACATTGAAAAAGTCTTGAAGTGATTTAGATGGACAATGCTTATCCACTCAGCACGCCAATGGTCGTTCGTTCTTTGGACATTAAGAAAGATCCATTCCGTCCAAAAGAAGATGATGAAATGGTCATTGGTCCAAAAATACCATATTTGAGTGCAATAGGTGCTTTATTGTACTTAGCACAATGTACTAGACCAGATATAGCTTTTTCAGTTAACTTGTTAGCAAGGTATAGCTTTGCTCCAACAATGCGTCATTGGAAAGGAGTGAATGATGTTTTGCGATACCTTCATGGGACAACATACATGGATCTCTTCTACTAAGGAAAATCCATAAATGACCAGATCCTTGCTAGATATGCAGATGTTGGTTTCCTCTCTAATCCGCATAAAGCCCGCTTACAAATTGGATATGTGTTCACTAATGGAGATACATCAATCTCATGGCACTCAACAAAGCAAACATTAATTGCTACATCTTCAAATCACTAAGAAATACTTGCTTTACATGAAGCAAGTCATGAATGTTCCTGGTTAAGATCAGTGATTCATCATCTCCGGAATTCATGTGGTTTACCTTTGAAGACAGACAATCCAATTGTCATCCATGAAGATAATGCAATCTGTGTTGTTCAAATTAAGGAATGATTCATTAAAGGCGATAAAACTAAACACATATTGCCAAAGTTTTTCAATGCACATGATCTTTAAAAGGCTAAAGTTATTGAAGTCAGACAAATCTGTTCCAATGAAAATCTGGCAGACCTGTTCACTAAGTCTCTACCAAAGTGCACGTTTCAGAAGTTAGTGCAGAGTATTAGATTACGTCGACTTACCAATCAGCTAAATTTAAAGAATGCGGAATCAAGGGGAGATACATATCAGGGGAAGCATCCATGATACATTCTTGTTGTACTCTTTTTCCTTTGACTAGGATTTTTCCCACAGGGTTTTTCCTATCAAGGTTTTAACGAGGTAACATAAGCATACTTAATACTATATCAAAAATCAACGTAAAGTTGTACTCTTTTTCCTTCGCTATGATATTTTCCCATTGGGTTTTTCCAAGCAAGGTTTTAACGAGGCAACTGATGTTGATATGTGGGCATCCAAGGGAGAGTGTTATATAATTAGTGGGTGAATGCCCACTCAAAAGAATGCCCAAAGGCTTAGTAATAGTGAGTAATAGTGTTTGATACTTTCAAAAATATCATCATTGTATTTTAATGGTTGTAGTTACGAAAGTCGCTCTATAAATAGAGTACTCCGTCTGTTATCAAATGCACTACGAAAGAAAGCAAGAGAAATAATATTAGTATCCCTCCCTCTTTTTATCTGCCATCCTTTTTTGTGTTATAGCTACTAAAGTCATAGTGTGATATTTTACACCTGCTTCGCTTCTGTCCTTAGAAGGGTTATCCCTCTAACTTTTGTCTATTTATAACAAAGATTTCAAACTTCCAATCTTTGTGTAGTGAAATCCAACTAAATTAGGCAGCCCACAACTGACAACTGATTAGTCATAATCTACTGGAGCAAAGAGCAACATGGCTAATCTCCCGAGCCATTCAATATGACTAGCTAACCATTTATATATGGACGAGGAGTGTATGGCAACAAACCATTTTAGTAAAAATTAGGGTTTTGCTTACCCTTTAAAATAGTACAATTTTATTTTTCTCTTTTGCTAAAAAGAAAATTAGTCTTAATGATCTAGTAGAACATGAAGAGTGTAATGTTAGCTTGCAAAATGTTGTTGCATGCAGCGCACCAAAAGACTTAATGACTACCAGTAAACACGTTCTGAATATTCTGCGAGTATAATGTTACCGTAATCGTTTGTGCTTTGCAATCTCAGTTTAGGCAAGCTATATGCTATAGGCGAATTCGATGGCATCACTATATAGAATCTACAATAGAGTACTGGAGGTGTAGACCCCCTAATGGTAGGCAACTTTCCTTTTCTTACCAATTGCCTCCCTTCCTGAACTTTAACTTTAGCTAGTTACTCTCTAAAATTTTATAAATAGCCAATTCTTTCCTAATGTTAGATTTAAAAAAGTTTCATCCAATTTTTCATTCTTTTTGCCCCATTCGGTTGTCTTGTGTTGTTTGTGTGATCAAAATAGATGGATAAAAATTGGCTATTTATAAAAGTTCAGGGGGTGATCGGCTAAAATTAAAGTTCAAGAGGGAAATTGACTAAATAGAAAAGTTCAGGGATTAATTGGCTAAAATTAAAGTTCAGAGAGAAATTGGCGTCTCCATAGAAGTTTGGAGGGCAAAACAACAAATATACCAACATTAAAAATAATTTTCTTCTTTTCTCACTCTATTCTATTTAAACAGTTGCTAAACAGAAATCAACTCCATATACTAAACTAATTAATAAGACTTAAATAACAAAAACTCGATAACATACTTCAAAAGAATTCCACAAAATCTCTGTTGGGTGAATAGTTATGAACTGCTTGCCTTTCTGTTAAAATAGAATCAATAAAAGCTATTCATCACCCACATCATGGTCTTCTTTCTTTGCTTCAAACTTGTTTGATCAAGATCTTCCAGTTTGCGTGAGGTATTAGAAATTCAGAATAGAATGAGTTAATTTGGATTCTTCTCTATAATTATTGGAATGTAATTTTTATTGAATTTAATGTTTTTAGAATTCCCTCACTTAAGGGTTATGTCAAACTATATATATATATATATATATATATCTCTCTCTCTCTCTCTCTCTCTCTCTCTATTAATCTCTACTAATTAATACAACACTCATTGTCAACCAAAATTCTATGAAATTACCAGTTTAACCATCTAATTAAAACAAAACATGAATAAGAAATATGGGGCAGAAATGTAATTTCACACAACCAAATTTTGTTGTTGTTTTTTCAAAGCCTCACCTACATTTGATGTTAAAATATCTTCAATATTTATTAAAAACATTTTTAAAAAAAACCAAAAACAAAAACCTCCCACTCCCTCCACGTTCTCTCTTACCCCTTCTCTCCTTCTCATTTTCTAAAAAACAAATGCGAGTATATATATTGTAAATTTTGTATATGATTGATTCAAGGAGTCTGAATACAAAATAGTTATTATACAAGAGACACCAATTAATCATTCAGTTCTTTATGCCAAACTAGAATTAGATCAATATTATAGATTGGAATGCTTGTTTCTGTATTGAGTGTTGAATATCTTATTACTCTTTGATTCTTTCTCAATGTAGTTAATATTGAGCCATAGAGCCAGACAAACATGCTGCAACTTTAAAATTTACGAGAATGGGGGCCAAGAAAAAGAAAGAAAATAGAACTACCTGCTTACTACCATTTGGGTTAATTGAAGCTCAGGCTGTTCAACTTTGTTTTTAACAAATTGAGAGGACCAATTCTCTAAAACTACCTGCTTACTACTGTTTGGGTTAATATTTAACATTGGGCTTTATGAAATGAGACCCAAGGATGTCACGGCGAAATAGGGACTTGCCCGGAGCCTAGCAATTAAGCCTGAAGCAAAAGAAGGCATTTTCAGCCAAGGCATAGGCCATGTGCCAAGGATGAAGTGATAGATGACAAATAGGGATGGCAACGGTTTGGTTTGGGGATGGAAATGCTATATTTGTGACATCCCGTCCCGAAAATATTGAAAACGTGCGTGTGAAATGACTACCTTGCCCCTAGTTCGTTTCGTTTACGTTTATTGGTTGTTTGATGGTGTGTTGGCATGTGTTGGGCCACCCACACACACTCTCACCCTCACTATTCGTTCGAAGAGTTTTGACGTCGGAATCGCCTGGTTCGAAGTTGGCCGGTTTTGGATAGTGTGGACAGGTAAGATCTCGTGATTTTTAGGCCTTAAAAGTGTTATATCGTTGTTCTACTAGTTCTAGGCTTCAATTTGGTGCAAGAATCGTGGAAAATGGTTGAGAAACAAGAGAGAAAACGAAGTTAGAAGATTTTTCCAGTTTCTGGCGCCGGCGACGTCGCCGGAGTCTCGCCGGAGAAGGAGACAGAATATTCCGTCAATTCTGACGGAATATTCCTGACGCCGTTAACGGAATCCGTTAGAACTAACGGAATATTCCTAACGGCGTCAGTTGACGCCGTCAGCGTGCCAGGCACGTGCCTGCGCGTGGGGGCGCGTGCGGCGGTGGAAAATTTTTCTAAAAATATGGGTGTGATCCTGAGGTTGTGTAGAGCACGTTGGTATATTCAATTGTCCATTTTGAGCAATGTATGAGAAGTTATTACGAAAGGAAGGTTATGTGCTTTAAAATTAACGTTTTTATAGTATTTTCGCATATAGGTGAGACGTATCCCGAGGACGAGCGTGGTCACTCGAGGCAGGGGGGCTACGACACTTCCACATACCAGTGAGTGGGCTTTTGGTTTTCTGTATATACGTATATACTTATATTTTCCCAGAAATTGATTTAAACGTTTATTAGTTATATGCCATGCATTATATTATTGTTACTTATGCATTATTAGTTGCATGATTGGGCGTATATATTTATATACATATGCATATTTGGTGCTGTGGACGCACAGGTAAGTGCCAGGTAAGTGTTATTCATGTTTACATTCAGTAGCGATTCGTGATGCTTAGAGAGCTTATAACCTGCACCCCCAGTGTTAGTGCTCCCGCCCAGAGTATGGCACAGTCCTTCACGTGTTGTTCACCTCCCGCACCATACGCTCAGCTTGGATCCAAGTTAGGTGCACAGTCCTGTCGTACAGACCACATTAGGTGGTTCCGACTCGTAGGTGACCCGCGATCATTCGCACAGTCTTCACGTGATCGTAGCACTAGAGCGTTTATATGTATTACACCCAGGCCTATCGTACAGACCACTTTAGGTGGTTCCGACTCGAGGGCAGGTTTAGTTATTGATTTTGAGATTTGAACTCTAGATGCAGCCGTACAGGTCACGTTAGGTGACTCCGGCTGCCAGATTATATGTTATTGATATGATTTATACCTGAGCACTTGCATTTCATTCTGAGGTTCCGACATGGCATATTCTTGAGCTTGATTGGCATATATATATATATATATATATATATATATATACGAGCATATGTCTATTTTCTGGGAAGTATACATGTTTTACTGCGAGGGGTTAGAATATTGTTTTGAAATGGTTTTTGAAAAGCTTTGTTTTTGCCCACTCACGCTTTTGTTTTGCGCCTCTCTAGGTTCTAGTTGCTTAGCAGGTTCGGTGGTTTCCCAGAGGGCTTCCCAGCATTTCTGACAGACACTCACCAATGTAGGGTCACCTTCGGGTGCACTGTTGTCGCATCATTTTAATTTGGACTGCTGTAGACTTATTGCTCTGAACTTAGCGTCTTACTTATGCTAGCACTTGTTTTTACTACTTTGTATGCTAGTTTTTAATTATTCGTACTTTTATATTACTTTTTATTAGCTTCCGCACGTGCACATGGCTACGTCACTTCCACGTGACGGCCAGCACGCCCTGATCTCGGTCGGGGTGTGTCAATATTCATCCCCATAACCACGAAAATTAATCATATCCATAACCGTAAATTAACCATCGGGATTATCCATAATCATATCCACCGGATAACGGATTTTCAATTGGTTATCGGTTATATCCATCTTCGTCAAAAAACAAAAGAAAAATTATATTTATCCAATTGACACATTAGAAATTTTAGTAGATACTAATTCCGTCATTAAATAGCAACATCCAATTACAAAAAACTAACAATATATTTGAAGTTGCTCATGATAACATGCACCAATTTCTTGACAGTGAAACTTTTGAAGAGAGATGAATCTGATAAACTTGTAATATTTGATAATTGATATATAAAATGATTCAATGAATTAATTTGGTTGAGTATAACAATAAGAGTATTGAATTGATGGGGTTGTTGGTATGCCCCATGCATGAAGTTTGGTGCATAATAAAGATAGTATAGGGTTTGATGCATGCATAATGAATTAGTATAGGGAGGGTTCGGTAAATTGAATAAAATTATATTATATCAAATATATATATATTCGGGTCGGATTCGGGGATGGATACGGATTGGGGACCCCATAACCATATCCAAAACCATAACTGAACAAAGTTCTCGGTTTTTCCTCATATCCATACCATACTCGAATTTTCATATCCAAATCCAATCCATTCGGGCGGTTATCCACGGTTATCGGGTTTAACGGTTAGAATTGCCATCCCTAATGACAGAGACCAACTCACCACCATCTAAAAAGTACTTTCTAGTGGCATCACAAGTAAATAGATGATGACTCACTACCCTCCGAGAGCTCTTGACCAAGAGTAAAGCTAAAGTAGTCAAGCCAAATTGTCTATAAAAGGGAAAAGAGACACCAGAGACAAGGACACTCAAACAACCAATCAATCAATATACAAATTCTGCTCTTAAGCCAATTCCTACCCAGAAAAGCTGAAACTTGCCCATATTTAATCCTTTTAGCTATAGTTCTCTTAGAAAAGCTATCTTTTGTCTAGCGTAAAAGCTCTACTACTATCCATTAGTGTTGTAGTATTTATTCCCTCGTGTAAAACCTGTTTACCATCTATCCCTATTAGCTGACAACCTCAGTAAAATCAAAGAGAAGTGGTTGCAAAGAGTTTAACCTTGCCCTACAAAGTGAAATCTTGCCCGAGTCTCTTTGTTTGTACTTTCATTTAGTAGATATGCCACTTAATGTACTTTTCAACGTGTATTCAAGTTATTTCCAACTATTTCTTATCCAAAAGTCCCATTTGCATTCGAATATGGTTAACTTAATGAACTTGTTTTTGCTAAGTCCAAACTGTGTTCAAGGAAATGGTTTAAAGGACCCTGAACTCCTTTCGTTTTGAACTTACAAGAATATGAAGTCATTGTTTACAAGGCAAGAAAAAGAACTTAATGCAAAGTTGACCCATCTGTGACAATCCTTTGATAACAAGAAGCTTAAGTAACTTTGGACGCAAGTAATCAACTTAAACCACACTTGTTCAAACATCTGTTATACTGAGATAACAGTGGCACGCCTAGCACTTTGTTAGTTTTGATTATGAGCTTCAAGGCCTATACCTAAGGCCCTACAAACCTTTCAAACTAACTACAAAACTCTCATTGTAGCACATCAAGCAGCGAGAGCAAGCCCCACAACACTCCAAGTACCAAACCCCCGGGGAGTTGTGAGAGGGAAATCTTTCCCTGAACATAGTTTTGGCACGCCCAGTGGGATCCTGATAGTCTTGTATGCTAAGACAAAGAAGGAATGAGCGAACTTTCAGGAGGAACACAGAGTACGGGCCACCCCATTGTCTAAAAGGATCAGACATGATAGATTACCTATAAGATTTCCCTTTCCTCTGAAGTCTTGCTATTTTGGAGAACCCAACTTCTTCTGAGAAGTCAGGCAGAAAGGTTACCAACGGAGACTTGCAAGCTACCATGGTGCAAGTGTTGAAGAGTATGGAGAAGATTTCCCTAGAAAATAAAGGAAAGGTCAACAAGTGTTGAAAAGTATGGAGAAGATTTCCCTAGAAACTAGAGGAGAGGTTAGCATACTTTATTCATTAACAGGGAGTGTGCAGAAAAGATTGGAGTTGGAGTACTCTACCCTGAATAATGGTCACGCTAGAGAAATGATGAGAGAGGCTAGTCCTGAGAAAGAGCCAGTGATTCCCTTGTTTCCTTTGCTCGAGGAAAAGAAAGATAGGGGGAAGAAGAAGGAGGAGCCTGGAATCAGTCAACCTTAAGTGGAAGAAATCCAGGAAACAAGTTTGCCAGACCCTTTATTATTCCCACTAGATAGTAGTGGGAGATCGAGCTAGATGGAAGAAAGTTTGGAATGACTCAGCAAGTAGGAGAGCCTAGTGGAAAATGTGTGCCCAAAGCTGCGAGCAAGCCCCCTCCTTAGAGGCTACCACTGTTGGCTAATAAGGGAGGGGAAGCCAAATGGAGACAACTAGAACCTCAAAAGAAAGCTTTCTTGGGCAATAAGCGTAGCCTGAAATGGGGACCTTCTTACACCCTACACAATAATGCAGTTAACTAGCAACTCAGAAATGAGTTAACCGAGCTAAGAAAGATGGTGGTCCAAAATGCCCAACCACATGCTCGGTCGATGTTCACGATCATCTATTAGAAGCCCTACCTGGAGAATATCGGTGAACATAACCTTTTTCCTTTTAACTTCAAGATGGCCACATTCCCAACCTTCAGTGGGGATGATTGTAATGTGCCCTTCAAAGACCACATTTTCAAGTTTTCCAACTATTGTGTGGTGTTTAAAGACAATCTTAACTACAAGTTAAGGTTGTTTGGGAATTCGTTGGTTGGCTTAGCATCTTAGTGGTACTTTCTATTACCTTTAATTCCATTGCCAACTGGGGACAAATGAAGGTGGCTTTCCACGACCAGTTTTATAGGGTGGATCCCGAGACGACTATCCATGATCTAGTGGAGGTGAAGCAATATGAGTATGAGTCAACTAAAGACTTCATCATGAGGTTCAGGAAGACAAGGATGAGATGCCAGTTCCCTATCAACCATGCTCAGCTTATATCTATTGCTCAGAAAACTCTGAGATTACCATTGAGAAAAAAGTTCTATGATATATAGTTTAATGAGCTACAGGAGCTGGTAATAGTTGTTACTAAGTATGAAAAGTTGTTAACTGAGGAGTAGCAAGTAAAGAATTCATCCAAAGTGCCCCCTTTCTAAAAAAATAAAGCTACAAACACCAGTTGGAGTTCGAATGTTCTGAGTCGAGAGGAAATGACAATAATATAGGAGAAGGAATTGACTTGTGTGCCATCGAAATGACCACTCCTTTTAAACCTTTGATAGTGAAAGGATTGGTCCAGCATGTCAAGGACCAAAAAGTGAATGATGGAGGATTCATGCCTATGAAGCCCCCGAAGTACTAGACTTATTATTTTGATTTGACCAAGGCAGTTGACATCTATGAGCAGTTGGTAAGGGCTAGGGTGATCTTGCTCGACACCACCAAAAAGATGCCCAAACTAGAAAAGTTAAAAGGAAATAAGTATTGTAAACTCCACTACACATTTAATCATTCCATAGCCAATTGTGTACGGTTTAGGGATTGAATACAAAACCTCATAGTCAAAGGAAATCTATTGTTGGAGAAACCCCAAGCAAATATGATGATTGATACAAATCCCTTCCTAGAGCCCCAATCAACATGATCAACCTTAATTGGGTTGAGAAAGGAAAAACAAAGGCTACTGGGAGGTAAAGGGAGAAAGAAAGTAAGTAGCCAGACCTACAGAAGGAGTTAAAGGGTTACCTGATAGACCTAAAGTGGTTGTAATCAAGGGAGTAGTTTTATGCAATAAGTGTCAATGTTAATGTGAGTTGGAGGTACCAGCATTGGGCGCCATTATTGACTAAGAGTTTATTAGAAGAAAATAAATAGAAGAACAAGAGGCATGCAAGAGTGTTTTTCGGGCAGCAGAGAAGGAAACGTCCAAGAGTATGTTCCAAAGATTATGAGTGCATTTTGAACCTAAGGGTCTTTATGAAGTATTCAGGAACCATAATGCCTCTGAAGAAGCTGAGGACAAAGAAGCCAAGGTGCCAAGATGGATAGAAGTGAAACCTTCCTAGCCAAGTTATTACAACTGTGTAAGGCAAGGTTGGAGAAAGAGAACCATGAACCCAGTACCCCTAGTTACTAAGAAAGATTCGGCCCGACTTGGCTGAAAATGGTATGTGGTTGGTAAGGATGAAAGACATGTTAAAGAGATGGGAGCATCTATGATCAGAAGGCTTTAGAGACAACATAAAGCTCATATGAACTCATTGAAAATTCCCACCATTCTAGAGGCTCAGGAAATGTTAAGTTCGAGGAGGCTACACAAGGTGAAAGAAGACAACTCCAATGGAAGAACAAAAAAGAGATAGAAAGAGCTAATAGCAAGATGGAAGGTGAATGAGATCATGTACCACAGAATCCTTATCCAAGAAAGTACAAAGTGTTGAGAAGAGCTTAGGAGAGTGCAGTGATGATGCTTACACCAAGTTAGAGACCTGAACCTCTCTGTTTTGGCATTATTTCTCTTGAGAGGGGGATACCTTTACCTATACTAGAATATGCACCATGTGAAGCCCCGAGGCAGTTGCTTAATTTTAATATAGTAATGGATGAGGAGGTGCTCGAGTTAATGCTACCAGAAGATGCACATGCATGGATGGATGAGTTTGTGTGTCAAATTAGAGGAAAGAAAGAAGACGTACCTAAACCCAGTAACTTCCACGTAAACATGACTTATGTTTTATCAGTCATGATTTAGGCCGAACCAGATCAACCAGCCACAATGGAGGGTGATTATTTGGCACCAGAACCAATGATGGCACTTGTTAGTGTTGAGGAAGCTGGGAAAAAGGGACCAAGCGTGGCAAACTTGCCTGAACTTACACTAAAGGAGGCCGATAGGGTATATTCTGACCAGATGGTGTTCAGTAGACCAAGTATATCCTAAGCGAACCATCTTAAGCTCATATATATAATTGCTCATCTGGAGGGAGTACCTTTTAAAAGGGTCTTGATGGTTGGGGGAGCGGATGTCAATGTGCTCCCAATCAAGTAAATGAAGAGGTTGTGTAAAAGTGAGGAACATCTTATTCCCACTGATCTAACAATTTCGAGTTTCTCTGGAGCCATCACTAGAACTTATGGGATATTGCTTTTAGAAGTTGACTTAGGGTCCAAGCAAATTATGTTGGCATTCTTTGTGGTGGATAACAGCTCTACTTATGGAGCATTGCTAGGTAGAGATTGGATTCACCAAAGTCTGTCTATGTCATCCACTTTACATCAACATGTTGTTGTCTACCACGAGTCTAGAGCCGAAGAGGAACTAGAATTTTGGGAGATTGTGGAAGTCGAGTCATAGCTACTTCTCCCCACTGCCAATGTTGTAGAATCAAACTTCTACAATCCTAGTATTGGAATCTTGCAGTGTTTAGTAGTTGATGAGAACGGTTGCCCAACTAAGGTGACGACCTAAAAGCTTCTAGAACAAGGAAACTGCAACCCTGATGGCAACTCCAAGTATTAGAAGAATACTTGTAAAAGCATTACTGTAGAAGACGTAGGAAGAAGAATCCACACTAGTCGAATTCAAAGATAGAGCCATGATTCCCATGCTGCCATTCTTGCCAAGAGTGCACCATGCACAATTGGGACTCAGGTAGTCTAGGCTAGGCCCAACGAATACACTTCTATTTCCTCGAAGAAAATTGAAGAGTTCGGGATGGGTTTTAGGTGCCATAGTTAATTCTGGAAAGGAAGTAAAGATAATTGAAGGCAGAAAACAAGAAAGAATTGTGAAGGCAAGAGAATTCTAGAAATTCTAGGAAGTTTGGAAGCTCAGAAAATAGGATTACTTGAAGTGTTTGACCGAGAGATTTAAATGGAGGTTATATAGTGGGTAGTTAGTTACATTGGAAATCGTGGGTTAGTGCAAAGATTTATTCAAAAACGGCTGTTTAAATGGTGCAAGTCCTTAGTAAAAGCATGCGACTAGTATTTAATTATTATTAAGGTCTAGGTTTGCAGAGTTAACAATGATTAAAAGGAGGCACTGTTTTGGTTAATATTTAACAATGGGCTTTATGAAATGAGGCCCAAGGGTGTCACAGCGAAATAGGGACTTACCCGGAGCCCACCAATGAATCCTAATGCAAAAGAAGGCCTTTTCAGCCAAGGCATAGGCCATGTGCCTAGGGATGAAGTGACAGATGACAGAGACCAACTCACCACCAGCCAAAAAGCACTTTCTAGTGGCATTATAAGTAAATAGATGATGACTCGCTATCATCCGAGAGATCTCGACCAAGAGTAAAGCTAAAGCAATCAGGCCAAATTATCTATAAAAAGGGAAAGAGACACCAGAGACAAGGACACTCAAACAACCAATCAATCAACATACAAACTCCGCTCTCAAGCCAGTTCGTACCTAGAAAAGTTGAAACTTACCCACATTTAGTCCATTTAGCTATGGTTCCCTCAGATAAGCGATCTTTTGTCTAGTGTAAAAGTTCTGCTACTATCCATTAGTGTTGTAGCATTGATTCCCTCATGTAAAACATGTTTACCATCCATCCCTTTTAGCTTACAACCTCAGTAAAATCAAAGAGAAGTTGCTGCAAAGAGTTCAACCTTGCCTGACAAGGTGAAATCTTGCCCCAGTCTCTTTGTTTGTACTTTCATTTAGTAGATATGTCACTTAATGTACTTTTCAACATGTATTCAAGTTATTTCCAATTATTTCTTATCTCAAAGTCCCATTTGCATTCGAATATGGTTAACTTAATGAACCTATTTTTGCTAAGTCCAAACTGTGGTTTGAGGAAATGGTTAAAAGGACCCTGAACTCCCTTCGTTTTGAACTTACAAGATTATGAACTAAAAGTCCATGTTTACTAGGTAAGAAAAAGAACTTAATGCAGACTTAACCCATTTGTGACAATCCTTTGATAACAAGAAGCTCAAGTAACTTGGGGCGCAAGTAATCAACTTAAACCACACTTGTTCAAACATCTGTTATATTGAGATAACAGTGACATGCCTAACACTTTGTTAGTTTTGATTGTGAGCCTCAAGGCCTATACCTAAGGCCCCACAATGACACCTTTCAAACTAACTACAAAACTCTCATTGCAGCACATCAAGCAGTGAGAGCAAGCCCCACAACACGCCAAGTGCCAAACCCCCAGGGAGCTGTGCCAAGGAAATCTTGCCCCAAACAACTACTACTACCTCCTCCTCTAAGCGAAGCAAAACGTACACCTGAGCACTGTTTATCTCAAAATTCTTCTGAATGTTTTGCACATATATGTATCTGTCTACAAGAAAACTGTAACCCCGATGACAACTCCAAGCATCAGAAGAAGGCTTGTAAAAGCGTTGCTATAGAAGTCGTAGGAAGAAGAATCCACACTAGTCGAATTCAAGGATGGAGCCATGATGTCCCATGCACCATGCACAAAAGAGTAACAATGTTGCATCTATACAGTTGAGGTATTACTTGGATCTGTTGTAGTGATTGTAGCCACTCCATTGAAGTCGCATGATGCCAAAGTCATCCCCATCTGATGATAGTAACAGTCAAATTGCATGTGCAGTCACGTCGTCAGGCTCGTAGCATGGTTCTCCCTGTAATAAAGCTGAGCAACCCACCTTGCCAATTAGCTGCAGACTGCATTGGCATTAGATTGGCCAATTCCAAGGATCTGCTCATCCGGGACAGTTATTATAACTTTAATTTCTGTAGTTGCAAGTGCAACAAGCATGGCACAGTCAGTGTCATATGCCCGGACATGTCGAATTCGCCGAGCTTTTAGGAGGGCTACAGCTTGCGTTGGGCATGGCATGTCTAAGAGGTGTGTCCCTATATTCGCACCAATAAACACATCTGCACAAACGAATTCGGTCATTGTAATTATTTACGCATATGATACATAAAACTATATTGCAAGTTTCAAACAAAAACACATAAATGGAAGGAAATGAAAGCAACCATCTAGCAGAACACTTAATTTTTTGTTCACTTTTAAACATTAATTGAATTTCAATACAGAAACCTGTTATTTCATGCGCTTAGTGTTAGTACTACTGAGAACTATATATGTACAAATATTTAATTAGATCGTTGGTTCGTGGGTTGGTTTGTGACGATAATCTTCGAAAACTAGACAACTAAGGAGCTTGACTAAGCTGGAAAGAAAATTAGCCAACTTCAGGTTCCATCACGTGAAGATTAATCAAGACAATATATACTGCATCCGAATAAAAGCATAATACCAAAGTGGAGAAATGAAATTCGAAGAATAAGTGAATCATTGTAGCCAATTGTTTCTCATGCTCTATGTCAAATAGAACCGTTTCTTGCAGTCCACCGGATCGCTTCTCATGCTCAATTCAATACTGTTCTAATTGAATGATTATATATTGACTGCTTCGATGAAGTATATGCAATTTGTTCAGTAGTAAAACGTCATGCTCACCAAAGTGGACTAATTGAGGCATTTTGTTTGATCTGTTTCTAAAAGTTCAAGAATCCTATCCCTCTACACGATCATTGGGTGCTTCATTGAATAGAATCAAATAGAACATCATAACATGAACACTCATATGGACCAAGAAAACCTTGACATAGATTGTGATGATAGGTCACCTATTATGATGATAGCACCATTGAATCAAATACAACACTTTGTTTCCGCTTGATGGTAATTGTCAACAAAGTAAAAGACAATTCACGTTTAAAATTTAAGTTCAGTGTAGAAATAAATTTGAACTTTTCTTTTTTTTGAATATTCTAATATAACCTTGTCTGCGTGCTTTTGTTTTTGAACATGATTGCCTACTTAAGGATAAGGATAAAGAGGAACTTTTACTTAAAACTCTTCATGTTCAAATTACAGAAGTTTATTTATGATTAGAATCGTTCATATTATAAATCGCTATTATAAATCGCTCAGTAAAGATCATCTCAGTAAAATAAGAATTAAAACTAAAGTTGTTTAGTTAATCTATTGTAGCAAATACATAAACGGTTCGTAATAAATTTACCAATTTCATCCATCTGTTTTTATACAATTCGATGATTAAACGACTTGAGTTCTAATTGATTTTTTTTTTTTTTTTTGTAAAAATAGCCTTTATAGAATGATTTATAATATGAACGATTATGATCATAAATACAAAATTCTATAATCGGTTATAAACAATTTTAAGTAGGATTCTTATACATCCTTTGAATAACTAAGTACTATTCTTTGTTTTTATTTTTTTATTTTTTGGGCAAAACGAAAACGAAGGTGCTTTTCCTAACACAAACTATGGTGGCGAGATAAGGCTGACGTCATATTGAATGTCCACTGGATATGAACCGTCTTTTTGTTGTTGTTGAAAATACTGGATATGCATCGTTGAATTGAGTCATTCCGTTTCGTTTCTCTGCAATTGCTTGGCGGTGGCTTTCGTTAACCGACCGGCGCAACCACCTCAAAGTCTCTGAATTCTCTCTCTTTCTCTTTTCTTCTATTTCTCTCGCCCTCTCTCTCTCTCTCTCTCTCTCTCTCTCTCTCTCTCACGGAACACAGCTGGGCTGAAAGCCTGAAAGCAGCAGCTCCACCTCCAGGCTTCCAATGGCTTCCATCAACCCCTATTGCTCCTCAAAGGCTCTTTCCCCTTATCCGTAAGCCCCTCTCTCTCTCTCTCTCTCTCTCTTCGTAATTTGATTTGAATAATTACAGTGAACTGAAATGTGAATCCTGAAATTGATGAAGATTATGGAGGTTTTTCGTGTTTCAGAATAGTGGCATTGTATGTAATGTCTGTTTAATGTTCAAATCTTCATATGGGAGAGATGAATTGACATTACACTGATTCAGGTAGTTAATGGAAATTGGAAATTCATTGTTTAGTTCAGAAATTCTTGGTTTTGTAACCCTAAATTGTGATTAAGAATTTAGGGAATTATTAAAACCCACTATTATGAACATTTTTTTCTCCATGCACCCCCTAAAATTTTCCATTTATCTTTCGGTCCCAGAAAATGCATAGGTACGTAGAGAAGGTCGCGTGAAATAACTTTTGTAATTGGGCCAACTGGTTAATTTGAGTCGAAACGCTGAAAAACTCGTTGTCAGTGAAGATTTCTAGAATGTAAATAGAATAGAAAGTATGATAATGAAGGTAAACTATAAAAAAGACAAGTGTCTGAGTAGGGGGTGGATAAGAAAGATCTATTTTCTAGAGGGTAGAAGAATAGAAATATATGAAAGTGAGGGTAAACTATACCTGACCCCTCAACAATTTTGGTTAAGAACTATGGGTTTTATGACCTAATTAATAAATTTATATGTGATTTAAGGTTAGCAGGTAAACACGGTTTATCAAAAATGCTGCTTGCACAATTGAGAAACTCTTCTCCTATGCTAGGTTTGTTCTGAAATTGTAGTCCCTTCCCCCTATGTTTATGTATACATGTCTAATTAGTTTTATATTCAGAGGGCACACTATTCTATATCCTGGGACTTCGCTTGCAGCAAATGGGCGATTATCCGGTTTTTTCACACCGAGTGTATCATGGAAATTGTGCTTTCATTCCAAGGGATCAATTCAGGCAAGAGCTTTGCTGGGAGAAGATGGTCTCCTGTCTTACCCAAATGGCAACCCAACTGGGAGTGAAATACAACCTGATGCATTAGGTTTCGGAACACTTTCAGCAGAAACAACCCCAACTTTTAGTGGGTTCTCTTCTGAAAATGATGAAGGTGATCTAGATCATCCTCTACACGGATTTTCTTCCATTCCAGAGGCCATTGAAGATATACGTCAAGGCAAGGTTGGTCATTTTCTCAATTATTTCTGTTGGGAAATTAAGGAATATATATATATATTTTTTTTTTTTTTATCTTTTCTTGTGCTTAATTTTTCTGGAGGTGGATAATATAGCAGATCATTAATTCAAGAAAATATTGCAGATGGTTATCGTTGTAGATGATGAAGATAGAGAAAATGAGGGAGATCTTATAATGGCAGCTTCCTTGGCAACACCAGAAGCTATGGCATTTATTGTCAAGCACGGAACTGGGATTGTTTGTGTGAGCATGAAAGGAGAAGACTTGGAGAGGTTGCAACTTCCACTTATGGTGACACAGAATGAAGAAAAACTTTGTACGGCATTCACTGTCTCAGTGGTATGTATTTAAACTTTCCATCAAATTAAACCCAATTATACATATTGAGATGTGCGATTAGGAGAGGAACAATGACCTTATCAGGATCACAGGTTTCTTGTTCCATGTATTTTACAATTCTGGTCAGTAACTGCATCCGAGTTTGTTGGATCTCTCAATGGCTAGGGAAAGAGTGAAAAGGATATTGTATATACGTAGCTGGATTTGACTCAATATTTTCTAGGGACAGTGGAGCTGACTAGAATTGGTATTGCCAACCTTGTCTTTGTCTTAGGGATGGGTAGTAAAAGTGTAATCTATTACTTTATTGATTATATACCTGTCTTGTGAATTATAATAACTCTTATGTGGATGACCTCAATTGTATTGGACTCCATAGGATGCAAAACGTGGTACAACAACTGGTGTTTCTGCTCGTGATAGAGCTGCAACAGTCTTGGCTCTTGCATCAAGAGATTCAACACCTGAAGATTTCAACCGCCCAGGACATATCTTTCCCCTAAAGTACAGAGAGGGAGGAGTTCTAAAAAGAGCCGGTCACACCGAAGCTTCAGTTGATCTTGCTATGTTGGCTGGGCTGGATCCAGTAGCAGTTTTATGTGAAATTGTGGATGATGACGGTTCTATGGCTAGGTTACCAAAGCTTCTCGAATTTGCAAGGGCAGAAAACTTGAAAATTGTTTCCATCGCTGATTTGATAAGGTACTCTGAATGATTGTGTCTGGACATTATGTGTTCAAAGTGTACTAGCTGTAGTTACCAAATAAATCCTTAATACTTGACTAGTTCACAGATGACTACACAACTGTTTCATTAACTGAATAAAGGTTATTACATATTTTTTTGGGTCATTCTGCAATCCTCGAGTTAGCATCTACGAGTGAGTGAAGAATGTTTATTTGACAGCTTATATATACTTTAAATAATTATAACCTCTATTTCTTTCATTCAGCTAAGAATGGTTTAAGGGCTGTCCAAAAACCTTGCCCTCTTTTCTTTCCTTTTCTTCAAGAGACTAACTTTTTTGTGAAGTAATGAATTAATGTTATTGTTACTTCTTGGTATACTTCTGTTAGGACAAGTAAATTTAAATGTTGATTTTTGTCATGTTCTTCAGATTTAGTGGAAGAAATTCAAATTACGATGTCTATGAATTGTAACTTTCAGATATAGAAGGAAAAGAGATAAGTTGGTGGAGAGGGCTGGAGTTGCACAAATACCCACAATGTGGGGGCCATTTGAAGCCTACTGTTATAAATCATTGCTCGATGGGATTGAGCACATTGCTATGGTTAAAGTAAGTAAATCATTGACATAGAGTATTCTCCCCTTAAAACTATCTAACCTTCATTATCCGACACCCATCATAAATAGCCGTTGGTTGGAATTCTTCCCTTATTACTCAATTGTCAATTCGTGAATTGTTTTGCTATCTTTGTGCTGTAGAATTCTCTTGGTGTTAGCATTCTACAATGTCAGTGTTTGGTTGCTTAGTTACCAGCGATTGTTTTTGTAGATATTATTTTTGCTCACTTCTTAGAGTTCATTTTTTTAGTACATATACCAGATGTTGTGTACTTTTTTTTTTAGGATGAATTTATGGAATCACTTATTTGGGAATCCTCAGATGTGAGTCTATCGAGAAAACTTCAGAAAAATGACAAGAGATGACATGAAAGGCCCTTGAGATGATATATCGATTTTCGACAAGTGGCTCTAGGATAATACCCCTAAACGTGAAAGGTTTATATCAATTAATCACGAGGCTTGCACCTCATGCTTTTAAGTCTTTGCTTCATATTATTGGCAGCGTCTTGTCATGAACAGTCATCCGTTGTGAGCAAATGAACTTGAGATATTACGACTGTTCAATGGTCAAATTTTTTGATGCTACAAGGAGTCATTTGGTGTCATGTAATTATCTTTATTGAACTAGCTCATAGACACCTGTTATAGTTTTCTTTATTGACAGCTCCTAGAAACCTTCAGGGATATTATCTTTATCCAATGAAGGATCTGCCAGAAGGGTTGAAACTTGAAAGCTAAGTAAGAGGAAGGTAATCTTAGGTTATATTTTTCTATGGGAGATTGCCCTTACGTCTTCCTTCTCAAGACTCCACAGTTTTCTAGCTGGATGTGCAATTGTCTATCCTCTACCATCTACCAGCTAATTATGTTTAGCTTGTTTCTGTATCCTAAGTTTCTTATCAGACTCTATTTGATGATGGATTTAAGAATATAGTTTTTATTTATTGAGGGATAAGGAAGAGCTTTGAAATTATGTTTATATTTTAAGGAAAACTAACAAAAAGTCCAAAAAGCTTCTCTTTTAATGAAAAGCCCTTTTTAAAGGTATAGTGAATAGTACCAGAGAAAGGTATAAATGTGGTTTTTCGTTAAAAGTGAACAGTACTGAGAGTGTTTTGTTAGACCTCCCTTTATTTTATTGAATGTTTATTTCGTGGAATTAGAATTGTGGGTAGCTGTTATCTACCTGTTTTTCTAATAGTTTAGGGTTTTATTTATCATGTTGTCTCAATACTTTATGAGGACGTCTAAGGTACTTTTTTTTTTCATGGGATTGCCTTCACTGAAAGGCCTCATTGTAATAGGTTTTCAGACTTTGGCAGATTGGTGTGATAATAAAGAAACAGGTTGTCATACCCCCTAATTGCCTCTCATTATCCTTCTGTTCAACATCTTTCCCATCTTCTTTTCTCTCCTTTCTACTGCATCAATTTCTCTCCCTGCCTACATAAATTCATATCACAACAATTTTTGTCCTACTATCTTTCCATAGCATGGTTGTATTCTGTATCATACTTTCATATAACTAGTTGGGAGATACACTAAATTGTGAGGGTTGGATGAAAAGTAAAACAATATTCTGTGGTTGATCAATGTTTATTCATGTAAGTAACTATTTGCAGGATTTTAAAATGTACAGGGTGAAATTGCTGACGGGCAAGAAATACTTGTGAGGGTACACTCTGAGTGCCTCACTGGTGACATATTTGGGTCAGCCAGATGTGACTGTGGAAACCAGCTTGCACTTGCAATGAAGCAAATTGAAGCAGCTGGTAGGGGTGTTTTGGTGTATCTCCGTGGACATGAAGGTAGAGGAATTGGTTTGGGTCACAAGCTCCGAGCTTATACACTGCAGGATGCTGGGCGTGACACTGTTGAAGCCAATGAGGAGCTGGGATTACCTGTTGATTCTCGCGAGTATGGCATAGGTGCACAGGTACTGGTTTCTTAGCAGTAAATCATATCATCTGTGTCATCATTTTCAGCATTGCGTATCTTTTCTCGTAGATGTATTGACATATTGTTAAAATTGTTGCTTACATGAGCCTTTCATTCACCAGAAAATTGTCCCTTTCTTGGCTGACTGGATTGCAGAATTGATTCGATCCCATTTTAATAAATTCCGCTAGTTGTTGGGGATTACAATGGATCGGGATTCATTTATGGACAATAGATTTAATGGCCTTATATAGTATCTAGAACATTAAATCTATAATTACTTTGATTTAGATGTGAATCCATAAAATACCGTGTAGTTTTTTCATCACATTCTAGTTCCTTTCTCATCACCATGGTGGAAATGTTTTGGCGTTGGGGCTGGGAATCTTCTGCTTCAGGTCTTTTGAGTTGGTTACTGTTATCAAATTGTTATTTGAATTACTTTCTTGTGACTATATGTTGATATTTATAATTGTTACACTAATGCTTTTAAGGCAAATTTGCATATAGATTTTCCTAGGCTTGTTTCTTGAAACAATCTCCCATAGCGTAAGGTGGATTGTCTTGATATCTAAATTCATGACTAAACTCTTTCGCAGATACTACGAGATCTAGGTGTTCGAACAATGAAGCTGATGACGAACAATCCTGCAAAATATATTGGTCTCAAGGGTTATGGCTTGGCCATTGCTGGCAGAGTCCCATTGTTGGCACCAATAACTATGGAGAACCAGAAATACTTGGAGACTAAACGGGCAAAAATGGGGCACATCTACGGTTCAAAATCTAATGGTCATGTAAATGGCACAATCGATGAAAGTAGTTCAAAAATTGACAACCAATCTAATGGTGTGTCCGAGACATGAAAAAATGTCGGTTTCAGCTCCCCAACCGGAGATTCAGGTGGGTAGCTGATTCTCTGATGCTGAGATTATATTCATGGCTATCACATTCTTTCCTACATTGTTATTTCTCTCGTCAAGATCACGGGAGAAACTTAACATGCATTCTGTTGTATGCGACATCTCTCGCATTAATAATTTCCTAGTAACTGCTAATGGCGGGTAGTGCTTTCTTCTTTAATTCATTGTGTCCTGAGCTCAAACTCGCTCTCTTCTCCATATAGTTTAGATGAATTTACGTTTGCCAAAATTGATCATCATCTCTTAATCTTATTGCTTTGCTACATCTAGCATAGCATGATTCTCAATTGACGTAACATCCCAAATCAAGGTTTCGGTGCAATAATCGTACTACAAATTCAGCCGAAGGAATCGGTTTTAGACTGAAGAGCCTCATTTCACTACGAACCATTTTCAAAGTGGTTCGTTCTAGTTTCTTTTCATTTCAACCTTCTAGTTTAATCTTGTAATTTATGCTTTTTTCGCAATAAACCGACTAAAATAAGCTTTTGTGCGATTTTTTTCTTGTTTATTTAGCATAAAAAAGAATTACGACGTCGAATGACACAATCTTTCGATTATATATTACATTAGCAATGAGAAATAACGTTGGATCAAACCAGGCTTTCATTGCACGGAATTTCTGTCCGGTCTTATCCAGAGACTTTTTTGTTTTATTCTAAGGGAATCAATTTTACACCTTTGTGAGGATTCGTGAGATCCTCAAATTATGTCTGTTCATAGTATATCGATTAGTTTTTATCAGGTATTATTCATATTTAATTTTAAATAAAGTATTTAAAATATTTTATAACTACATAATGTACGATGAACGGATATAATTTAAAGATCTAGATGATCCTCATTCGTTTTCTTGCGCATCAAAAAGTGCATGCGCAAGCTTTTGAATGAGATAAAGGCTGTGGTCTGCAACTTACGTGGCATTTGGCGTCTAGGAGGAGTAGGACTGCTGAAAAAGGTAAAACTGTCAACAAAATTGGGGGCAGATCAAGGGCTAGTTTGGTAAACAAAAATGTTAAAAAGTACTTTTAGAAAGGAAAAAAAACATATATACGCACTGTTATAGTGTTTAGTAAACTTTCATATAAAATCTCTGCAACTATAAAATTTGAAATCTGTTATTGCTTTTAAGAATTTGATAAAGGAAAATTTTATTTGACCCTATATTTTGTATCTTTATATCCAACTTACTTTTTAAACTCACCTTCTAAACTACCTGCATTTATAAAATTAGAACTCTCTTGAATCCTATAGGTTACTCCCAATTCAATACTACTCTATCTAGATATGGAAATTGTGTGGATCCAATTAAGATAGAAGTAGTATTGAACTGGGAGTAACATATAGGATTCAGGGGATTATATATACATATTTAAATGACAAAGGGTTGACAACTGATGTATACATAAGTAAGATTTTGTTGAACTCTTCTTGAACATTATATTGATGCTTATGGTCACATGGATTAAGTGATTATTTTGGAGATAAATTTCTTTTTGTGCATCAATATACAGTGATGAATTTAAGAGTTTTTATTATTTTTGTACACCCTGTAAAGTTTTTGGAGTTAGTTTTATAAGAGAAGTTTGTTTTTTGTTTTATTTTTATTTTTACCCGTGCGTGGGGTTATTTTTTTCGCCAACATCGGGTTCGGGGCATGACAAAATGGTATCAAAGCATAGGTATTAAACAACCTTGGACAAAGTTGTGGTGTCATTTGGATAAGTTGGTACAAAGGAACTAGAACCGGGGTACTTGGGCCATCTCCAACCGAAGGGGCTATGTTTAGGCCCCGTCCAGAATATAACCCTGCAAGAAATTATTTTTTAATGAATAGTGTCAGACCATATTTATATACTATTTCCAACCGAATGGGCTCTTTTTTAGCCCCTCAATAATTTATTTTTTATGTTTTTTCTTTAATTTAATGGGTTAATTGAATTAAACTACCATATTAAAATAAGGTTTCTGAACATATTTTAAGTGCCTCATGTCACTAAATGAATAAGCCTCCGGATTTCTTATCTTTATATAATCTCAATAAATTTTCGTATATGATTTCGAGTGACTAGGGTGGAGATTGTGTTGTTATTTGTTAAATTTTGTTTTAAGTTTCATGTTGTTTAAGTTTAATGTTATTGAATGCTTTAATTTAGATACAACTTCATTGAAATACAACACCTTAAATATTAAAGTACAACTTAATGATGTGAGAAATGGTGTAGGAATGATGGAAGAGGTAAGATAGTATGGATGGGTGAAAATGATATGAGAAATGGTGTAGAAAATACTTAGGTATTTATAAAAAAAAAAAAAATAAATAGAATTTAAAAAAAAAAATTCTTCCTTAAAAAAATTAATAAAATTTCAAAATCCAACGGTTACATGATGTCAACTAACGTCATATGACTGTTGGTTGCAGCAAATTAGGCCCTTAAAACGGGCTGCTGGATTTGTCCAGCCCGATGGCCATCAGGCTTCTCTTTGGCCTAGTGGGTCCCTTTCTCTGTTGGCCCAGAGATGGGTTTTTTTTCTTCTCATTTCAGGCTATAGCATAGACTATAACCCTATGACCTAATCCATTGGAGATGGCCTTAGAACTTTGTACTTTAGTGGTTGTTGCAACTTAACTTGTAGTATCAGTTTGAGTTCATTAGAGTTAGAGTACTTGGTTAATGTGTAGTAATAGGGGTAGCTACAACGTACTGTATTTCATTTCAATCGTTTAAGTTAAAAATGAATAAGCATGTTGGTAAAACGGTTTTATGTACATGTTATTTTATACAAATTACACCATATGTTTACGATACACAAAACTATTTTGTATAGTATTATAGTTCAACTAAATTGATATTTGATTTGAGTGATGGTATATTAGTAATCCAAGTACTTTGATTAGTTAGAGTCCATGTCTTGCATATAGTGATTTGCTTATACTTGTGAATAGGATTTTATCAAGGTGGTGAACTCTTGTAATAAAGAGTTGGAGCAATGCTTTGGAGTTCAAGTAGGAGCAATATGGCAGACTTTTACGATAGATTGATTATATTAAATTTCATAGAATTCTATTTTATTTTTTTTCTCTTATTGATTGATTACTCTTGTTGAGTGTTACTTGGATATGCGTACATCATTGTTTTGTTGGATGTCTATTTGTTACTGACTATGGAATTACTCTTGGTTGAGAATATATTTTGGAACACGTGAATGATAAAATGAAAGTATTTGTGAATCATTCATGATGCGTCTTGTGGTTGGAGATTCGAATTTGTGAAAGGAATTGTGGTAAGAGGGTAATGGAAATGATCTTTTATGTAGTTGAGCCCAGTGTTCCAAAAGTCGGCCTAGGTGGCTGCTTAGGCGCTAAACGGTGAAAGCTGATCTGATTTAGGCCAAATTGTTGATGAAAATCAAGGAAGGTATAGGCGGCTGCCTAGGTATTTTCTAGGCATTCTAGGTGGTTTAGGCGGTTTAGGTGGTGGTAAGCGGCCAGTCTAGGCAGTCCATGATTTTGAAATCTCGCCGTTGATTCTACACTCTCGCCGTGAATTGTTCTTCATCCCTTCGTATTCATATCTCTCGCAATCACTGCATCTCCTAGACTTGCATCCCGTCGCATTTGCACTACATTTCTGCACCGTTTCGCGTCGTATCTCTCACGATCTCACCGCACCTGGTTTGCAGCTTCAAAGGGAGAACAAGAGGGCAATGGGTTCACGTACGTTTCTGTTTTAATCAAAGAGGAGTTCATTTCGAGGAGTCATGACACGCCTGACCCTGATATTCTCCAAACACCAGGGTAAGCACGTACTGACCGACACCCGAAGGTGACAAAGCCATATTAGGATGCATGAGAACTAGAAACAATTAACCTACATAAATAAAACTTGTAAACTTAATTATAATGAATATGCAATTGTGGAATATGTTTAGAGCATACAGCTAATCCGAGACAATATATAAAATTGAACAAACAAAAGGATGGGTCATACACCAATATGACTCGAAGGTGCCAATGCGAGAGTGCCTTGACACCGGGATTGTACGCCTTGATTCTAAGTCCTAAGGGGGCACAAAACAAAACATGAGTGGATAAAGTTGATATATAAGTAGTACTAAAACAGTTAATCTTTAATGTACTAACCCCCAGGTTTAGAAAACTTGTATAACATAATAAGTAATAGGTTTTCCAAAAACCTGGCATGTCATAAAACCTTTCATAAAACATATATCATATATAGTGTGCTAATTAGTGGTATCATACTCACTTAAAGGCAAGACATTTGCCTGTAGGCAGGACATATGCTGTAGGCAGAACAGTGACCACTAGATAAGCACAAAAACATTGTATATAATATTTCCAACATAAGTACATATATCTTAATGGAGCTCAGTAGCTCAAACATCATATCTCAAAACCTCTTCATAGTATATAGTCATCCATCATATATACTACAAAGAACATGAAATCAATAAGGCATGGTATTCCAAAATACTCTTAGTAAAGCATGATATCTCATAAAAAGTAAAATCTAATTTACTCATTAAACGTTTCATAAAATGTAGTGATTAAATCATGCTTTTCATGTACGCATTTCTAATAGCAAAATTATGCATTTTGAAAGGGGTCAACTTATAGATACTTCGTCCATCGAAGCGCCGTGTGAAATATGAGGGATAGAAACACCGCTAATGATTGTACCTAAGCACATAAAGGGTCCCATTAATAAAACTCTACCCTAACGATTGAATTTTAGAAACCGGACATCATAAACGGATTCAAGACGTCAAAAAAACGTAAAGAGGAGACCTCGGGTACCCTCATGTGCAGGCCCACGCGCCATCCACGTGCTGGCCAAGGCTCTAGGATCCAAGTCAGGTTTGGGTCCATTTGAGTTAGGCTTGGGTTCTCTGAGTTAGGCCTCATGGTTGCATCTGGGCAACTGGGCCTTGGCTTAGGTTTGAGTTTAAGTTCAGATAGGGCTGGAGCCCTTGGTTTTGGGCTTTAGGGCTATTAAACTTAGGTTGGGTTTAGTAGGCTGAAATCCATGTCCTAAAAACTTGGGCCGGTTTAGTTGGGTCTAGGTTTAACCCGTTTTCGAGTCGGGTTGGCTAAACTTGATAGAGAAGGAAGCTAGAGCTTCCCGAGCTCCGTTTAACTCTGATTCTCCACCCTCGCATGCGATCTGCCCACCAAAATGAAGACCACCAAGAGTAGATTAGGATTTTACCTTTTGTTTCCCATGGTGGCCGAGTTATTTAGGAAGTCGTTTGAAACCCACAGGTTCACACTGGGAACTTGGTTTGGTTTCCTTCCCACGTCGGGAAGTCGAGAGGTTCGTTGGGGAGGGATGGTGGTTTGTGGTGTCGTCATTGGTGTGTGGTGCTCGGGGGAAAGGGATGCAGCGAGGGAGAGATATGAAGAGAGTGAGCTGAGAGAGAGAAAGAGAGCTTGGGGGAATTAGAGAAAAAGAGAAAAAGTGAAGGAGAGAATGAGAGAGAGAGAGAGCTGAGTTACTTTGGGCCAGGGAACAAAAACCAAAGGTGGGCCCCTTGGGCACACCAAACAAGACTCAAAAGCAAACCTATTTCAGTTTATGTTCCTGATAAAATTGTTTCTTTACCATTTATTTAACCCATACAACCTTTTTAAAAATAAAATACTAATTGTATTCTTTCTAGTTTATGGATATTTCTATTTTGAATTTCATCTCTTCCAAATTTTCAATATAAGTATAATTTTTTAAGTGTAAACAGACACTTATTTTTATGATATATAATAAATTTACTCAAATCCAACTAGTTTGCCTAGGCACCCGCCTAGGAGCTAAGCCCTCTTCTGCCACCCTGACTAGCACCTAGCGTTGTTTAGAACCTTGGTTGAGCCAAACTCTTAGTAGTTACCAAGTCTCAGGCAAGCTCACAGTGCACAATTTCTTTTAGGGTAATTCGGGATTGGCGACGAAGGGTTTTGGCAAGATGACTAAGGGGAAATTGGGATGATTAAGTTACAGGGGGTTAATTTGTGTAATAGAACATTTGAACCACCACTGCAGAGGTAAAATGCATGGTATGGGACTTGCATGTCTACATGCTTTATTATAGAGATTAACAGGTTGGGTAAAGGATGTTAAATCGCATTGCATTCAGGTATTGACATTTTAATTTATATGACTGGTTACATGTTATAATTGAATTTTGTGTTGCCATGACACTTAATTTGGTTTAATCAATTTACTGTTGTAAGATTATGTCTTTACTGAGCTGTCAAAGCTCACCCTTTATTGTTACGCAAGTTTACAAACTAGACTGTCAAGTAGGCGGATGAGGCCAGGACTATATGTGAGGCTAGAGTTTGTATTTATTTATTTTTTAGCCTTGCAAAGAGTTGTTAACTTCTATTTATAAGAGGAATTAATTTTCCATACGGTTTTAGTAAGTTTTTATTTACTTATTTAATTTTTAGCTCGCGTTCCGGATTTGGTTTTTTCTACCAACTCGGGTCTAGGGCGTGACAGGGATCCTTCCAAAATATTATATTACGAATTCCAAGTACTTGCCAATAGTTGTTTTTATACAAGATCGTAACAATATCATCTCTCAAGCTATTCGTAGTATTACTAGAAAAATAGAGTCAATTTATTGAAATTAATCTTTTGGCCAAAAACAGAAGAAAAATTATGGAGGGTGTCCATGATGCTCCTTGCTATACTATCATTCAATCCGTATACTTGTGAGCACTAAAATTTGAACCTTAAAGAGGTAAGTTTAGGTTATCTAATTTTCACAACAACCATCACCGGTCCATTTACGACTCGGGTTTTTAAAAGAATCCCCAAACCCACCCGTTACCCATTTATTCTGCTCCATAACCTTTCCATTAAGGTCGGGTACCGGTAGGGAACCAAACTCATGGGACTTTTTGCCACTCCTACTTATTATGTAAATATTGTTTATTGTAAGTAAGGATAACAAAAGAAAAACGGGGATATGGTAGGTATTTTTAAAAGAGCAAGCCATCTTATGTTAATAATACTATAGGTGATATGTATACCATAGAACTCAAGCTCTAAGTAGTTGCTAAATTAATACAATGTCGACCACTCGTTTATAACTATTATTGATGATTTGAAACCAATTTTTTATGTTTGAATGTCATCATTGAAATATAATCCTTACAAAAATTCATTCAACTTGAGAAGTGCTTAGTCATCTAACAAGATCACTTATGAAAAGTTAATGTTGGTAGTGTCATAACAATTCATTCTATAACCTTATCACTATGTTTAGACCCATTTTTCCGCCGTTGGCTTGTGTGGTCTTCCCCATTGGATGGAGGAACTGTTAAGATAATTTTTTGTTATTATTAATAACTTATAGTATTGTGATTTCTAATCATAATATTTATCAATTAAGAATTATTGAAATTATTATGTGCAAGATATATGAGATCAAAACAATCTGAGAGCATCAAATAGTATAATTCTTTTGTTGATAGATGGGAAGTTGGAACATCACAAGTCAAGGTGCCACGAGTTGATATTAACGTGTGCTTTTATCACATTGGCTAAATGAATTTGGTCCTTTATGCAACCAGATTATTTTTGTAGAAATTTGCTGAGGTCTCCAAATAATAAGGGGATAAAGTTCTAGGGGGTATAGTGCAATCGAAATTGTTTCTACAGCATATCATCCAAGGCATGCATGTTCCTATAAATACAAAGCTCTGCAACATCAAAAGGACCTTTAAGTTAACACACAAATAAATGCTTTACCCAAAATTCTTACTCTATGCGAAACCTTATTATACCCGGAAAAATACTAACTACCCTACTAACACATCATCACATATTCAGTTTGGTTAAACATCACTAGATTGACAAGCCAACACAAATTCAGTTTGGCTAACCATCACTGGAGCCTTAGAACTAGATTAGTCTAGGAGTTTCTTTAGTTTGGATAAACAACACTTACTCCTCGTTCAACTAGTTATGTATCCCAAGTCTCAGCTGAAGAAGAGTCTCTGATTCTTTTGCCGAAAAAGGTGACTTTTTCAGTTCTTTTGACGGAGTGAGGTGTTCTATGATCAATTATTCACAAGGATCATTTAGAGTCCGACAAACAAAATAAATTTCACCATAAAAGCGCTCATTTCCTTTGTGTATTTTTGTCCCTACAGTTTGATTTTGATTCGGCGCATATTTTCACAAATATAGTTTAGGCGACCTACCCTGGTGTAGAAGATTAAACTTCGTAGCAAAGGCGTAGCCTTATCTTCAGGTTTTAGAACCCAATGCTGGGAGTGTTCCCTCCTCGTTCAAGGAGACATATTTGTCGACAATTTGCGCCCCCCTCCCCCCGAATTTGTATAGAGTTGTCAATTTTCTCCTGAACTTTTATAAATAGCCAATTTCTCCCACAAGCTAGAGGTTAAAAAGTTTCATCCATCCAATTTTCTCTATCTATTTTGATCATGCGAACAAGACATGGCAAATGTATATGGGCAAAAAGAATGGCAAATTGACACACCTCGACCGAAATGTCCACTACGACTCCGAGTTAAGCTGTGCTGGCCAACACCTGGAAGGTGACGAAGCCATAAAGTATAGTGATGTAAAAAAGTGAATAAATTTGAACCTAAAAGTACCTAAAGACAAGAGTGCGCTGTGAGCTGGAATGAACCCATTTTACACGCGACGTCAGAGCATAAGTAAAGCACAGTAGTGTGGGTAAGAATCATACCCTTAGAGGTAGCCACCTATATTGAGATTCACCACAAATCCTCAGTCGATACGACTTTTAGCAGCTAAAACCTGGAGGGGTGCAAAAACAAGGGTGAATGGGCCTGACAATAAAGTTTTTAATAAAAACTTTTGAAAACGGTATAACCCCCTGCCTGTAAAACTCGTATAATTTTCCATAAAATAATAATACATACGTATATATAAATCCTGACTCGAGAGTAGTGAAAACCAAGTATATGCCATGTCAAGTATCTCAACAATGAAATAAGTAAGCCAGGTGAAATAAATTAATGCAAAATGATATGCCAGCCGGAGTCACCTAACATGACCTGTATGGCTTTAAATCTGCACACGAGTCGAAACCACCTAATGTGGTTTGTACGATAGGCTGGTGTAAATAAGTACGCTTAAGTGCTATAATCACGTGAAGGCTGTGCGAAGTATTACGAGTCACCTACTAGTCGAAACCACCTAATGTGGTTCGTACGACAGGCCGGCACCTGTCTTGGATCCAAGGTGAGCGTGTGGTGCGAGAGGTGAACAATCGGGGTGTAGGATAATGAGTACCAAATGCATCCAAGCATAACCATACACATCACAACCACTAACATCATAATGTACTCACTTGTAGCTTGCCTAGGTTCTGCAGCATCATGCAACATTATGCAAAACTATACTAATGCATAGGCTAAAATGTAAAGCAACCATGACATGACATTTTAAATGAAATTCCACTTAAAACCATTTCTGGGAAAAATGGGAAACATATATATGTATATATAGAAAACCGAAAATCCCACTCACCTGGAGTTCGAGCTATAACTCCCTAGCATAAATATCAAGGCGTCACAAACTATTGCCGCCTAGAACAATTATCAAATCATGTCTTAGAATTCTTATCAATAGAACATATAACTTACATGTCCTAATTGGGAAGATCCGTACATCGGATTCCTGATCCATAAGTTTCTAATATCCTCAAATATTACGTGTCATAATGTATCAAAGTTTGGTGACGATCTAACGGTCGAATCGTCGATTCATATAATTCTCAAGTAACGCACCGTAATCAAACTAGATTCACAATACTCATATCACATCATATGGATATCAAATCTGAGATTAGGATATCAATTTAGTGTAAAATAGCATCGGCGGCCCATTGGCCACACGCCGCCACACGCGTCACCGCCGGTGATGGTCGGCTGCCCTGTGTCGTCGGAAAATTCAATTATTTCTAAAAATTAAAATGAAGATCTCAATGAGTGGAGCAATTTTCATACCTGTGACTAAGGCCAATTTGACCGGAAAACACCTCAAATTCCTCTCGATCCGTCGGAAACCTTATAAAGGGTGACTCTTGATTCATCCTCAAATCGACTCCAACGCTTCAACCAATGATTGGGCACTGTTTCTAGGCTTAAGGGAAGTATATTGGTGGTGGTAATTGAGAGAAATCACTGCAGAAATGGCAGATTGCCACTAAGAACACCACGATGCTGTCGGTGCTCTTGCCACTAAACCAAGACCAAATCTTGTCCAATTTGTGCAAAAAATCGAAGAGGAATGATCGATGAGAAGTTCCCAAGTAGTGGGCCAGGTGCAATTCGCCGAAATTTGACCAGAGAAAGCACTGGATTTCATGCATTTCCATCGGGTTGCGTACAAGGTCCTGATGAACCCTGGCGGTTCTCCTCCTCATCTTCTTCTATCCTTTCTCTCCTTTCTCTCTTCCCTGATTGGTCACCCTCACATCTCTCCCCTTCTGATTCGCCTCACCTCTCCCTCCTTTCTCTCATTTATCCTCTATCTTCATTGTCCAACTTTCTTCCTTTCAATCTGGGCCTACACATGTGGCCTTCCTGATTTGGCTCCAGAAATCTAGAGCATTCCAGAAAATAACCAATTTATTAAAATGCCCCTAGCTTTAAAGATTAATATCTTCTTCGTTATAACTCCAAATTGTGTTCTGTTTGCGCCTATGCATCCGTAGTGACGAGTACTATGAGGATATGTCAATAAAATGAACCTTACGTGTCACGACAAGGCAATCAACAAAAGTCAACGCTTTGTCTCGAATGACATCTTTGTAAATTCACTTTTTAAAATCATAAAAATCATAATAATTGGGGACAGGTCGTTACAATCTACCCTTCCCCCCTCTTAAGTAAATTTCATCCCCGAAATTTAAAATGACTTGCTAAAAGTAAAATACTCGAAATTAGGGAGATAATATGTATGTAAATACATACACAAGGAAGAAATCGAGTTAGAGCGGTTGCATAAAAGAGAATGCCATTCCATCGTGATCGGATTGCAATTATTCCTCCTTCATGCCCCCAAGCTCATACCTTCTTCCTTCCTCAATAACATAGTAGTATAATACTCATGTAACCAGTAAGGTTGAAAATATCAATTATTATGTAACAACATAAGAAAATACTTGTATTGAGTTTAAAACCAAGAGTGCAAATAGCTCACCCAAAATTTGTAATGGCAAAAATACCCATATAAATAGAATAACTTAGTAAGAAAATATTTGTACGAGAAAAATCAAAACCCAAAATAAAAATAGACCTCACCAAACATTCGTTGTGTCGTGAACTTCGAGAATGAGTTTGAACCATAGGTAACTAATAAGTGTTGCCGTAAATGAGTCGTCTTGCCCACTTGCTTAATGAACCCAACAATTAAGCCATTGATATTACAGTCTGCAGCTTGTAATGTTGATCACCCATTGTTGTCTCAATAAGCTAGTGAGAAGTTCCCAAGGATGCTAAAATATTGTTTTGCTTCTTATGTGCGAGTATGCCTAGGTCGCCTGATTCATGCCTCAATTGCGATACCGTACTATCCCAGAGCGCACTAAACCAGCTGCTAGAAATGTTTCAACGTTCACATTCCCACAACAATATGACCCTAGAATGAAGCAGTGGAAATATATGTAGAGACAAATACATATTGCAAAAAGCTTCATCATGACTAATCACTTGAGTTGCTCTCCAAATCGAAGGGTATATGATATGAAAACCTAAGCTAGAGCAACCATATCTCTGATGACATTCTTCAAATGACAGTTGTAGTCTCGAGCCACACTTGAAAATTAATGCCACAACCACCAAGCTCATAACCTATGTTCATACCTTTACCAATATCATGCTGAAATACTGTTGGATCTCAAAGTTACTTGGAATTCAGTTTTGGTAAATGTGATAAACTCGTAAGAAGATTATACTCCAATGGTTCATGCTAGCATCGATATGAAACTGGCGCACACATTTGCCTAGTCGACATATCGTGAATTCCTCAATGATTGAGCAAGAAACCATGTCGAGAAGACTAAAAGAATGCTCAAGAATTGGAGGGTCAAAACAAGTAAATCTAGAGTACAAGATATCTGGATTGAATATACAATTTCGATGTCCGAACACGTGTAAATATTTATCTTAATCATGCGCTAGCAATGAAAGGGTTGGAATATAACTCAACTTGAACAATAGTTTAAGGAGGGTTGACAGACGGAAACTTAGATTTTTCCTTGACTCAAAATTCACAAAAGTTTGTTACAACGATAACTCCAGGAATAACAAATCACCAATGATGACGATTTGCTTGGTGGAATGCTGATTGGGTGATTCAAGGACTGATGGTCTAAACTAGAAGTTTCAACGTCTAAGTGATCCTTCTGGACAATCTATCAACATCAGAAATGATATGGGGAATAGAGGAGTGACTCAAAATCAACTAAAATACCTTTACTACCAAGAGGTAAAACTGAGGGTATGAACAGAGCTGATGCGGACTAAAATATCAAAGAGTCAGACAATTTCAAAAAGGAGGAATTATGGCAAAAAACTAACAATTTTGTGGTTGTCTCAGGCCAAAAGTAGAAAGGTCGAATTGAAGAATGAGCTAACAAGGTTTCTTGATGATCGAAAAGTAACATCACAAAAGTATTAGAGTTATCAGGGATCAAAAGTGATTTTCCCAAGATGTTCTTCCATCGAGTGCTACCACTTTAGCACCATCGTCACATAAGATATTTCTAGAGTCTTAACAAAAGTAGACTTCGCAGGAATTCTAATAAGTGGTATTCTAATGGATACTGCCAAGGAATGAAAACTATTTCGAATTTCCAATCTCAAAAGGGTTTAATACTAATGGCTGGAGGATAAGGATGGAATTGGTTGATAAAGTCTCCGATGATACACGGTTACCGATACATTAGCCCTACTTAAGCCCATCAACTTGCCTCAAATCTACATATTTCCTTAGCAGGGAATTTCGTCACTTTAAATCTAAGGGTATTCGTCAAAGTGATCTTCTAAAACGTCGACAAGTCGACAAAACTACCCAAAACATAGGAAAAACTAACACATTTTTTATATTCGACAAGGTGGCAAGATTTGAACATTAAGCTCAAAAACCTAGAATTCTTTCATCATGTGTGTGATGAACGCAATACTGCCCAACTTATGCTCTGATACCAAACTGACACACCCTGACCAGAATGTCCATTAGGACTCTGAGTCGAGCTATGCTGGCCGACACCTGGAAGGTGGCGAAGCCATAAAGTAGAGTGATGTGGAAAAAAGTGAATAAATTTGAACCTAAAAGTACCTAAAGACAAGAGTGCGCTCTAAGCAGGAATGAACCCATTTCACACGCGACATCAGAGCATAAGTAAAGTACAGTAGTGTGGGTAAGGATCATACCCTCAGAGGTAGCCACCTTATACTGAGATTCGCCACAAATCCTCGTCAATACAAACTTTCAGTAACTAAAACCTGGAGGGGTGCAAAAACAAGTGGGCCTGAAAATAAAGTTTTTAATAAAAACCTTTTGAAAACGTTATAACCCTGGCTGTAAAACTCGTATAATTTCCCATAAAATAATAATACATACGTATATATAAATCCTGCTCAGGAGTAGTGAAAACCAAGTATATGCCATGTCAAGTATCTCAGCAATGAAATAAATAAGCCAGGTGAAATAAATTAATGTAAAATGATATGCCAGCTGGAGTCACCTAATGTGACTTGTACGGATTTAAATATGTATACGAGTCGAAACCACCTAATGTGGTCTGTACGATAGGCTGGGTGTAAATAAGTACGCTCAAGTGCTACAATTACGTAAAGGTTGTGCGAAGTATCGCAAGTCACCTATGAGTTAGAACCACCTAATGTGGTATGTACGATAGGCTGGTAGCTGCCTTGGATCTAAGGTGGGCATGTGGTGCAGAAGATGAACGATCACGTGAAGGCTAGGCTCTGACCTCGGGCGAAGCACTAACACCAGGGTGCAGGATAATCAGTACTAAATGCATCTAGGCATAACCATATACATCACAACCACTAACATCATAATGTACTCACTTTAGCTTACCTAGGCTCTGCAGCATCTTGCAACATTATGCAAAGCTATACTAATGCATAGGCTAAAATGTAAAGCAACCATGACATGGCATTTTAAACGAAATTCCACTTAAAACCATTTCTGGGTAAAATGGGAAACATATATACGTATATATAAAAAACTGAAAAGCCCACTCACCTGGAGTCCGCGCTACAACTTCCTAGCATAAATATCAAGGCGCCACGAACGATTACCACCTAGAAAAATTATCAAATCATGTCTTAGAATTCTTATCAATAGAACATATAACTTACATGTCTTAATTGGGAAGATCCGTACATCAGATTCCTGATCCGTAAGTTTCTAGTATCCTCAAATGTTATGTGTTATAACATAACAAAATTTGGTGACGATCCAACTATCAGATCGTCGATTCATATAATTATCAAGTAACTTACCTTAATCTAGTTAGTGTAAAATAACATCGGCAGCCCATTGGCTACGCGCCACTGCCGGCGGCGGTCGGTCACCCCGTCTCGCTGGAAAATTCAACTATTTCTAAAAATTCTCAAACTTCATAAAAATGAAGATCTCAGTGAGTGGAGCAACTTTCATACATGTGACTAAGGCCAATTTGGCTTGGGAATACCTCAAATTCCCCTCGATCAGTCGGAAACTGTACAAAGGGTGACTCTTGATTCATCCTCAAATCGACTCCGACGCTCTAACCAATGATTGGTTTCTAGGCTCAAAGGAAGTATATTGGTTGTGGAAATTGAGAGAAATCATTGCAGAAATGGCGGATTGCCACTAAGAACACCACGGTGTCGCCAATGCTCTTGCCACAAATCCAAGACCAAATCTTTTCCAATTTGTGCAGAAAATCGAAGAGGAATGATTGATAAGAAGTTCCCCAAGTAGTGGGCCGATGCAATTCTCCAGAATTTGACCAGAGAAAGCATCCAATTTCATGCATTTTCGTCAGGTTGGGTACGGGTCATGGTGAACCTGGCGGTTCTCCTCCTCCTCCTCTTCTCTCATCCCTGATTGGTCACCCTCACATCTCTCCTCTTCTGATTCACCTCACCTCTCCCTCATTTCTCTCCTTCATCCTCCATTTCCATTGCCCAACTTTGTTCCTTTTAATCTAGGGCCACACACGTGGCCTTCCTAATTTGGCTCCAGAAATCTAGAGCATTCCAGAAAATAACCAATTACCTAAAATGCCCCTGGCTTTAAAGATTAATATCTCCTTCGTTATAACTCCAAATTGTGTTCTGTTTGCACCCACGCGTTCGTAGTGACAAGTACTACAAGGATACGCCAAGAAAATGAACCTTACGTGACATGACACGGTAGTCACCAAAAGTCAACGCTTTGTCTCGAAGGACATATTTGTAAATTCACTTTTTAAAATTATAAAAATCATAATAATTAGGGACGGGTCGTTACACAAATTGGATGAAAATTTTTAAAATCTAACTCTAGGGAGGAGAGTGGCTATTTATAAAATTTTAGGAGGCGAATCGGCTAAAGTTAAAGTTCAGGGGGGTAGATGGGGCGTTGAAGGGGAGCGAAATGTGCAGTCGCACAGGGCCCCAAATTTGAAGGGGCCCCCAAAATTTTTGTCATCTAATATTTATATGTAATAATATTTTATATTTAAAAAATTATTTTTCTTATGTAATAATGTTTTGTATTTAAAAATTATTTTTGATAGCACTTTAAAATTTCATTGTGGACTCCTTATAAGCGTAATTTTTTTCTTTAAGTATAAAAATTCAGAGTACAATGAGATATTTTGAGTGCCAATAATAACACCTTAAAAATGGTTTTTTTTTTTTTTGTCAATTTTATTATATAATAATGTTGTATATTCAAGTGAAACTTAAAAGTTAGAGCTTTTGAAGTGATTGTGTTCTAGCGTCAATACATTGTCTTACCTTTTTAAAACTATCTTAAGGAAGGGTCCTTTTATAAATTTCGCACAGGGCTTCCAGAATCTCAGAGACGGCCTATAAAAGTTCAAGTGGGTAATTGGCTAAAATTAAAGTTTCGAGGAAAAATTGGTAGCTCTATACAAGTCCGCAAGAAAAACCGACAAATACCTCTTTTATGACCTTCATAGCATTGAAATTTAATGTCATGTTGTGATCCGTTTAACATGAAGATTGTAAGTCCAAAAGTGAATAAATTAAATTAGTTCTTTAATTTTATTAACCCAAGGTTACTCGTACCCTTGTTTTTATAAAGAGTATTGTAGAATTTCTTTATCGGAGTAAATGTTAGGCATATAGCAATTTTATCACATTTTAATTTTCCTTATGCAATGACATATTTGAGCCAAGCCATACAATGTCCTCTATAATAATTAGGTATCAAATTTATTATCAAATTCGTCGAAGACCTCCCATGTAAGTAGAAAGAATATCACTAGATTGTGTGCTAGTGACAAACTTTTATCCCATTTTTACCATATAATGCGTGATGCGATGTATACAGTCAAAAACCAAATGAGATCAAAATTATTTATTGGTGTGATTTGTATACATCACTTGTCATACTATATAGTATTAATTGGTGGTCCAAAAAGGTATATAACTTGTGATATCCCACATCGCCCAGAGGAGTGATCCTTATATGTATATTCTCATCCCTACCTAACACGAGGTCTTTTGGGAGCTCACCGGCTTCGAGTTCCATGGAAACTCCGAAGTTAAGCGAGTAGTGCGCGAGAGCATTCCCAGGATGGGTGACCCATCGGGAAGTTCTCGTATAAGTTCCCATAAACAAAACCGTGAGGGCATGGTCAGGGTCCAAAGCAGACAATATCGTGCTACGATGTTAGAGCGGGCCCGGGAAGTGATCCGACTCGGGCGAGAATGTGACAAGTGATCCGCCCCGGGCCGGGATGTGACAATTTGGTATCAGAGCCTAACCCTGGTTGCGTGTGTACCGACGAGGATGTTGGGCTCCTAATGGGGGTGGATTGTGACATCCCACATCGCCCAGGGGAGTGATCCTTATATGTATATTCCCATCCCTACCTAGCACGAGGCCTTTTGGGAGCTCACTCACTTCAATTTCCATGGGAACTCCGAAGTTAAGCGAGTAGTGCGCAAGAGCATTCCCAGGATGGGTGACCCATATGGCAGTTCTCGTGTGAGTTCCCAAAAACAAAACTGTGAGGACGTGGTCGGGGTCCAAAGCGGACAATATCATGCTACGGTGGTGGAGCGGGCCCGGGAAGTGATCCACCCTGGGCAGGGATGTGACAATTTGGTATTAGAGCCTAACCCTGGTCGCGTGTGTGCCGACGAGGACGTCGGGCCCCTAAAGGGGGTGGATTGTGACATCCCACATCACCCAGGGGAGTGATCCTTAAATGTATATTCTCATCCCTACCTAGCACGAGGTCTTTTGGGAGCTCACTGGCTTTGGGTTCCATGGGAACTCCGAAGTTAAGCAAGTAGCGCGCGAGAGCATTCCCAGGATGGGTGACCCATTGGGAGGTTCATGTGTGAGTTCCCAAAAACAAAATCGTGAGGGCGTGGTCAGGGCCCAAAGCGAACAATATCATAGCAGACCCGGGAAGTGGTCCCCCTCGGACCGGGATGTGACATGACTAGCATTCTTGTGCCTTTTTACATACATAAATTTTATATTTTGGACATCACATTAATGGCATTTAGTAAGTAATTTTTAAAATAATATCTCGTAATGTGATTTATTCTTTTGTTTTAGGACATTATAATTCTTCTATATGCATAGGAATAACTGTCCTTATTTCACAAGTCACAATTTAAGAATCCTACCCCCCCCCCCCCCATTTAGTAAGTGTTTTTTAAGAAAATTTAGTCCAATTAAATTTGAGGACAACAATATTTCTCTTTTTTATTCAAAACCACAAATTAAGAATTCTAACCTGATTTAGTTTTAGATATTATTGTTGACAAGTGCGGAACGATAGGAATTCTTTGGTTTTTAGGTATCAAATTCATCGAATTTAAGATATTCCATGTAGGTATAGAGAATATTACTAGACTGTAGTACTAGTGACACAATTTTATTGTATTTTTGACCATATATGTGTGATGCGATGTATACAGTCAAAAACAAAATGAGATAAAATTAATTATTGACATGACATGTACACATCACTTGTCATATTATATAGTATTAATTGGTGGTCCAAAAATGCATATGACTAGCATTCTTGTAGTTTTTAACATACATAGAATTCATATTTTAGACATCACATTTCCCTGCCCGCCTAGGTTCAATTCCCTCTCTCTACATAAAAGGGTAGTTTCCCTTTTTTTTTTTTCTTCATTTTCATGTCTACTTTAAATAACGAACAAACATTAATTAGGTTATTAAATGTGGCATTTTCAGTAGTGATTTTTCGTTTTCGATTTGAATTTACTCGCAAAATCATGTTCAAGTTTGTCTAAATATAAATTTGGGTTTTATTGTATCTACTGATGATCTTTTCATGGTTAAGTAATAAATTGTTGTCATTATCTTTTTATTGAATGAAGTATTGTTATTGATAATCCAAAAATATCATCATACACTTCTTTGTATAATTTTTCCCTTATGATTTTATATATTTGTAATGAACCGCAACTTTTCATGAGTGCTCAAAAAACAAAAACGTAGCTGAATTACTATGTGCCCTTTGGTAGTAGCAATTTGTTGCTTTCATTTGTTCTCACATATAGAAATTAGAAATCTTAAATATGAAAAATTCATTTCAAAGGTTTCATAATGTGCAAGTAGCTTGTAGATCAGTTAGTTAAAAGTGTTCAGCTTGTCACTCAAGGACTTTTTTTCGAATTCCCTCACCATATTTCTGATGCATTTAGTGTAAATTATCTTATCATTTGCCAAAAAAGTCATAATGTGAAAAAGGTCTATTTTCTTTAATATTCGATGTACAACATATGAATACTAAGATAAACAATTATTTTATGTGAAGTTATGTTAGGGCATATTTTTCAGTATTGTCCAGGGCCTCAAAAAACTCAGGACTGGCCCTGATAGCACTACTGATTGCAAGTTTTAAAATATCATTAATAATAAGTAAAAAGAGTTACAAACGCAGTTCAATCTTAAACAACCAAACAAGAAAGAAAACTTTAAAGTTTCTTTTGAATATATAACATTATTATATAATAAAATTGAAAAAAAAAACCCCCCTTTTTAAGGTGTTATTATTGACACTCAAAAATCTCAATGTACTCCAAATATTTTTATTTTGAAAGGAAAATTTACATTTACAAGGAGTGCACAATAAAATATTTTAAAGTACTAACAAAAGCAATTTTTAAATATAGAAAATTATTACACAACAAAGCTTTTTTTTTTTTTTTTTTTTTTGAACAAACGATATTATTTAGGGGGGGAAGGCTTAGCCTCACAATGGGCAAACAATAATGTGGTTTAAACAAAAGCAATTTTTAAATATAGGGCATTATATATATATATACATATATATATATATATATATATGTGACAACCCATCCCTAATCATACATGTCACATTAGGTGACTCCGACTAGCATGCTAATTAGACTGATTTCACACCTGGCTTATGCTTATTATTGCTGTGATATTGGGGCATGGCAGGTTTCTATTTTCACTGCACTCTTGCATTTGTTTTCGTACTTATGTAGTATTATTTTCTAGAAACTATACGGGTTTTACTATGAGCGGTTATTACTTTTAAAAAAGAGAAATGTGTTTTCTAAAGCTTTGTTTTACCCATTCACCCTTCTGTTTTTCGCCCCTCCAGGTTTTAGTAGCTAAGGTTCCGTATCAACAAGGATTATTGGGTTCCGTATCAATGTGAAATGGGTTCATTCCCGCTCACAACGCACTCTTATATTTAGGCACTTTTAGGTTGAAATTTATTCACATTTTCCACCTCACTACACTTTATGGCTTCATCACCTTCCAGGTGTCGGCCAACAAAGCTTGATTCGGGGTCCTAGTGGACATTTCAGGTCGGGGTGTGTTATATATATATTAGATGACAAAATTTTAGGAGCCCTTCAAATTTAGGGCCCTGTGTGACTGCACCTTTTGCTCCCCCTCAACGCCCCCTCTGATAGAGCACTAGGGGATAACAATGAAGCAGGAAGTTTTGTTTTTAGGGATGACCAGGGAAGGACGACAATCTTGGGAGACAAGCTTTACAGTAGACACTATGCAAGCTTTGATGAAGTGTTGGTTGGCATCTTCTTTCAAGAGTATTAAGTGGAAGCATATTTACCGGGAGACAAGTTTTGCAGCACATGATATGGCTATGACTGGTCTTTCTTTAAATTCTATGCATGTTTGGGAACATAAAGTTCCTGATCGTGCTTACCATACACTATGAGTTGATTATCAATAATACTATTCTGACCACATTATTACACCACATTATGTGGTAACTGAGTTGGACATGTCACCTTACTTAATTACAGTATACTTGGATATCCATATAAATTTTACAATAATGCTATTCTTACCACATTATTATACCACAATCTTATAACACATTATGTGGCAGCTGAGTTGGACGTGCCACCACACTTGATTACAGTATATTTGGATATCCATATCAATTTTATTAATTTTAATTAGTTTTTGTTCGGAAACAGATATTAGATTGAATTAAAACACTTCAATTTTCATATTCCTGCATCCCTCGTCTAGTCGTCCTCAAATACTCTTTTCGTCATCCCAATCTCCTCCTCCCTCCTTAAAGTTCCTCTAATTGTCTTGTGCTTTTTCATCCTCCTTCCTTCTCTTTTCGTGAACAAATAGAAAGAACATTAAAAAAAAACAAAAAACAAAAAAGCAAAAGGCCAATTGCGAAAGGAAAAAAAAAAAGCATAATTAATTTCAATAATTGGCGAGCAACTGCAGTATAAATCTGAGGACTTTTTCAAGAACAGTGACCCCATAACCTTCAATCTGATAGAAAACTTGTTCCTTTTGACTCCTTCGTCAAATTTTTAAAGATGCATATAAAGTTATTGATCAATAAAACGATTAGCTAACCCTTATTTTATGACAATAAAAAGAAAAACAATATGATCAGTTAGAAACCAGATAAAATTTGATTGTAGGAGGTTGAAGAGGAAGGAGGGAGGAGATTGGGGTGAGAGGGAGAAAGGAGATGGAGTGGAAAATGAAACGTCGGACCTAATCAATTCTAATTAGGGTGTTTTAATTTTTAATTTTTTTAAAAGAATAAATGTGTTAATTATAATAATAAAACTAAAACTAAAGATGTGGCATGTCCAAGTAAGCTGCCACATAAGGTGGTATAGAAATTATGATATAAGACTCGCTAGAACTTGGGCCACTCTCGGCCTACCCACACACCAACGCGCCACATGCGGAAGGTTTGAAATTGTTTCCTGACAGCGTGGGGCTCACTGTCAGGGCCCCTGTCGACTACTTCCCTGAGCCCAACGACTTTTTTGTGCATCGGACGACCATCATTTAAGGACCGTTGGTTGATCCAACGGTACAGATTCAATTTAAATAATATATATATATATATATGTTATTTTAAAGTACATTGAATCCAATAGCTGAGATCGAATATAATTAAATCTAACGTTAAAAAGAAAGATCTAACAACCCAAATTTAAATCCAATAACTAAAATAATTAAAAAAAAAAATTATTTAACTCAAAATTGACCCAAAAACTCTATAAATACCTATGTATTTGTTCAAACATCCACACAAAACTCAATTTTCTCCTACAATTCTTCCAATTTATCAATATTTATCAGCATTTAAATATTTTTAGATTAAAATGTTCATAAAATTAATTTACGATAGTCTACATATTTATTTTTTTTTAAATTTAATTTAAGAAAAAAAATTAGCCTAAGTTCATTCTTTAATAATCCCGGGCTAAAATTTTAGGTCAGAAAAGTTGGAGTAGAAAAGCTGTTTCTGGGCTAAAAGCTAAATTTTCCAGGCTAAAAATTTGCTTTTAGCCCAAAGGTTGGAGATGGTCTTATAATAGTTCAATAATATTTCACTTAATGATATGAAATCATAACCTTAATATATTTGTACGAAATCTATCAGCACAATATTTTATAAAGAATTGGGTCATACCCCTAAGAATAAAAAAGAGAAAAATCTAGGGTGGTGTTATCCAAAATCACCTCTTTACCTTCTCGGAAAGTGATCCTCTCCGGATCTCTCCCTCCAAAACCCAATGATCCAGTGATCCAGGCTTTTGAAATTTGAACCAACGGTTAAAAATTATTGTAGCTTTTAAAAGTTTTTACTAACTTCTCCGTTTTTAGCTGTTGGATCAAATTGCAAAGGTCCAAGTCACTTGATCCTTGGGCTTCGGAGGGAGAGATTTGGAGAGAATCTCTTTCCTACCTTCTCATCTCAACAATTCTCATTATTTTTGGTTCTTGGATCAAATGAATGGAAGTAGATTAAATGAGTGAAATTAATAGGGCTATGTGCAAAGTAAAACGAGATGTGTGAATAGCACAACCTAAAATTTAAAAGTTTACTTTAGTTGAACGACATGACTATTGCGTAGCCAAATAATCCCATATTTGACAGCCTAGTTGGTTGCTAATGAAAGTAAAAAAAAAAAAAAAAAAAAATATAAGGGCAAGATCGATATTAACTTATAGCAACTGCACTTATAGTTTAAGGATATATTTTAGAAATAATAGTAGGTTATTTCAACAATTAATATTTTTCATAAAATTTCAATGAGAACAAGAAAAACAAGATTATGATGAGGGAAGAGGTACCTGGATAGCCATTCACGTGCACACCATGCAGGAATGCCTAAACGGCTACCTATGGCTATGGGTGCATGCATTAGATTCTTCTAAAATTTTGACATATTTATGTACAAAAAAGGGAAACAAACTGGAATGAGGTATCTGTTGGAACTCAGAGAAAATGGCAGAAAGCTTTTGTACGTGTATAGTCTGATAACACTAGAAACCTGAGAGAATGTCCTTGTTTATTGAATGAAACTTGTGGCTGTTAAATAGCCTTACAATGCAATGAAATAGGAATTAACAACCCACGATTTACATGGCCCAAGATTGTGGTGCATGACTAAGTCAGAAACAGAAAGATAAGCTTGTCCTTTAAGAATAGGAGAGATTATTTGCATGGTTAGAAACTGATCCCTAGAAATAAGGAACCCTAACCCTAACGGCTAGGAGACTTCCAATACTTTAACATCCTCCCTTAAACTGAATATCATAGATAATCAGTTTATCCTTGGGTATTTGTAGACACCCATTGCTTCTCGCATCTTTGCAAACACTTCTAACTTCAATGGTTTAGTCATAACATCTGCAATTTGCTCCTGGGTTGAACACTGTTTGAGCTCCGCTACTCCATCATTGACCAAATTTCGAAGAAAAAGAAATCGAACGTCAATGTGCTTGTTACGTCCATGCATTACTGGATTTTTCGAGAGTTTGATGGTTGAGATGTTATCACAGTACAAGACAGTAGGTTTAGACTGCTCACAATTTAGACTTTTCATAATCCTCTTTAGCCAAACAACTTGACAATCACTTGAAGCTGCAACGATAAACTCAGCTTCGGTAGTGGAAAGAGTAACCACTAGTTGCTTCTTTGAGGACCAAGATACTGCACTTGAATTCACCATGAAGACATATCCTGATGTACTTTTCCTGTCATCCTGATCTCCTACATAGTCACTGTCCGTGTAGCCAAAAAGCTTTTCATCTCCTCCCTTCCTATAAAACACCCCAAAACTGGATGTTCCCTTCACATACCTTATTACTGCCTTCAAGTGAGTCTTCATGGAGCGTTCCATATACCTACTGATTAAGCTTACAACAAACATCAGGTTAGGGCGTGTGGCTGTAAGGTACATAAGACTTCCCACTAGTTGCTTGTAAGAAGTACTATTAACTCCTACTCCTTCTTCATCCCTTGTGAGTTTGAAACCAGGAATCACTGGATTTTGAACCGAGTTGCACTAATCCATGTTGAATCTTTCAAGGACCTTGTAAGCATATTTTCGTTGGCTTATAAAAACCCCATTTTCCTTCTGCAACACTTCAATCCCTAGAAAATATCTCATTTTTTCGAGATCAGTCATGTCAAATTCAACCATCATGGACTTCTTAAATTGTTCAATCATATTTCCATCGTTCCTAGTGTATATAAGATCATCAACATACAAACAAATAATCAATATTTTACCTCTATTTGTTATTTTAATGAACACATGTGCTCATGAGGACATTTGTTGAAGCCTTCTTTGACAAAATATGATTCTATGCGACTGTACCAAGCTTGGGGAGCTTGTTTGAATCCATACAGTGCTTTCTTGAGTCGATAGACTTTTGATTCTTCTTTCTTCTGTACATAACTGGTGGTTGATCAACAAACACTTCTTCACTGATTTCGCCATGCAGGAATGCTGATTTGACGTCAAGTTGGTATATCAGCCAACCTTTATGTGCAACAAGTGAAAGCACTATGTGAATTGTGTCCAAGCGAGCCACCGGTGCAAATACTTCTGCATAATCCACTCCTATACTGTTGACTGTACCCTTTCGCCACTAGCCGTGCCTTGTACTTGTCTACTTTCCCATGCTCATTGAGTTTGGTATTGAAAATCCATTTCACTCCAACAGATTTTCCTCCTGGTGGCAGATTAGTTAATTCCCACATCTTATTTTTCTCTATTGCCTTGATTTCTTGATCCATTGCTTGCCTCCATTTCTCACTTTTCACTACTTCTTCATACATCATCGGATCACCATTAGTGAATAAGGCTAGATGAGCTATATTCACGTTTTCTTCATCAGAAAGACCTTGACCAGTCTCATAATATCTCATCCATGCAGGAGGTCTTCGTATTTGTCCTTCTGGGAGTGAGGTGACATTTGAAGTGTCTTCTTCGAAAGAACCACTGCTGTTGGACTTATGTTCTTCTAGTTCTTCAGCTGTCTCAGAACAATTTTCATCGTTTTCCTTTTCTGTACTTGTTTCTTCATCAACTTCCTATTCTAAATCAACCAATATGGTTTGCTTGTGGGCCTAATCCCAACTTCATTCTTGGTCTTCTTCAAAGACCACATTTCTGCTAACAATTATCTTGGAAGATATAGGATCAAACAATCTATAAGGTTTAGATTCGTCACTTACCCCCAAAAATATGCATTTGAGACTTTTGGCTTCAAGTTTCACTCTTTTGTTATCAGGTATGTGAACATGTGAATTACAACTGAAGACTCTGAAGTGCTCCACTGATGGTTTGAGACCCTGCCACGCCTCTTTAGGTGTTTTGCTTTTCACGGCAATGGTTGGACTTCTGTTTAGCACATTTATTGTCCAATTCACAACTTCAGGCCAAAAAGTTTTAGGAATTTTCTTCTCTATCAGCATGCTTCGTACCATATTCATTATGGTCCCATTTTTCCTCTCGGCAACACCGTGTTTCTGTGGAGTGTATGCAGCAGTTAATTGTTTATGTATCCCATTCTCATTGCAAAAGGTTGTGAACTCTTGTGATGTGAATTCACCCCCTCGATCTGTTCTCAAACTTCGAATGAATGCTCTAGTTTCCTTCTCCACTCTAGCTTTATAGGTTTTAAAGGTAGCAAAGGCTTCTGATTTCTTTATCAAAAAATAAACCCAGGTTTTTCTACTATAATCATTAATAAAGATGATTAAATACCTTTTGTTGTTGTTTAAGGTTGGGTTGATCGAACCACAGATGTCGGCATGCACCACCTGAAGAACTTTGGAAGCCCTCTATATGCTTTCTTTTGGGAATAGATCTCGATGCTGTCGTCCTACCAAACAGCCTTCACATACTTGCTGAATGGCTTTGTTGAAGTACTTTGAGTCTATTCCAACTCAGGTGCCCATATCGACAGTGCCAAAGAGTGGCCTGATCTGTGGTTAGAGAGGAGAAACACTTTGTCTTACTTGGTGGTGGGCAGTGAGCAACCACGATAAACATTCTGTTAGGAGTCATTTTAGTTTTAATGATGAGCCCCATCTCAGGGTGAAATATCTTACATTTGTCTCGTTGAATGAGCACAGTGAGTCCCTTTTCTTACAACTGCCCAATACTTAACAGATTGTTCTTCAGTTCGGGTACAAAGAAAACTTCCGTGATCACATGAACTATCCCTTTTACCTCCACTCGAACTGTGCCTTTACCTTGAACAATAAGACTCGAGTCATTTCCCATCTTTACTGATTCCTTGAAACTGCTATCAAGATCAACAAAAATGTCCTCTTGCCACTCATATGGTTGCAACACCCAGAGTCAAGAAACCAGATGTGTTCAGTACCAGCTTTTTTGAAATTGACATGCACTATCAATAACATCTCCTCTTTTGTTTCTGCATAGTTTGCCTTTGGATCCCATGCTTTCTTTGGGCATTCCCACTGAAAGTGTCCCAACTCATGATAGTTATAACATTCTAGGGTTGATTTATCAAACCCAGATCTGCCCCTTCCTCTTCCTCTTCTTCTTCCACGATAGTTACTGCGACCTCCACCTCGTCCTCCTTGTTGAGTCCTAGATGTGACTTGCAGCACTTGTTCCTCCACTACAACATGGTGACTAATCCGTTGTTCATGCACCAACAAACTGTTTTGAAGCTCATCGATGGACAAAGCATCCAGATCATTTGATTCCTCAATAAAACATACAACGTAGTCATATTTTGGGACCATAGACCTTAAGATCTTCTCTATGATCACCACATCCTCCATGTGCTCTCCGTGAATCCTCATCTTGTTGGCAATGATGAGAGTTCGTCCAAAATATTCATTGACAAATTCTCCAGCCTTCATATGCAGCACTTCAAACTCCTTTCGAAGAGCCTGCAGTTGAGCACGTTTGACATGTGATGTTCCTTGATATTTCTGCTTCAAGGAATCTCAGATGTCCTTCGCAGTGTCCTTCTTCAATATGGTCTTTAAGATCGAACGATCGATGGCTTGAAACAAATAGTTTTTGCACTTCAAGTCTTTCAGCTTCTGATCATCAATCATCTTCTTCTGTGCTTTGCTTGAGTCAGCTCCCTCTGATGCTGCAGTGGCTTTCATTTGCACCAGGTTCCAATACTTTTTGGAACGTAAAAAGTTTTCCATTAGCATACTCTAGTGATCGTAGTGTCCATCAAACCGCAAAATCGCAGGTTGAACAAAGCTGCCTTCAGACGTCATATCTTTGTTCCTCCACACTAGTTCTTGTGTAGTAGGTTTTGATCAGGCCTCGTGGTGGGGCTCTAATACCAGATGTTGAAACTCAGAGAAAATGGCAGAAAGCTTTTGTACGTGTATAGTTTGATAAAACTAGAAACTGAGAGAATGTCCTTGTTTATTGAATGAAACTTGTGGTTGTTAAATAGCCTTACAATGCAATGAAATAGGAAATAACAACCCACGATTTACATGGCCTAAGATCGTGGTGTATGACTAAGTCAGAAACAGAAAGATAAGCTTGTCCCTCAAGAATAGGAGAGATTATTTGCATGGTTAGAAACTGATCCCTAGAAATAAGGAACCCTAACCCTAATGGCTAGGAGACTTCAAATACTTTAACAGTATCGCGGTGGAAGATAAATGTGGACTCCTCCTCCTTGCCCCTCAATAAAGATAAATGTGGATGCAAGTTGGAAGAATGGTGTATGTTCGACGTGGGTTAAAGTGGTTATGGTGGTTCGTGACTCGGGGTCCAGATGTATCATACTCAAAAGGGTTGAGGTTTCAGCATCTAGCGCGTCCTTGGCTGAATCCTTGGCGGTCTTGGATGGGTACAATCTGGCGAAGAGTTTGAATATCCCTCGGCACTAGTGGAGCCAAGGTGGGTGCATTGGGATTCCTTGACCCCAATAAGTTTGGACTGCTCTTTTCCTTTTCGGTGCAAAGAAGAGAAAAAATGGGAAAAGACATTGTTTTGGCAGCATCCAAAATATATTAAGGCATTTATTATGCCTTTTGGTTCTGCAGTTGAGAGAATAGAAGTTGTATGTCGACAATTCTAGTTAGGTGGCGCACATTGATTGGTCAATGGCTAAAAAAAAAAAACAAATTGGGGTAATTTTGAAAGGGCACGTGGGTGGGATAGGAGAAAGAGAAAGAGTCTCTCTTCTTCTTCCCTCATCTTCTTCGTTAGACTTAGAACCAGAACTCCATTTCCAAAAGCTGCAAAATGCAGATCTTCATTTCTCATTTCATTGGCCAAGCCTAATATTTTTCTTTAAAAAAAATGAGAACCCGCACGCAGCCTGCGGTGTGCTAGAGAAGGGAAACCCTAAAGGCCAGAAAACTAGAAATTTCCTCGCCCTCACGTAGCTTCGTCTATTAGTATGATCGATTTTTTAAAGCTATTTTTGACCCCATTGTTGTAAATTCCTAGCTCCGCCACTGTCCCTCGATTAGTGGTCGAATTGGATTCGAAATAGGTTATATCATGCTTGAACAACTGTTCTTTGAGATGCGCTTGGGAAATCTTTCCAATCTGTAATCGTATTAGTGTGGGTGGGAAGACTTTGCAAGCTTGCTCCTGGTCTTGAATTTCAAGATCAGCAAATATTGCGGCGAACTTCGTTGCGAAGAGTTATACTCCAGAGATGTGCAACTTTGTTTGGGTCGACAGGCCCCCATCTTCCTTTGTTAGAATTTTGAACAAGGATGGCATGCCTTGTCCTTCGAGTATAGGATGTTGTTTTTTTGGGACGACATGTTCGCCATATGTGGTAGCGTCTTTATGTAATCTTGAGTCTCATGTTGTTTGATGGCTTTTCCATGTCTGTTAGCCTTTTCTTGCTTTCTTTGTTCTTGGTTGGCCTTTGTGCCTTGGTAATGAATCCTTGTTTCAAAAAAAAAAAAAACAAAAAAAAATAAAAATTGGAATAAAGTACTGAATAGCCGCTCATGTGTACAACACCTATTGGTGCATGTAAAATCCACTTAGAAATTGACTGGACCAGTAACTGATTAAAAATGATAAGGAATTGTTAGAAGAAATAAAAAAAAGGTAATTTAATAGCCGTTCATATGTACATCATGCACAAACGCATGAATGGCT